>NW_022631001.1:26552158-26913227 GCF_010015895.1 Lontra canadensis
AGAGAGAGGAGGAAGCAGGCTTCCTGCGGAGCAGAGAGCCTGATGCGGGGCTCAATCCCAGGACCCTGGGATCATGACCTGAGCAGAAGGCAGAGGCTTTAACCCACTGAGCCACTAGGTGCCTCTGATCAAGTTATTTTAGAAGTAACTTCTTACTTAAAATCAAGTGTGATGAATTCTCAGAACAAAAGGATGCCATGAAAGGAAGACTCTTGGTAGAATTTTTCATTTAATTAAGAGGTTGGAAAAAGGAAGAGATCACAAAATGGCTGAATACAACCAGCAAAAAGTTGTTTGATCTGTTATATATATGGTATATTTCACATATATATGTATGCATGTATGCAGAAATGTTTATGTATGTGTATTTATTATCACAAACTAGCTGGTAACATTTAAAATAAGGCTATGTCAAAAAAACAGATTTTGGACCTCTCATAAAAAAACTAATGATTGGGCGCCTGGGTGGCTCAGTGGGTTAAGCCGCTGCCTTCAGCTCAGGTCATGATCTCAGGGTCCTGGGATCGAGTCCCGCATCAGGCTCTCTGCTCAGCAGGAAGCCTGTTTCCCTCTCTCTCTCTCTCTGCCTGCCTCTCTGTCTACTTGTGATCTCTGTCTGTCAAATAAATAAATAAAATCTTAAAACAAACAAACAAACAAAAAAACTAATGATTAAGCAAACTAGGGACTCTAATTATTTAGTAATAGTCTAGAGTTTAGTAGCAACTGCCCACCCCCCAACTTTGGTAAAGTGTAATCTCCAATGTGCCTCAATGCCCACCCAGCATCACTCATTTCCATCAGCTGCCTGACCCCAACAGATTTTGAGTTTGTAATTTCTGATATAATTAGAGAAAGGACCCACATGTTTAAAACTGGAAAAGCAGTAAGTGCCAGGAAGCACAACAGGAAGTAAAAATTAGAATGTGAGCAGGAAATAGGAGGAAAAATTTGTGGGGATTTAGAATGTGAACTGGACCTTGGGGGACTAGAAAGACAAGAGAGGAAATGAGGACCAAGATAAATAAGGTACACAGGTAAGAATAGGTATTTGTGTACCTATCCTATCTGGCCTTGTATTTTACAACCAGAGCTTAGCTTCCCTCATATAATAAGCATAAATAAATATACTTATCAGTTCATTAGACAGAGGTCTTTAACCTTAAATTATCCAACTGAAGAAGTAAATCAGAGCACTCTGCTATGTACGTACCCAGGATATGGTATCAAGAACAGGACACCACCAGAACATCTGGACAAAGTTACCTTAGAGAGTTATTTCAAGTAAAAGACATTTAATGAAAAAAAGCAAATTGCAAAAAGATACATTTGGCAGATTATATAAAAAAGAAAAGAAAATACACTCTTATTTATTGATATGTATATACACAGTATGAGTAAAAGGGGAGACTAGAAAAAATACATGAAAATAGTTGCCTATGGAGAAAGGAAGGTAAATGATATATGGGGCAAAGAATTCAGAGGACCCAAACTTATTCCTCATGTTTATTTCTTCTATTACCTGCAGCAACAACAAAAAAAGATATAGAGGATGCAGATAATCTGTACTAACTCTATTCTCCCATTAAAAAAAGGGAGGGGAGGAATGTTCACAGCAGCAATGGCCACGGTCGCCAAACTGTGGAAAGAACCAAGATGCCCTTCAACGGACGAATGGATAAGGAAGATGTGGTCCATATACACTAGGAGTACTATGCCTCCATCAGAAAGGATGAATACCCAACTTCTGTATCAACATGGAAGAGATTATGCTGAGTGAAATAAATCAAGCAGAGAGTGTCAATTATCGTATCGTTTCACTTATTTGAGGAGCATAAGAAGTAACACGGAGCGCATGGGGAGATGGAGAGAAGGGAGTTGGGGGAAACTGGAGGGGAAGACGAAACAGGAGAGACTATGGACTCTGAAAAACAATCTGAGGGTTCTGAAGGGGCAGGGGGTGGGAGGTTGGGTGAGCCTGGTGGTGGGTATTATGGAGGGCACGTATTGCATGGAGCACTGGGTGTGGTACATAAACAATGAATTCTGGTACACTGAAAAGAAATAAAAAAATTAAAAATTTAAAAAAGGGGGGGGCGCCGGGTGGCTCATTCATTAAGTGTCTGCCTTCGGCTCAGGTCATGATTCCAGGGTCCTGGGCCTGAGCCCCACATCGGGCTGCCTGCTCAGTGGGAAACCTGTGTCTCTCTCTCCCACTTTCCCTGCTTATGTTTCCTCTCTCGATGTGTCTCTGTCAAATAAATAAATAAATAAATAAATGAATGAATGAATGCAGGGACGCCTGTCTAACTCAGTTGTCAGAGCATGTGACTCTTGATTTTGGCTCAGGTCACGATCTTGGGTTTCTGAGACTGAGCCCCACATCAGGCATGGAGCCTACTTAAGATTCTCTCTCTTACTCTGCCCCTCCCTCACTCACACTAGAGATCTCCCCATCTCTCTTAAAAAAAAGGGAGGAAGTAATGCTAGAGATTGTTGGAGTAGAACTTCTAAATCCATTTAAGTTCAAAGGCATAGCAAAAAAAAAAAAAAAAGGTTTAGGAGCGCCTGGATGGCTCAGTCGTTAAGCGTCTGCCTTTGGTTCAGGTCATGATCCTAGGGTCCTAGGATGGATCCCTGCATTGGGCTCCCTGCTCAGCAGGAGGCCTGCTTCTCCCTCTCCCCCTACTTGTGTTCCCTCTCTCACTGTGTCTCTCTCTGTCAAATAAATAAATAAATCTTTAAAAAATCTTTAAAAAAATTTAAAGGCATATCACACATTCAAACCTTTATCTTTTAAATACATTAACCTGTCCCAATGGGCTGCCTGGGTGGCTCAGTGGGTTAAGCCTCTGCCTTCAGCTCGGGTCCTGATCTCAGGGTTCTGGGATGGAGTCCCACATCAGGCTCTCTGCTGGGCAGGGAGCCTGCTTCCTCCTCTCTCTCTCTCTCTACTTGTGATCTGTCAAATAAATAAAATCTTTAAAAAAAATAATAATGAAATAAATAAATATATTAACCTGTCCCAAACTGAAATAGTAGCTAACATTTTAATTCTTACTATGTCCCAGGCACTGGCCTAAGTACACTTTACAAATTATCTCATATAAACCTCCCAAGAATCCAAAGAGGTAGATATTTTGATCTCTAGGTTACAAAAGGTGAAATTGAGCATGATCACAAAGCTACTCTTGACTATTAGCTGTGTGTATAGAGCCTAGAGCTCCCAGAGAAAGAACACTGGCAACTAAAGGTAAAATGACTTTGCATTCACTATAAATAAGAAAGCTATAAAACCAAAATTTGGCACTATTAATCCAGCCCTATCAGGAAAAAGAGACACTTCTCTGGCAAACATGACAGTTCCAATCATCAGAAAGGAAACCGCTCACCCTTATGGAATGACAATTTATGTGGCCTAGAAGAACTTTCCTGCAAAGATTAACCACTTCCTTTATGGATGGATGTACTTACACTCACTGCAATTTTTTTTTTTTTTTTTTTTGGTAAGACATATTTAGAAAGAAAAGATTAAAATGAAATAGTCCAGAGGCCGGGAAGTGGGCCGTAGCTGACTGGAGTGTGTCCACGGGAAGCAACAGGCCGAAGACGACGGTTATTTGGAGGCGTAGGAACCTGAAGATTTAGTCAGACAACTTCATTTGTAAATTTGGAATGCTAAAGAAACGTTACAGACTTTGATATTGAAAAAAATGAAGAGAAACCTAAGTGAAAATTCAACTCGAAGTACAGCAGGCTGTTTGCCTGTACCATTGTTCAATCAGAAGAAGAGGAATAGACAACCATTAACATCCAGTCCACTTACAAATGATCCAAGTAGCAGTACTGCTTCTGATAGTTATGATTTCCCTCCTTTACCGCCAGATTGGGCTTGGGAAGCTGTGAATCCAGAGTTTCCTCCTTCAATGAAAACAATGAACACAGGGCAAATACCACATTCAGTTTCTCATCCTCTGAGAAGTCAAGATTCCATGTCTAAGTCTACTCAATTAAATACTGAAAGAAGCAAGAGTCACTGGAGCTACAGGGATGGCAGCAAAAATACCAGCTGGAAAACATCGGACAGAAATGATGTTAGGCCTCAATGCAAAAGAACAAACCTGGTGGCAAATGATGGAATAAATTCCTGTTGGGGAGCTCAGCAAGGGAAACAATTAAGAATATCAGAACCTCCTAACTTATCTCACCAAAGAGAAGCCAAAGTACTCAGACAAACAAATTCGTCAGAAATACCTGGCTCCACAATGAGAGGTCTAGACAAAAGCAGTGCTTTACAGGCATTTAAGCCTAGTTTTCAACAAAGTCTATTTAAGAAGAAAATGTTGGATGATATTCCAGAAAAAAGTAGTCTTAAGGTAAACTTTATAAATATGGATCATTTACATTTAAAAATATGAGATAAATACTTAAATTACAGAGATAAGAGCATTTAAAAATCAATCTCATGGCATGCATTACATGATTAACACAAATGCCTGGTCGCTGATGTAGATGAATGTTTCAAAATATTTTCTTTGTGATTATGAGTGACTGCTCCTTTTCATAGTTGCCTTAGAGTGTGCTACTGGATTCTGAATCTCACTGTTGATTGATGATTGAGATGATGAGAGTTTATCCATTACTTAGAGAAATTTCTCCCAGTCCTTTATGTGTCAGTCTCATTTTTTGTAACAGGGGTCAGCAAACTCTTTTTTTAAAGGGCCAGATAGTAAATATTTTTTTACTTTATGAGTCATATTGTCTCTCTTAAGTGTACCACTCAGCTCTACCATTGTAGTTTGGAAGCAACCAAGAACAATAAAAAAATAATAACCTTGACTTTGTTCCAATAAAAGTTTTAAAAAAAAGAAAAAAAAAAAAAAAAAAAAAAAAAAAAAAAAGAAATAGGCCTATACAGAGAAACAATGCCATTAAATAATTTACTTTGTTCTTTGTGCTGATCTTTTTAAGTAGGCTCCACACCCAGCGTGGAGCCTAATATGGCTTAAACTCACTATCCTGAGATCAAAATCTGAGCTGAGATCAAATCAAGAGTCAGGCGCTTAAACCACTGAGCCACCCAGGGGTGCCCTGTACTCGATCTTCTAATTAGTAATTAAGACTGTCAGATGTCTCAGTCAATTCCATGTCTGACTTTGGCTCAGGTCATGATCTCGGGGTCCTGGGATGGAGCCTGCGACTGGCTCCCAGCTCACCAGGGAGTCTGCTTCTCCCTCTCCCTTTGCCCCTCCCCCACCCTGCACGCTCTCACTCTCTCAAAAGGATAGATAAAATCTTAAAAAAAAAAAAAAAAAGACTGTCAGATATAAGAAAGAGGAAGCCTTAATAACAGACATCAGTAGTCCAGTATTCCCCCACTATCCCAAATGAAGCTTAATAAACATTCAACTTTTGTGCACTTTGTGAACTCTGGGAACAAAGATCAACCTCAGTTTTCCTTCGGAAGAGTGGTAGACAGTCCCTGAAACAGGGTAACAACCCAGCAATTGCCAACTTTAAGCACTATCTGAATGACTAAGTAAGCTTGCTGCTCTCTGACAACAGAAAGTTACACAACTGGGAAGTAATTTTTCCTCTCCACTTCACTGAGTTCCTTTGTACCAAACTCTTAAGAGCAAAAACAATAACTGTTAGATGAATGAAGTACTACTTCCCAGCTTACAAAGTACTTTTTCATATATCCTCTCAACTAATCTTCACAAAAATACTAGAATAGACAGGAATTATCTTCCACAGTTAAACTGAATGGAAAAGTAACTGTTACTTTTTGCCTTGAATAGAAAAGGGATGGGAGAGTTAGGCAGAATTCCAAAAAGTTAGCTTAGTCTTAATCACCAGATATCACATCCCAGCAAAACCACCTGCTATCCTCTTGTTTTACTGTATCCTTCCTATGATCAATCCCAGTTAAGCCATTCCTTTGTTAGAACATTCGCTTTTCTCTAAAAACTACGTCCCTTTTTCTTTTTGTTTTTTAAAGATTTTTATTTCTTTACTTAACAGAGAGAGTGACAGAGTATAAGCAGGGGAACAGCAAAGGGAGAGGGAAACGCAGGCTCCTCGCTGAGCTGGGATACCCAGGCACCCCCTCACTTTTTCTTTCTAAAAATTGATGTTCAGGGGCACCTGGCTGGCTCAGTTGGGGGAGTGTGTGACTCTTGGATCTTGGAGCTGTAAGTCAGAGCTCCAAGGTGGGTGTAGCAATTACATTTAAAAAAAAATAAAATCTTGGGGCACCTATATAACTCAGTCGGTTAAGCATCTGCCTTCAGCTCAGATCATGATCCAAGTGTCCTGGGATCAAACACACCAGGCTCCCTGCTTCTCCTCCTCTCACTATCGAATAAGTAAAATCTTTAAAAACTGATAAATAAAATATTTTTTTAAATTTTTTTAAACTATTTTATTTATTTGCCAGACAGAAATCACAAGTAGGCAGAGAGGCAGGCACAGAGAGAGGGGGAGGCAGGCTCCCTGATGAGCAGAGAGCCCGATGCGGTACTCCATCCCAGGACCCTGGGATCATGACCTGAGCCAAAGGCAAAGGCTTCAACCCACTGAGCCACCCAGGCACCCTGATAAATAAAATCTTTTAAAATTTATTTAGTTATTTATTTGAGAGAGAGGGTGATAGCAAGAGAGAACATGAGCAGGGAGGAGGGGAAGCCGGTTCCCTGCAAGGAGGGAGCCCAATGTGGGACATGGTTCCAGGACTCTGGGATCACAGCCTGAGCTGAAGGCAGACGCTTAATCAACTGAGCCACCTAGGTGCCCCAGTAATAAATAAAATATTTTTAAAAAGAAAGAGAAAAATATCTGGGGCGCTTGGCTGGCTCAGTGGGTAGAGCATGCGACTCCTGATCTCAGGATTTTGAGTTCCAGCCCCACACTGGGTATAGAGATTACGTAAAAATTAAAAAAAAAAAAAAACAAAACATAAAAAATAAAAATTGCTGTTCAAGCCTCACCTATTCCACACTGTCCCAGATTAGACCCTCAGACTCTTATCAGTATAAAAACACATCCCCTTCCCCTCCCCCATTCCAAACATGATTACGTAAACTAATGCCTCTCAGCTGCTTTTAGTTATGCAATATATTTGTTGTAATACCAGCCCCCTGAGTGTATGAGCTGTTTGCTGCTCTAGTAGAAAGCATCTGGATTTTGCTTAATTTCATCCATTAAGGTATAAATTAATTTAAAATAATCTGTATTATCTAGTTGAGCTCCTTTCCTCGCAGTGCTGAGTAGCATTTTCATTCCTTTAACATAAGCTTCATTTGAAAAACAGAAGTAGTGAAAAGAGTACATCAGTTCTGGAGTAACACAAATCTGTATTTAAAACTCTCCACCACTTACTATCTTTGCAATTCTCTGAAAATCTAAAATAAACTAAAAAAAGTTAAAAAGGAATTTAAGAAACCCTGCCATTTGCTACTGTGTAACTGTACTTGTCAGGATATTCAACCTTTCAGACCTCTATGTCTACAATTAACAACAGGGATTATCCAGCCCACACTGAAGGACAAAGATGCCTCAGGCTAGAGCTCCTCAAAAGTAGGTTGGTTTGTTTGTGTTTTCCTAAGATTTTTAATTTTTTTAAAAGTAACCTCTACACCCAAAAGCAGGGTTTTTTTTTTAGCTTTTCAACAAATATTTTTATAATACTTTAAGTAAGAAAAATGTAAATTAATTTCCCCTCGCTCTAAGCCTTGACTACTCAATGCCCAGCTGGATCACCACACATAAAATGATTTCATAATACTTCAGTGTCCTCTAGTGACCATTTAATATAACCATAAAATACCACTGTAAACAAAGAAAAACAAACACTTGCTCCACACACAGAGGTCACTCTGATCATTCTCTTTCACTCATCTCACCTCTCTAGTCTCATTCCCAACAAGTCACCTTTAATTTACAAATCCATTCATCTATTTTTTTTTTAATTTATTTGACACAGAGAGAGATCACAAGTAGGCAGAGAGGCAGGCAGAGAGAGAGGGGGAAAGCAGGCTCCCTGCTGAACAGAGAGCCCAATGTGGGACTCGATCCCAGGACCCTGAGATCATGACCTGAGCCAAAGGTAGAAGTTTAACCTACTGGGCCACACAGAAGCCCCTCCCCTATTTCTTAAGAAGCTTAATCCACCAAGGTGGGTAGACACCAGAAGTCTCTATGTCAAAGGAGCATGCAGAAATAAATAAGGTATGAAGTGATGAGTGAGCGCAACATGCATTCATGAAGCATGAACTGCTCCCTTCCTGAACAACAGTCTAATTCCGTCAGTTCTTTCTTCTCTTGACTAGTGGTTTTCAAATATTTTTAGCTATGGAACCCAACACAGAAGCTGCTCTGGCTGAAGTAAAGAGGAATAGGTTCAGTAGAACTCTACCAGCCATGTGCTTTCAAAGAACCGATGTGAAAAATCACTGTCCTTTCTAGATTAGTAATTCTGAAAATGAGGTCTGAAGGCCCCTAAAAGGCCTTGAGACCTCTTTCAGAGTGTCCCTGAAGTCAAAACTATGTTCATAACAATACTAAGGCATTATTTACTTTTTTTTTTTTTTTAACTGTACTAACCTCAGCACTAGGGGGCAAAAGCAATGGTGTATAAAACTGCTGGAGCCTGAGCATGAATCAGGACAATGACCCAAACTATAAAACAGTTACTGAATTCTTCATTGCCATACACAGCACACACAAAAAATACACTTTCATGTGAATGTCTTTGATGAAGTTGTAAAAATTATTGATTGTATAAATTCTTGACATTTCAGTACACATTTTAAAAAAAATCCGTGATTATTCTTTGAGAGAAAATGGTAAATACTCAAAAGCACTTCTGTACATGGAAATACAAGAGCTATCTCAAAGAAAAACACCGGTGTGATTACCTGAGTAGAAAGTTGAACCAGCTGACCTTTCATGGAACACCATTTTTACTTCAGAGAATAAATGACAAACTATGGTTATTCAGATTTGAAATGAAAATCAGAATTATGCCTGCCACTATGAGCTTGTCAGCTCATTCTTAAAAGACTTATCTGATGAGATGGGTGGAAATGTTAACAACTGTATAATTAAATTTGTCAACGTTCAGAAGAGCTACATAACCCAGTGAACCAATGATTTCTTAATGACCAATGTACGATGTCATAAAATTATGCAGGAGTAAATATCCATTCAAAGTGCAAGACAAACCAATGAAATTTAAATGTAACACTGTACTAAGTTCAATAATATGGCTTCAGGGCACCTGGGTGGCTCATTCAGTTAAGAGTCCACTCCGGCTCTGGTCATGATCCCAGGGTCCTGGAACAGAGTCCCATATCCGGCTCCCTTGCTCAGCAGGGAATCTGCTTCTCCCTCTTCCCCTCCCTCCCTTCTGCTGAATGCGTTCATGCGTGCTCTTTCTCAAATAAATCTTTTTTTTTAAGATTCTTATTTAGTTATTTATTTGAGAGAGAAAGTGAGAGCGCACACATAAGCAGGGGTAGGGGCAGAAGGAGAACCAGACAGCATGCTAAGCAGGAAGCCTGATGTGGGGCTTGATCCTGGAACTCCGGGGTCATGACCTGACCTAGAGGCAGGCACTCAACCAGCCACCAAGGTGCTCCTCAATTAAATAAAATCTTAAAAAGTAATAATAATATGGCTTCAGATTCCATATTGCAACAAGTCTTCACAAACGTTTGGGATGCCTGGGTGGCTCAGTCGTGAAGTGTCTGCCTTTTTGGCTCAGGTCATGATCCCAGGGCCCTGAGATCGAGTCCCACATCGGGCTCCCTGCTCAGCGGGGAGCCTGCTTCTCCCTCTGCCTATGCCTTCTTTCTCTGTCAATAAATAAATAAATGTTTGAGTGTAGTGTCAAAGGAGAATATCTACAATTATTTTAAAAGATTATTAAAACCTTCCTCTTCTCCGTCTACTCATCTGTATGAGGCTGGGATTTTTTTTCACATACTTCAATCAAAACAATTTATCAACTGTGAATGCAAAAGATCTGCAAATCCAGTGATCTTCTACTAAGTCAGACATCAAAAAGATTTACAAACATGTAAAACACCATCACCCTTTTCACTAAATTTTTTAGTGATTTTTCATAAAACTGTTATGTTAAAAATGAGTTTATTATTCTTTAAGTCAGTATCTTTTGAAGCTTTAATTTCTAGTGTAGTAAATATGAGTAGATATAACCTACATAACAAAAGCTGTCTGGAATCTTCAATAATTTTTAAAAGTATAAAGGAGTCCAAAGATCTCAAATTTTGAGAACTGCTACACTACACTATTGCTATAGCTTCCTCCTAATTTGTCTGCCAGACTCCAGTTTCACATCTTCCAATTTACCCACCACCCACCAGCTTAAACTCATGTATCAGACTTAGCTAATTAGAGCCGTATTTTAATAATTTTTACTTCTCTACTACAAAACTGCAATTATGCTGAATTAAGTACAAACTCTTCAATAAGAATTCTGTGTCAATGGGACAAGATCAATGCATATAGCTACCAGTGAAATGGAAAAATAATGGAATTCCACAGCACCACATTTAATTACATCAATTCAACTACAAGCTCTTTTTGCCCTCTTCCACAAAAAGAGAAATAGATATTGCTTTATTTTCCCAATGGCCTATCCCCTTTCAAACAAGACCTTGATTTCTATCCCGGAAAAAGGGAGGATACCACAGAAATAAAGAGACACTAGGACTCTTAGCTTTTCAGCTTCCTGATACCAGATTTTGGTAACTTAAGGGTTTTTCAAGGACACTTTACTTTTTTTTTTAAATATTTTATTTATTTATTTGACAGAAATCACAAGTAGGCAGAGAGGCAGGCAGAGAGAGAGGAGGAAGCAGGCTCCCCGTGGAGCAGAGAGCCCAATGCAACTCGATCCCACGACCCTGGGACCATGACCCGAGCTTAAGGTTGAGCCACCCAGGCGCCCTCAAGGACACTTTAACAAGATGCAATTTATTAGGGGCACCTGGGCAGTTCAGTCAGTTAAGCAGCTGCCTTTGGCTCCGGTCGTGATCCCAGGGTCCTGGGGTCGAGCCCCACATCAGACTCCTTGATCAGTGGGGAGCCTGCTTCTTCCTCTGCCTGCCGTTCCCCCTGCTTGTGCTTGCTCTCTCCTCCTTCTCTGTCAAATAAATAAATAAAAAAATCTTAAAAAAAAAAAGATGAAATCTATTAGCTGACTTTACAAGCATACATCAGGCAAGTTAAAGGTATGACTTTACTGAAATACTGGTAATGTTTTCTCAAAAGCAGTGATCTCTCCATCAGGGCAATTTTGCCTCCCAGTGGACATGTGACAATATGTGGAGACCTTCCTAACTCAGGGAGTTGGGTAGATTTGGGGAACGCTGCTAAACATCCTACAATACAAAACATAACTCCCAAACAAAAAGAATTATCTGGCCCAAAATGTCAACAGTGCAGAGGCTGAAAAATCTTCTCCAGAGACCTACTATGCCAAATACTCAGATTCAATTCCAAACCCAAAGAAATGCACCAAATTCTCAAGAAACACTGTATATGGGGCGCCTGGGTGGCTCAGTGGGTTAAGCCTCTGCCTTTGGCTCGGGTCATGAGATCAAGCCCCGCATCAGGCTCTCTGCTAAGCTGGAAGCCTGCTTCCCCCCCACCCCCCCACCCGCCTCTCTGCCTACTTGTGATTTCTCATTCTGTCAAATAAATAAAATCTTTAAAATAAAAGAAGAAACGCTGTATATATATACCTTACCCTCTACTACCTATATTGTTTGTGGGGGGTTTTGTTTTTTTAAGATTTATTAGAGAGAGAGAGCAGACTGAGTGAGAACACAAGTCAGGAGAAGGAGAGGTAGAAGCAGGCTCCCCAGTGAGCAGGGAGCCTGATGCAGAGCTCGCTCTCAGGACCCTGGGATCAGGACCTGAGCCAAAGGCAGCCGCTTAATCAACTAAGCCACCTAGGCATCCCCCTCTATTACCTATATTGTTAAGTCTCCAAAAATTTCTTAGTCCCCTAACCTTTCAACAAATTGCATAATTATAGACGGGCACTCTGTTAGAAATTAAACATCACTACTACTATCCCTTACTTCCTAGGTTAATTGCTACAATAAAGGTATCACAATATAATAATATACCCAATTTCTTCCCTAAAAGTTCTATTTGCTCTTAGCTATCTAGGAGCTAGTAGACATGAATAAAGTCAGGTACCAAAGTACCATGTAATATATGAACGGTATGAGTCCTCTTATCTAGGCCCCATAATTCACGAGCACACATATACCCAGTCTTTTTATAGACTATTTTAGGTTTAGCTGTTCCATATTTGTTTATCCCTTCAAATAAACACTGAACGCCTACTATGTGCCAAGCAACCTGAATACAAAGATAAGACAGGGGTTCCTGGGTGGCTCAGTTGGTTAAGCATCCAACTCTTGATTTCAGCTCAGGTCATGATCTCAGAGTTGTGAGACTGAGGCCCACACAGCTTTGCACAAGCAGGGAGTCTGTCTGGATTCTCTCTCTCTCTTCCCCTCTCTCTTTTCCTCTATCTCAATAAATAAATATTTTAAAAAGACAAATATATTTTACCACAGTCTAATAACATAAACAGCTAAAATACAAAATGATTTGTGCTATAAATAGAAGTATCAAATAAGTGTTATGGAAGCTTGCAGGAGACAGAATGCCAGGAAAGGCTTCCCAGAAGAGGGTGATGCTTGAACTGAGAAAATGTCACAGAAAATACACTTTGTTCACAACTCTGTGTTTAGACTACAGTACTCTTCTGCTCTTACACCCTGGTTTTCAGCTTTTGCCTTGTCAGCTAAACAACAAAGTGATGATCTGACCACTGTGAAAAGACCAAAGTGGTAACTTTTAATTCAATTTCCTCAAATCTTACTGAAGAGTGAAAAAATAACTCTATTAAAGTATTTCCCAGTACCTCTAATTTGTCCAAGTTCTGGGTTTCTTTTTTTAATAGCCTAACTTCTTCCACCAAGTAAACAGATCATCTGTCACCCAGTTAACAGGCACTTCTTTCTGAATTTATAA
The DNA here is from genome assembly GCF_010015895.1 of Lontra canadensis. Taxonomy (NCBI): domain Eukaryota; kingdom Metazoa; phylum Chordata; class Mammalia; order Carnivora; family Mustelidae; genus Lontra; species Lontra canadensis. The sequence goes on from NW_022631001.1 coordinate 26,565,239, forward strand.
GACTGTCACAGGGAATGATCACTGCCCTTTTCTTTCTTCCAGTTAGTTTCTTCTTCCAGTTTTCTTCTCACCTTATCCAACTAAAATACTTTGAATTCTATGACTTCCATGGTACAAGAACCACAAAATTACCACTGCCTATCTTTCTAAGTCTTATCTGTATTTCCTGCTTTCTATTCCAATAACGTTATGAGTCACTAATTGGATTCTTTCTTCTGAGTCCCCAGCAGCTGACACAAAAATTTCAGATTTGGAATTGGAAATTAGCCAAACACGTAGTCTTACCGTTTCGTTTCCAATACATTTATATCACTGACATTCTTTGACCAACTTTAGTTCTCGTGGTTTGGGTTAGGGTACCGCAAATAAAGCTTCTGCCTTTACACAAACAGAAGTGGTACCAACCAGATCAGAAACGCGATCAAAGGCTGCTTCTAACTACCGAATGCTCCCCCCCGGCCAACTCCCAAAGGGAACCTTCAAATAATGGGAGGGTGATACAGAATAAAAATTTCTAGACTGAATCAGATCGGCGATACAGGAGAAAAATTTCTAGACTGAATCAGATCTGGTATTGGCTAATCCTGTCCCTTCTCTGGACCTCAGTTTCTCTATCTATAAAACTTGCACGTGATGTACGGTAGGGGGCTGGCTTTATTTTTTAGGTCTCTATAGCTATAGTACCCAGAAATCACATCTCTTTCTCCTCATCCAGTTTTACATGGAACACGTGAGAGAACAGAAAATAACCTTTTACTCCACTAAACCGTCCTTAATTTTCAAATATTATTTTAAAAAACTAACAAACTCCCGACCCACCCACCCTAAACCTCGGGCTGCAAATTTTCCCCGAGGAGACGCCAAAGGCAAGTTAAAGCCTATCCAGCACGACGGTCGAGGGAAGTGCTGGGGAGACCCAATTCAGGGTCCTAAGACGCTGCCCCCGCAAAGGGCCCGCCCACCTAATCACCGCTGGGCAAATGAATGAGTACCACCAGATACATGGTCGCTCCCTCCGCGCAGGCTGCGACGGGAGACCCCGGGGCCCAGACTCCACCGATCTCGACTCCCTCGCAGCGCCCGAAGAGCCCGGCCTCCCGGCCGCAGGGTTGAGGGCCCCGCCCCCTCCCTCAGGGCAGAAGGTGCGCGCCGGAGCGCGAGACTTCCGCGCGGAGGGCCTCCGCGCACCCGCCCGCCCTGAGAAGAGGAGGAGCCTGTCTGTCCGGGGCCGCCACCGCCCGGGTTCCCGACTTACCGCGGTGCGGCGGGGGAAGGGAAGTGTCAGGAGTGGAGGCCTAGGCCCCTCCGCCACCCGCCGCTCAGCGAGCAGCGCGCGGCCGCCACGAAACCGTCGCCGCCGCTACCACCACCGCCACCGACCACCGCTTCGGGCGCAGCGCGCAGAGGGCCCGACTGCGTCACACGCCGCCCGCCGTCAGAGGCTCGCTCCGGGCGCTCCGCCCTCGCTGTCTGCGCATTGGCAGGCAGCTCCGCCACTCTAAGTCTGCCCTGTTATTCATTGGGCAACAAGTCTTTTGAAACCGAACGTGAAGGCGGTCTTTGGGAGAAGGAGAGAGGGGGAAGAGGAGGGACTTGAGGAGTTACGGAGAGGAAAGGGGAGGGGCGGTGAGAGGGACATGTAGTCCCGCCCCTCTCTGCCACGATTGGCTGGGGGAGAGTCGTGATGTCATACAGGGCCTCCTCGAAGTGGGCTTGTGAGTGGCTGCGTTGGGGTGCACTGGGCGGGGTGTGGGAGAAAGGTGGTGATGCTATGCCGAGGCTCCGCCCCCTGTCTTGGAGCCCAGACAGTCGGGCTGCTGAAACTCGGGCCAATCAGAAGGGAGGCTCCTGGATGGCATGGTAACTATTCTACCCTTTCCTTGCCCCAGTCCGCGGGCGGTGATGGGAAGGCTTCCCCATAGTACTGCCCGCACTTCCTGGTCAGACCACGTGCGGAGCCGGAGGGCCCCCCTGGGAGGTCTGTGTCTTCGAGTAGCTTTCCTGCAGCTGCTCTGAGGCCCCAAAACCTGGCCTCCTGGTTTCCCAACTCATGCCACCCCATCACAACCTTTCCCTCTCTGAATCCCTAGAATAGCCGCTCTAAGCATGCCCTAAGGAAACGGCTCAGCGTAGGATATGTTACAAATGAGGATTCTTGGAACTTCTTAACCACCTGCACTTTAGGTTCTCCTATTTATTCTTAAAGGTCTGGTTCAAATATGCCCACCTTCTCTGGGATACATTCTCGGATCTCAGAGAGTTGGGCTAATGCTTCGGCAGGCTTCTGTTACAGCCTTGTCACTTTGTATCCTAATGTTTACTTTTCATTCCTCTGTGCCTAGGCTCTTAGAGGTCAGACCTGCATTTTACTCATTTGAGTTTCTTCCCCCTCCCCCACTTGATATTACAGGGGAGAAAGTTGAGCATGTTCTAGAAAATAGACTTAGTGACTGAGGGTCCCACACAGAATAGCAGGAACTGTCCTCAGAAAGCAAAATGTATTCAGGCTACCTCTCCACCACCACCTTCTGCTTGGAAGATTAATACAAAATGAAAATGGGCTCTGCCGAAAAGTAGATGAACTTAAATTGAGTGTTGGGTGGTAGCAAGGGATTAGAAATAACTCATTTGTCAAAAAGTGGAGTGGTTGTAAAGATGAAATAAGATAATGGATAGGAGAAATCTGGTACATTGTAGATGCTCAAAGGAAAAAAAATATATATGGATGGTCAAATGCTAAGGCTAGTTTAAACATCTGACTTCAGGCACTTGCCCCATGCTTCTGCATCCAAACATCCCTTCCTCTCCTCCACCCTCCCTTGCCTGTGTTCTACATTAAAAAGTCATTAACTCTTCCTGGATAATTTACTGGAGCTTCCTCACTGCCCTCATGAAGCTCAGATTTCCCACCCTCCAGTCCTGAGACCCAACTATGATTAAGCCTGTCCACTACTTATTTATTCTGGTATCCCTAGGGCCCTGCACACATGAGGTCCACATTAAATGTGCAACCCATGAATGAATGAATTATTGTCTTAAACAGAATAATAGTAAAGTGTGGGACTTTTGAGTCCATGAACCCTGGGCTTAAATCTGAGCCTAACCATTTATTAGCTGTGTGAACTTGGGCAAATCTCTTAACTGAACTTCAGTTTCCTTGTTTGTAAAATGAGGGTAGCAACTGTAATTTTAGGGTTGTTGGGAGAATTAAATGAGATAAAGCATTTAGTATGGTACCCAGTATACAGGGAACCCTCAATAAATGATAATTTTTCCTGTTCTTTAAAAATATCAAGGAATTCCTGGGGCGCCTGGGTAGCTCAGTCATTTAAGCGTCCGGCTCTTGATTACAGCTCAGGTTGTGATCTCAGCGTCATGAGATCAAGTCCTGAGTCAGGCTCCATACTGAGCGTACAACCTGCTTCACATTCTCTCACTCCCTCTGCCCCTCCTGCCCCCTGCTCACATGCGCATGCACACTGTCTCAAAAATAAATAAATAAATATCAAGGAATTTCCATTCTAAATATTCTAAGATGTGGATTCTGACACAAATGGGGCTCAAAAGTATGTTTTGAGTGAATAAGTAAATATACTCAGTCCAAAGTACTAGTGTGTATATAGGAGCTGGGATCCTTAAATAGTGCATATTTGTGGGAAGACGGGAGAGGGAGACATTGGATGAGGGGTGCCACAAGGAGAAATTTCCTATAACTCTGGTGATTTCTACTTAGGAGGACCTCTTGTTAGGTCCTCTGGTAGGCACATGGCCCACAAGCTCGTCATTCCCAGGTACCTCTCTAGGAAGGAATTTGTGGACCACATACTCTTAGTCTGTCCAATTCTCACAACACCCCTTTGATTATTATCATCTTCCTTCTTCTCCTCTAAAGAAAAGGTGTTTTGTGCATGCTCACAAAAGCTTGCTGAGCCAAGCCCTCTCCTGGGCATCAGGAGCCCAGAGAGGTCCACATGTCAACACTCTGCTCTGGCCAGGAGAGACAAAGCAAAGGAAAGTCTAACTCTGTCTTAGGAACCCCCAGTCTCTCACATACATACTCTGGGAACTGACCCTATGCAGCTTTGAAGCACTGGTGCTCAGGGAGGAGACAGGACCCTTAAGGACCACAGAATCAGGGAAGGGCTAGAGACTTCCTTTCAGAGTGATGGTCTAGATTTCTTATGTGGTACAATGGAACGAGTGGCAGAATTGGAATCAAACAGCTAAGTTCAAGTGCCAGTCTCGCTACTTTTTAGACCTTGCACAAATTATTTAAGTATTCTGTGACCCAGCTTTCTTGTCTATAAAATGGGCACAAAACTCCCCATGTTGTAAGGTGGTTGTAAACGTCAAATAAGGGAATTTGCAAAGGACTGGGCATATGTTAGACACACAGTAAGAACCCAGTAATTGTTGATTTCCTTCCTCTTTTCCTACAACTTGATAGGGAAGGATGATGTTTATAAATAGCATATAATTAGATTTTCATAAATCTTGTGTGGATACATTTGACTTTGAACTATAGCATTTAAAGAATTTACTAGTACATTCAGGAATTTATCTAACATTTTTTTATTTGTCCTTCCTGTTCTGTTTCCTTCTTTTACTCTTTTTTTCATTTTGATTCTTTTATAATAATAACTTTACTTTTTTTTTTTTTTTTTGAGGCCCAGTTCTGCCAGATTTTTAAAAAATTGAGTTATAGAGGCACCTGGGTGGCTTAGTTGGTTAAGTGTCTGCCTTTGGCTCAGGTCATGATCCCACAGTCCTGGGATTGAGCCCTGCATAGGGCTCCTTGCTCAGTGGGGGGCCTGCTTCTCCCTCTCCCTCTGCCCCTCCCTCTGCTTGTGCTCTCTTTCTCTCTGTGTCAAATAAATAAAATAAAATATTTTAAAAATTTTTAAAGTAAAATTGAGATATAACTCACATAACATAATATTTATCCATTTAAAGTATACAATGCAAAGGGTTTTAGTACAGGTGACTCTCGAAAAACATGGATTTGAACCTGGCAGGTCCACTTATTTGTTTTATCTTTAAAGATTTATTTATTTGTGGCACCTGGGTGGCTCAGTGGGTTAAAGCCTCTGCTTTCGGCTCAGGTCATGATCCCAGGGTCCTGAGATGGAGCCCCACATCGGGCTTTCTGCTCGGCGGGGAGCTTGCTTCACCACCCGGGCCCCCCGCCTCTGCCTGCCTCTCTGCCTACTTGTGATTTGTCTGTCAAATAAACACATAAAATCTTTAAAAAAAAAAAAAGAGATTTATTTATTTTAGATAGAGAGAAAGAGCAGGAGCAGTGGGAGGGGCAGAAGGAGAGAATCTCAAGCAGACTCCCTGCTGATCAGGGAGCCTGGCACAGGGCTCCAACTCAGGACCCTGAGATCATGACCTGAGCTGAAACCAAGAGTCAGACGCTCAACAGTTTGAGCCTCCCAGACACCCCTGAGTAGGTCCACTTATAAGAGAATATTTTTCAATAAGTATAATATAGTACTGTAAATGTATTGTCTCTCCTTTATGATTTTCTTAATAATGTATTATTTTCTCCAGCTTATCTTATTGGAAGAATACAGTATATAATATATATATATATACAAAGTATGTGTTAATCAAGCATTTAATGTTACCGGTAAAGCTTCTGCTCAACAGTAGACTCTTAGTAGTTAAGGTTTTGGGGAATCAAAAGTTATACTTGGATTTTGGACTGTAAGGGGTTAGCCTCCAATACCTGTATTGTTCAAGGATCCACTACATTCACAAAGTTGGGGAACTATCACCACTATCTAATTCTAGAAGATTTTCATAACCCCAAAAAAGAAATCTTAGACCATTAGCAGTCATTCCACATCTCCCCCTTCCCCCAGCCCTTGGCAACTACTAATCTACTTTCTGTCTCAACGAATGTGCCCATCCGGACATTTCCTATAAATGGAATCATACAATATGTGGACTTTGTGTCTGACTTCTTTCACTTAACATAATGTTTTGAAGTTTCATCCATGTTGTAGCACTTCTTTCCATTTTATGGTAGAATAACATTCCATTTTATGGATAAGCCATATTTCATTTATACACTCAAAAGTTGAATGACATTTGAGTTTCTACTTGTGGCTACTATGAATAATGCTGCTATGGATATTCGTGTACAAGTTTTTTGTGGACATACGTTTTCAGTTCTCTTGTGTTTATACCTAGGAATGGATTTATGGGGTCCTATAGTAACCCTGTGTTTAACTTTTTGAGGAACTACCAGGCTGTTTCCCAAAGTGGCTGCACTATTGTATATTCCTGCTAATAGGAGATGAGGGTTCCAGTTTCTCCATGTCCTTGCCAACACTTGCTATTTTCCTTTCATTATTATTATTATAGCCATCCTAGGGGCTATGAAGTGACATCTCATTGTGGTTTTCATAAACATTTCCCTAATGACTAATGATGTTGACCACCTTTTCAATTGCTTATTTTGCATTTAAATCCCCACTTTCTTACCATTCTTTTGAATTATTTTGTTTTTCCTCCTGTACCAGTTTAGAAATTAAATTATCTTCTTATATAATTTTAGTCATCTCCCTAGAAGTTACCACGTGCATTCCTAAGTATGACGCTAGTTAATACCTTTATAGGTATAATAAGCCATAGGGAGTTACTAGTTTGCAGCAAGGGAGGCATGCGATCAGATCTGCTTTTTTTTTTAACAAGAGCCACTGTGGCTGTAAGTGGAGGATGATGAAGAGCTAAAAGTGCAAGGAGGCCAGGGAAGGAGACTCACAGGAAGCTGTCCTTGACAAGTGCATCCCGCATTCACTTCTTTTCCGCTTCCCACCTCTCTACCGTCCCCCATGCTACTGGGGGCTGGGACATCCCTGTAAATAAATGACTGGTCAGCTTTGGGGTATCTGGTATGTGTGTGTGGATGAGGGAGTGGAGCAGTGATGATGGCCAAAGCTGGAAAGGGGTGGTGCTATTTCAGGCACAGGCCTTTCTGGGGTATGTCCAGGCACGAGGCAAAACAACCAGGAGGGCAGGAGACATTGGAAGGCTTCAACAGCAGCAACAGCTACTTGGATGATGAGCAAATGCCCATTTGGCAAACACCGAGTACCCGCTGAATGAAGGCAAGACTGGAGGCTTAGATGCTTGTTCAACTTCTTTATCTGTACAAAGATTCCATCACATTTACCTCACCAGATTATTAAGAGTATCAAATTAGAAAGGGTACAGAAAGTTCCTGGCACCTAGTTAGAACTCATTCTTCTCTTCTGTTTTTCCTCACATAAATCAAGGTAGCTGATAGGCTTTCGAACTGGCAGTGGATGAAACAGATTTAGAGAGGGTCAGTGACAGCTGTGGTCACACTTCAGAAAAGGCTCAATCAGGACCGGTTCAAGCTGTAGCTTCCACATGGGGTCCTAATAGCCATGATGTAGTGAGTATTTTCCACATGCCTGGCACACTGCTATTTTACTTCATTTAATTCTCACAGCAACGCTGTGCTGTGGATATTCCTAAAACCATCTTACAGATGAAGAAATTGAGATTCAGGACTGTATGGTGAATTGCCCCAATCACCAAAGAATTAAAGGCAAGATTAATGCACCTCAAATTTCAGACGTTGGGGGTAGTCTAGAGGCAGAGAGAAGAGACCCAGCCTCAGGAAATGGTATTTAGAGCCAAAGTAACAGACAAGGTGTCAAGACAGGGAATAAAGGCCAGGAGCAGGCATCTGTGGGTTGGAGCTAAACAAAAAGGGATGACACAAAGCCCTAAGGTAGGAAACCTACATCTAGTTAATGAAACTAAAAGGAAATCGTTCTTTTAGTAAAGTTTTATGAATTGTTCATTTGTCCTGAGACCTTAAAGGACAGGGTGGAGGAGAGTTCAAGGTCAACAAAAGAAGTTTTTAGAATAAGGCACCCAGGGATTCCTGGGTGGCTCAGGTGATTAAACGTCTGCCTTCTGCTCAGGTCATGATTCCAGGGTCCCACATTGGGCTTCTTGCTCGGCAGAGAGCCTGCTTCTCTCTCTGCCAGCTGCTCCACATGCTTGTGCTCCCCACCCTCCTGCTCCCCAACAAATAAATAAATCTAAAAAAAAAAAAAAAAAAGGGCATCACCCCTCCAGACTTGGAGCCACAGGAGTGAGAGATCTCTAGGTTCCCACCATTGCCTGGCTAGGGCCAGCCACATGGAGGGCCTAGGCTGAATACATGAACAAGAGTTAACACATGAAAAAGAGCTCTGGTAAATTCATCAAATCTGAGCCTCTGTATGCCCACCTGCAAAGTGGTGATTATTATAGCTACCTTGTGGGGTTAACATTATACAGTTGACGCCCCCCCCTTTTAAATTTTATTCATTTATTTGAGAGAGAGAAAGAGGGAGAACAGAGAGGGAGAGTGAGAGGGAGAAGCAGACTCCCCGCTGAGCAGGGAGCCCAAAGTGAAGCTCAATCCCAGGACCCCAGGACCACGACCTGAGCTGAAGGCAGATGCCCAAATGACTGAGCCACCCAGGCGTCTCTATACAGTTGACTCTTGAACAACACAGGGGTGAGGAGTGCTGAACCCTGGCACAGTCAAAAATCCATCTATAACTTTTGACTCCTCCAGAACCTAACTACAGATAGCTACTGTTGACCAAAGCCTTACTGATAACAAACTCAATTAACACATATTTTGTATGTTCTGTGTTTCATATTATGACAATAAAGTAAGCTAGAGGCAGAGAGAACATCTTATTCAGAAAATCATAAGGAAGAGGGGGTGCCTACCTGGCTCAGTTGGCAGAGCATGTGACTCTCCATCTTGGGGTTTTAAGTTTGAGCCCCATGTTGAGTGTGTAGCCTACTGTAAAAAAATATAGTTTTTAAAGAAAGTCATAAGTAAGAGAAAATGCATTTACACTACTGTGCTCTCTCAATATACATATAAAAAATTCACGTATAAGTGGACCTGTGCTGTTCAAACTCACCATCGTTCCAGGGGCAACCTGGGGGATTAAGAGAATGCCCTCAGGGGTCAGACCCTGATCCTGGTTCTGACATTTGTAACTGTGTGAATAGGTAACATATCTTTTCTGTTTTACACTGGTAAAACGGAAATAGTAATAGTATTTACCTCATGCGGTTTTTATGAGGATTAAATGGGATAATGCATAAAAAGTAAAAAAAAAAAAAAAAAAAAGCCCTTGGAAGACATAAAGTGCTCAAAAGGTGCTAATTATTACTGTGGGGATTTAAATAGGAAAATGTGATGGTGACCATGTCTAGCTCCGGAGGTCCTTTACCACCTGGAGGTGCTCCGACAACCCCGAGTCCTCCTCAGGTTCCTTTATGCGTCAGAGTGGAGAGGGACCCCTGGGGGCTGGTTTCTGGGATTCCACCCTCTTTTGGCGGGGTGTGACGGGGGCGGAGCGGAGGAGAGCCTTGCTATGTTCTGTAGGACAGGACAGGGCGCCCTCTCCTGATCAAAAGTGGGAACAGTTCTGGCCCAGAGCTTTTGGGGTGTTTCTCACTGATCTCTCTCTACCCATAAGGTGCTCTTCCCTTTGCTCGAATCGGCTCTGGGGAGCAAAGTTAGGGAGGGGGCGTTGAGGTTGGGGCAAAGCTGTTGTAATGTTTCAGAAGGGCGAGGCTGGACAATTCGGCTAGAATGGGAGCGTGGGCAGGAGGCATTGAGGTTAGGAAATTGGAGAATTCGGGGCCCTGTTGAGTTAATTTTATGTTCTTTCAACAGGTGATGGAACACAGCTGAGAGGTAAGGTGACAAGGTGGCTTACCCAACGTGTCAAAACCAGGGGTCCAGGGCTCTTCCGGCCGTCCCCACGCAGCGGGAATTAGTGGAGCCGCCGAGAGCTGGAGAGCATGGCACCAGGGAACGCGGGATCGAGGGGGACAGCCAAGGGTCTAGGTCCGCAGAAGTGGGGAGGGGCCAACGGAGGATCTGGGCGCAGTTTCCTCCCCAAGCGCGCTGGCCCCGCCCCCGCCGTTCCCGCTCCCGCCCGCCCCCCGCCGCTTGCCCCAGGCCCCGCCTGGGCTCCGCTCGGGTTCCCCCAGCGCCAGGCCTGCGCTGATGCGGCCTCCTCGCCGCCACATCCTGGGTGAGTATGGGGATGGGTGTGCTGGACTGCCTGGCAACCCCACTTGGGGGAGCTCCACCACGCGGTCCGGCCTCCTCAAGGTCCAGCCCCACGCTCTGACGGTGCTGATGCTTGCCCAGGATCTGCTGCTGTCCCGACTTCTAAACCAACCCCTCTCCCCCTCTATTCTTCGTCATGGTGGCTGGCTGTGCATTGGTTGAGCTCTCCCTTCACTTCACAAGGACTGTTGGTTGGCATTTCTCTTTAGGTGCGGGGGATGGAGGTGTGTGTGTGGGGGGGGGGGCTGGAACCCCATGAAGTAATTTCAAATCCCACCTCTGTCAGTTATTAGCCTGTGACCTTGCACAAGTGTTTTAAACTTCCCTGAGCCTCAGTTTCCTCTTCTGTAAATGGAAATAAACAGGCAATAGGGCCTACCTCATAGAGTTATAGTGAGGATTACAAGAAACAATGTGCGCCAAGTCTGTCAACTGCTATTCATGCTCAGAAGGTGCCAGGTAAGTATGGATTCCCGCTGGAGGCTGAGATCTCTTGGACCTTTGGAGATAAGATAGGGGTACTTCTAAGAAAGCAGTGTCCAGCTAAGTAGTCCCTTTGAAGCAGTTAAGAGCTGACTGGGACTGAACAGCTGCCCTTCAGGTAGTGAGCTCCATGTCCTGAGACCTGGAGGAGTAAAATGGCCATGTTTTAATGGCCTTATTAATAATCTAAACCTCCTGATTTTCATGTCCCACAGCTGGGGGAAAGTCCCAGAGTGGTAGATGACTTGTCAAAGGTCACACAGCTAAAAGGGGAGCCAGCATACCTCTAAGCTGTGGAACAGACCATTCCTCCAGCCTCTTTCTCCACCCACTGCCTTGGGCAGTGCATATTCATTCCCAGAGGATCTGGTCTTCAGTTTGGGCATCCCAGTGGTTCCTGAGGGATCCAGAGCTGCTGGGTTGAGGGAGGGAGCTAATGCTGCTACAAGCACAGAATCAAGATTTGGGCTGGGTGTGGAAGTTGTTCCCCTTACCTCTGGGGACTTACAGTTCATTTGGGGACGATCCAAGAAACGTGTTTGATTTGGGCGGTCACCAGAGCCACTTCCACCTCCCCTGGGAGATCCCTAGCCCCTGAAGAGAGAAAGGAACTTGGGCAACTGGGGCAGGCTGCCTAATCTGGCCTGGCAGAGAGGCAGGTGAGGGAAGATGGAGGAGAACACAGAGGCGTATTCACCCGCTTCTGGAATGCCAAGAGGTGCTTCCTGAGGGTGGGGCCAGGAAGAGTTGGGGCTTGATCTGGCAAGACCTTTGAGTCCAGAAGGGCAGGTTCTTTATGAATCTGGAGCCAGCCCTAGTTTGGCCACAAGCAGCCTAAGTTCCAAGGATGGCTCTCTATCAGGTTCAGCATCGGGCTCTGAGGAAGAACCTTCCTCTCTCTGCGTCTTGGTTTCTCTGTCTTTTGCAGTGGGGCCAGGGCTCATGGACTCGTCTATACAGGATTTGATTTACCTTTCTTTCTCTCATGGGCAGGCACCCCTTCTCTCTCCCCTCCTAATCTGACCTAACCTGACCTTTCTGCCCAGACCTCTGGCCAGAGAGGAAGGGGTCAAAGAAGGCTAGGGTTGTAGTTTGTGATCCTGTGGGCCCCACATCTCCCCACTGTGGGCTCTTCCTTCAAGTTCTGTGACCCTGAGCAGGTTCCTGCTCCTCTCTTGGACTCAATTTCTCCTTCTATGCACTGACGGAGCTTGGGATTGTAGGTGTGTACTTGGTTATTATAGTTCCTGACCTTCCTATCTCCATCTCGGGGGGGAGTCACAGTCCTCAGGAGCCTTTACTTCATCTCTGGAGGGGGATGGATAGGCCCTATGGGTACTGGGAAGCCTCCAAAAGCTGACAAGGCAGCTCTTTCCAGCAAACAGCAAGCCCAGGCCAGCACTAGGCCTGATTCTGCAAAGCTTTTCACCCCCAGAGCACGTGAGGCAGCAGGCGGGGACGAGCACGGGGTCAGGGCCCTACTGGCTTCCATGGAGGCCTTGCTGCTGTGCTCTGTGGTGCAGGCACACAGAACCTGGGAAGGGATTGAAGGTACAGAAGGTCCTGGGCCAGTGGGTGAAGCAGAGAGAGCTGATGGGAGGCCCTGAAGCCTGGAGGCTCAAAGGCCTGGGGGAAGAGATGGGCCCCTCTGTCCACTGGGAGGTTTTAGGGTTGGTTCCTGAAACAAGAGAGACCAGTTAAACCAGCTCCTGCTGTAAAGCCAGCTATAAGGGAGAAGAGGTTCTCCCTATCCGTTCAAGCCTTGTTTTAGCACAGAGTGGGTTTGTTGTCTTTCCTCTGAAATTGAGGATGAATATTCTCTTGGGATTCTAAGTCAGTCTTCTTCGGGACAGGAGCTGTCCAAGCTTAGGGGCTGGATGGCTTTCTTCTCAGACCCTTCACCCCATTAGCACAGCTAAGCTGAGGACTGAACACGAGGGCTGGCTTTGCCACTGAGTCCTGGCCTTGCTGCCTTGGGTCTTGACAGCACATTACTTCATCCCCAGGTCTGACAAGATGTACCAGGTCCCACTGCCGCTGGACCGGGATGGGACCCTGGTCCGGCTCCGCTTCACCCTGGTGGCCCTGGTCACGGTCTGCTGTCCACTTGTCGCCTTCCTCTTCTGCATCCTCTGGTCCCTGCTCTTCCACTTCAAGGAGACTACGGCCACACACTGTGGGGTAGGGCTTGCCCAGGGTGTTCGGGGAATGATATCTTCAGGCCCAATTGGATCTTTTTTGGATCATGATTCTATTGTTAAAGGATTAGCGAGGCCTCCAGTGGGGTCCATCAAACAAATTGGGCTGCTGGAGGTTAGGATGCCTGCAAATCCAGGTCTCAGGAATGAGCCTTCTGCCACTTTCCATGGAAGTCACTAGGGCCTGCAGTCCCTGAAGCTGGGTAGTGCCAGGACCGAGAACCCAATCCTTACTTGATAGCAGGGTAGATTCAGGAGCCCCAGGTTTTGTGAGGGATGGAGAGAGAACAGGCCTGAGCTAGAAGGAACTGGAGCCTCTTAGTGTGTCATTGTAGGCTGTGCCTGTCTCTGGGGGAATGTGATTATGTATGCGTGTGTGTGACTGTGAGGGACACAACTATGTGTGGGAGAGACCGTATCTGTGTGTGTCCAGATGGGGGCCTGATGTGTGTGTGTGTGTGTGTGTGTGTGTGTGTGTGGTGTGTTCCATATATGTATATGGGCTATGTTCCTGTAGGCACCCATGCACCTTCTAGACTGGGATATGGCATGCTGGGCCAGAAGGAAAGACACGAGTTTTCTCTGTAGTATCTCAGAGTAAAGAGGGTGAGCCTGTGTTGACCTCTGTTACACTCCTAGTTCATCTACTGACTCTGTATTACCTGAGACACAGAGACTGAGCCTCCCCATGTCTAAAATCGAGTTGACAATTCCCATCCTCCTCCTCAGGGCCAGGATACAGCTCTAGATAGAGGAAGAATAGGAAGGTGGTTTGGGAAATGGTGAAGGGTGAGGAGCAGAAGTAAGAGGAGGAAAAGGAAATTGTCAGGTTAGAAGGCAGGGCAGGAGAGGAAGAGCTTAGGGGCTGTAGATAGGAAAGAGGCAGGGCCTGGACATGGACCCTTGCAGTAGCATCAAGAGATCTCTGTAGGCCCCCACTCATCTCAGATTCCTGCTTCTCTATAAAGAGTGTCTGCTCCAGAAATAGGGCTACGACTAGGACCGGGACTGGGGTATGGCTGGCAGTATGGAGTGGGGCTTAGTTCCTTTGTTCATATGACTTGAAAGTTTTCCCTCTCCTTGATTCGTCATTGAAGAGACGTTGGCCTTGAGCTCTGGGCAGCCATTCTGATGAGACCCAAGGCTGGGAGCTATCAGAAAGAACAGAACTGGAAGAAGAGAGGGTGTCCAGGTGATCTGGGTGGGGGGAGATCAGAAAGGGTCCAACCAATGGCCTTTCCTGAGCTAGTTTTTACCTTAGATAATGCTTCAAATGTTTCTCTCACCCTGGTCAACATCATTGTATCCTGCAAAACCCTTTTCAAGTGTCACCTCCTTTGAAAAGCCTTTCCTAGCCTCCTTGGGGGCAAACTGAATCACTCTTTTCTCTGGAAGTTCCCTGTTTTATCTTTCCTGCAGTTCTATCACATCATGTTTGTGTCTCTGTTCCCCACCAGACCAGACTGGGAGCTCCTTCAAGGTGGGCACTACATCTGAATCGGAAAGAATTTGTTGAATAAATAAACAGGACACCCCCCCCCCACACACACACACATACCAGCCCAGTACCCTGGGAAAAAGAAGGCCTGTAGTCATAGCCCATTCAGAAAATTATAATATTTGTATAGCATATGGAGTTAAATGGAGTAGGCTGTTTGCTCTGCCCCACATTGCTGTCTCCTGAGGACTAATGGGATCAATAACTCAGCATACCTGACATATCTAGACCCCATTCTTGGCATACTAACTAGTTTGGGAGCTAAGGCATAGGCATAGTGGCACAGGTACCTAGTCCTTCTGGGTCAGGACTGAGTGAGCTTAGTGACCCAGGGGAGATTTTGTCCCCACTCCCTGGGACGACTGTGTTATAGCCACCTAGGGGCAGTCTAGGTGGATGTCTGCTCTGAATTTCTCACCTAGAGTATTCCCTGAATGGCCAACCCTAGGAATAAAAGAAGTAACTTTAGTCTAACGCATCTATAATTAGATGGCTATGCCTCTGCTTGCATATCTCCAGTGATGCGGCGCTTCCTTCCTCTCCAGACAGCCTATTCCAAGGAGGCCTAGTAACTAACAATTAGCAAGCTGTTTCTTGTAGCAAGCGCACTTTCTCTTTCTGATGAATCTCTGCTTTTGCCCTGGCTCTGCTTTGGGAAACTGAAAGCTCCTTTCTCCTCCTGGTGTCAAGCCAGTCCTACAGAGATGGGATAGCAGTAATTGCAGGGTGGGGTGGGTCCCTGAGTTTACTCTTATTGTGTAGCATAGTTCCACTTCTTTCGGGCAAACCTCACAGGACATGCACCCCTAGCCTTGGCTCAGTTGGTCACTCCTCTCTCCATCCGAGGCCCTGCTGTGGGCCTAGGACTTCCTATGGCCTGGGCAGTAGAGGCAAAAGCAGGACCATTGCATTCCTATTACTGGCTGTTAGACCCCTGTTAGGGCGTCTTGGGCTGATGTTAGCTGCTTCTGCAGAGGAGGCTGGACACTGATACAGCATATTCAGGCCCATCTAGATCTCATTTGGATCCTAAATCTGTTGTCCTATGACTAGCTGGCTCTCCAATGAGGCCCAACAGACCTACTCTGGCTCCCAGCAAAAAGGGGTGAAATCCTATTCTGCTTTCTCCCTTTCCCTTCCCAGAAACCTGCCTGTTTCCCAGGACACAACCCTCAGAAAGGTCCCTACGCCCATCCCCGGCAAGGAAGCTTCCGTAGGCTGACGTTAGCCACTATCACTCTTATCTTTGCAGAGTGTTCCAGGGTTTATGATATGGTTTTGTTGGTCCTGGGAGGGCTGTGTGCTTGGGCAGGCGTGGAGATCTAGGCTCCGTGGGTGGGAGGGCAGGCCCTGGGGAACTAGGGGTGGGACCCTCCAGTCTTAGAATAGTCTCAGTCTGGCTAGAGCCCTCAACTCAAGCCTAGGATCCATCCATCAGCACCCAGTGTGAGTGTTGCCAGTGCGAGCCCCCTCCCCCATTTCCCTGATGCTGAGCTGGACTAGTGGACTGGTGTTCCCTTAACGGAGAGAGGTATGTGTCCCAAGGGAAGTTTGGTCCAAGGGCTTTTAATACAAAGCCATTTCTGTCTGTCCCCCCGGAAGGGAACCCAGCTTGCAAGTCATGGTCGTTGGGGCAGGGGGAGGTGGGAGGAGGGAGTTCTCCGCCTAGAGGGAAAAGAGAGTGGAGGAAGGTCAGTTCCTTTGGGCTGGGTCTGTCCTTGCTAGGTCCGGCCCAGCAGACAGGCTCAGGGTGAGTGGAGAAGATTCCTGTGGCCCTTAGATTCCCATAACCTTTGGACTGGGTGACATGGTCTTTGCAGAGAGGAAGGAGATGGAGGTCTGGGCCTCTGCAGGGACCCTGGTATCTTGAGATGACAGTACTGCTGGCTGAGGCTTGGCTCATTCTGAGCCTGGGGGTGGGCTGGTGGGCAGACTGTGACCCCAGTGAAATGTTCTGGGCGCTCCCACTGTTCCTGGTTGAACTTGGGTGAAGAGCAGGAATGTGGTCAGACGGGGTCAGTGGGAGGGCTGAGGCTGAGCAAGGGTCCTTCATTTCGGTGATTTGGCCTGAAGAAAGCCTTGACTTGGGAGCTTTAGGCTGTCAGGGGCTGAAACCTTAGTTCTAATGTTTGATCCTGGCATAGTT
Source organism: Lontra canadensis (assembly GCF_010015895.1). Taxonomy (NCBI): domain Eukaryota; kingdom Metazoa; phylum Chordata; class Mammalia; order Carnivora; family Mustelidae; genus Lontra; species Lontra canadensis. Next base: position 26,581,702 of record NW_022631001.1, read on the forward strand.
CTCTCCTTCTGTGGAACAGAAATAACAACCTTTCTACCTCTGACCCTTCTGAGTGGGTAGGTGCCAAAGGGATTCCTAAGAGCTGACCCTGCCCGCCCGAGTGGCTCCCTCCCCATCTCTCTCTGCCCTCCTGATCTTCTGCACTACTTTCCTTTTCCCCTTGCATTCTTTCTACTCTGGCTCTTCCCTCTACCCAGAGGAGCCAGGTCCAGAAAAGGCCTCATTTCCTGAGGCCCATGTGTCCCACCCACCCAAGCATGTCCCTCACCCTTCTTGGCCACCACTCCATACAGGATGTTCTCTGCGGCCTCACAGCCCTTGGACCCAGATGGGACTGTGTTCCGGCTCCGCTTCACGGCCGTGATCTGGTGGATCATCACTTTCCCCATGTTCGGCTTCTTCTTCTGCATCATCTGGTCTCTGGTGTTCCACTTTGAGTACACGGTGGCCACTGACTGTGGGGTGAGTGCCATGCTCCCCCGCACCTGGGTCAGGGCCAGGTCAGAGCCAGGTTGGGAGATGGCCATGAGAGTGGAATCAGAGAATAGGAGAGGAGGTAGAGAGTCAGAGAGAGGGGAAGGGATGAAAGGATAGTGGGGGGCAAGTCAGAGTTGGGGGGATTTGTGGGGAGACACTCAGTGAGAGTGGAGTCACAGTCCTCTGAGAGGAGAAGATTATAGAGAGTGTCACGAAGTGGAGGGGAGAAGGGAGGGGAAAGGAGGGGAATAGGTAAAAGAGGTCATGAGAGGGAGGAGGAGGCTGAAGAAAGTCCAGACTGGGAAGGAAGCCAAGACTGGGGAGTCAGATGCAGCCAGGAGCCAGGAGACGTCGTAGTTGGGTTTAGCTGAGATTGGGGCCTGGCCAAGAGGACCCCCAAGCCTTGCCCTGGAATCTTCTAGTTTGGTTTCTCCCTCTGGCAACCTTGGGCCCCACAACTTGTGTCCACTCAGGGCTCTGCTAGCTAGAAACCTAGATGGACTTCCTGCCTCTATGAGCAGTCCACCTGGCCTTTCTGAGGGCCCAGGAGTAGAGTTCTGGGTCAGGGGCATGGAACCGAACATTCACTTGCCCTTAGCCCCTCATCCTATAAGAGACAGTCCTAGACACAGACGGTCAGGCACAGTGAGATGGGAGGCACTGTGATAAAGTGGAGCACAAGGATCACGGGGCCCAGAGCAAGCACTTAGTGTAGCCTAGATGTTGGGGAAGACTTCCTTCCTGAAGCAGGGGGCATTGCAGCTATGGGGGTAAAGAAGGATTTTGTGAATGCCAGGGTGACAACTTCTGATTTTATCCAGAGGGCAGTGGTGAGCTTTGGAACGATTTTAAGCAGGGAAGGGACATGATCAGACTTATGCTTTAGAAGACCATTCTGGCTCCCGAATAGAGAAGATTTGTAAGGGCAGGGAGCAAGTATAGGGAGAGAAGTGAAGAGGTTAGTGTAGTAATTCACACTACTGGGGAGACCAGAGCTAAAATAAGGATTATGAGGCTGGAGAGGTGAGGATCGAGTCCAGAGAAGGGTAGCAGGTTGAATTGTAGGGATGAGAGGTTGTGTCCAGTTGGCAAGGGATGGGGCAGTAGACAGAAAAGTTATCCATAACTTTGGGGGGTTTTATCAAAGGAATTAATCTCTAATGGTGAAATCTGAGGTGCTTTGGTAGGGAATTTTTTGGACCCTCACCCTTTATACCATGTGAATCTCTGATCTACTGCCCTACCATAGATCCACTGAGCCAGGTCTTCCATGCCAGTGGAGGGTTTGTGTTCTTGGGGGAAAGTGGTTATGTTCCCATCTCAGCACCCTTAGCTCTGAGCTCATGGCGAAACTTAAGATGAACTGGGTAGCTGGTCTCTGATAGCTCCTGATGTTGCTGGCACAGTTGGTGAGCGGGGAACTCGTGTGCTTTGGATGGGGAGACATATGTGAGTATCTATACCTGATTATACATGTGTGTGTGCGTGCGTGTATCAGTGTGTCTGTGCATGTGTGCCTGAGAGAGGTGGGGGAGAGAGAGAGAGGTAAGAAGATGCCTGCTCTTAGCAGCCTACCTCCACCCATACTCTGAGAGGAGTTTATGAAATCTCCCTTCCTCCAGAGGCGTCCCCCAAGCTCTTTGCGATCTCTTTACCTGTTTTCCAGCATTGGTCAGGACTCTGGGCTCTCCCAGCCAAGCTTTAGAAGCTCATGCTCACACACACACACACACACACACACACACACACACCCCACACACAAGCACACACACACACACACACACACACACAAAGCTCATGCTGGTTCCACTCCCCTTAAAGTAGCTAGGGTTGGGGCAGGAGTTTTCAGAATGAATATTCTAGGAAGTGGAGGCAGCACTCTTACTAACCTTACTTAGGGGACCTAACTCAGAGGGGCAGAACAGTAAGGAGGCTTGGAGGTCTCAGAAATCTCTGGCAAAGGTATGATTCTCACCTCTCTCTCATATGCAGTCTTCCCATCTTCAAGAACCACATAGCTGACCAGCTTTTTGTAGGCTTTTCAGGGAAGTAGGTAATATGAAAGCCATCACCATAGCCATTTGTGCCACAGATGCTCTGTATAAATTATATTCAGTATCTGCAATCATCCTGCAAGGTAGGTGGTAGTATCCCTATTTTGTTGGTGAGGAAATCGAAGCTCTGAAAGGTGAAGTGACCTGCTCAAGGTCACTCAACTAATAAAGGCAGAGATAGGGGGGCCCCTGGGTGGCTCAGTGGGTTAAGCCTCTGCCTTCAGCTCGGATCATGTTCTCAGGGTCCTGGGATCAAGTCCCGCATTGGGCTCTTTGCTCAGCAGGGAGTCTGCTTCCCCCTCTCTCTGCCTGCCTCTCTGCCTACTTGTGATCTCTTTCTCTCTCTGTCAAATAAATAAATGAAATTTAAAAATTAAAAAAAAAAAAAAGGCAGAGTTGGGATACAGACCCGGGTTTGTGTGGCTCCAGAGCCTCCATGCTGCCTCTTTACTGACAACTCAGAATGTCTGAGCCTGGTCTCAAGCTATGGTATCTCAAGCCATCGCCTTGAGAGCAGCACCCTCTCTCCAAGAGCTCTGCACTTAGCTTCCTCTGATAGTGCTGAGGGCAATCTGTCTCCTTTTCTGGGAAGCCTTCGAAGCCCCTGGCTGATGAGCCCTCAGGCTGATCCCTGCTCTGTGAGCTGCCTCCACCTTCCTTCCCAGCCTTGATGGAGACTGCATCCCCATTAAGAGAAAGGAAAGGACCTTCTAGAACTGCATCTCTGAAGCCTGGCCCTGCTCTGGCTTTTGCTGGAAGTCTAAAAAAAGCCACAGAAAGTGTGTACAACAGGCTAGTAGCTTTCAGTCCTGGAATCCTTTAGAAATGTAGATTCCCATAGTCCAGACTGGCTACGTTCTCACATGATCCCCAATAAGTTACACGCACATTCAAGGTAGAAGCATTGCTCTAGACCCTGGAGTCTGAGAGGTCCTCCTCCTAGCCCTGGCTCTCCTGTCAGCATCTATACTGTTGTTCACTCATCCCTCATCCTCTCACCCTCTCATGCAGACAACACACCTATCCTCACAGCTGTGTGTGTGACCTCCTCCTCCTTCCTCAACTTTAAAGAATAGTGCTCCAGTTCCTTAAGGAATGAGGAATTCCAGCTTTGAGAAAGATGAATGGGGGAGATGCGCAAGAAAGGGGTCCTTTTCTTAGACTATCCCAGGTTAAGAGCACCCACTTTATTAAGCATGTTCAGGGTGGGGGGACCCTACTGATTCAGCTCCCCCCAGGATCTCACAGTACCCTCTACCACCTTGGCACATCTACCCGAAAGAATAAGTGAAGCTGGGAGGAGTCAGAAGAACAGCTCGGCTGCCCAGTGCATCCAGCACTGTCCCAAGGAGGCTCAGGTGGCCTGTCCTCATGACTATCTATCCAATCTAGGGTCTTGGGCTCATTGAACTTCCCACAGGGCCTTATCGAAGGCAAAGCTCTGTGCTATGGGCTCAGAGAGTGTCTGAATTTGTCTCCAGCTTCCATAGCCATGTAGAGTCCCATCAAGTCCCTGCACACACACCAGCCTGCCCAGGGAATGAGAACAAGCACGCTGGTGGTGGTGGTGGGTGGGGGGTGGGACCTGGCAGGGACTTCTCCCAGGAGCGCTCTGGGGGTGCGTGGAGGATCTCCTGGAAGGGGAGGGGCTGGAATGGGGCCTCAGGAGAGCCAGGGTGATTCTGACGGAGGGAAAAGGCTCTCTAGCTGGGTGGGGCCGGCAGAGGCCTGTCCCGACAGCTCACAACTCTCTAGGTGCCCAATTATCTGCCCTCGGTGAGCTCGGCCATCGGTGGGGAGGTGCCCCAGCGCTACGTGTGGCGCTTCTGCATCGGCCTGCACTCGGCGCCTCGCTTCCTGGTGGCCTTTGCCTACTGGAACCACTATCTCAGCTGCGCGTCCCCGTGTCCCGGCTACCGCCCGCTCTGTCGCCTCAACTTCGGCCTCAACGTGGTGGAGAACCTGGCGCTGCTTGTGCTCACCTACGTCTCCTCTTCCGAGGACTTCAGTGGGTGCCCAGATGAGGGAAGGTGGAACAGGGAAGGGTTGGGGAGGGCCACCCACCCCCGCCCTCCCTCGGACCTTAGGATGCTTGGATGCTCCCTGCAGGGCGTGCTCCCAACCCCCCTCTCTCCCCCCAGCCATCCATGAAAATGCTTTCATTGTGTTCATCGCCTCATCCCTCTGTCACATGCTCCTCACCTGCATTCTCTGGCGGCTGACCAAGAAGCACACAGTAAGTCAGGAGGTACGGTCTACCCCTAGTGGGGCTCCAGGCAGCCCAGAGGAACATCCAGGACACCTGTCCTCAGGATGCGGGTCACGGTGAGGTGGGAGCTGGAGTTCCCATGGGAATCCGGGCCGGGGCTGGGACTTGGGGACAGGTGGAGGGTGGTCGAGTGGGCCAAATCTAGGACTATGTTTGGGTGATATGGGAGACTGGAAGATAGCAGAGCTGGGGGGCTCCAAGTTGGGGCAGAATGAGGGACAGCACCCAGGGTGCTGTGGGTTAGGAGCAGTGTCAGCAGTCTGTGGTACCTCCAGTGTCCACACACACACACACACACACACACACACACACACACACACACCTTTCTTCCCCCTGTAGTACGTGGAGGGGTCAGGTTGGTGGGTGACTCCAAGTAACTTTCATATTCCAACTGGCTGAAGTGGGAAGGGCCTCATTATCCTCGCAAACGCAGGGATAGGAACATGCCCATCATTGCTGCTGCCCTTGCCCGTGCCCCCTTCCATAACCCAGGGAAGTAAGACACAGCTCTTAGGAACTGGGGCCAGGAGGGGAGGCTGCCCACCACATATCCAAAGGGCCACAGAGTGATGAGATAGCCCATCCTCTAGGACCGCAAGTCCTACAACTGGAAACAGCGGCTTTTCATCATCAACTTCATCTCCTTCTTCACGGCGTTGGCTGTCTACTTTCGGCACAACATGTATTGTGAGGCTGGAGGTGAGGCCAGGCTGGGATCCACTGGTGGTCACAGTGTCTATTGGGATAGTTGTCATGTTTTCTGTAGTGTGCATTATGGCAGTAGTCTTGGGGGGGCTTGTGCCCACTGCAGAAATGTGGTGGTGATTTACCAAGAGGCCCCGGGGGGGTTGGGGGCAGAAGGCTCACCATGCCCTGCTCTTGTGTTCTCACGACAGTGTACACCATTTTTGCCATCCTGGAATACACTGTCGTCCTAACCAACATGGCGTTCCACATGACGGCCTGGTGGGACTTCGGGAACAAGGAGCTGCTCATTACCTCCCAGCCTGAGGAAAAGCGATTCTAAACCCTATCTCTTCTGCTAGGAAGGAGGCGGTCCACTGCCCAGAAACTAGAAACAAGACACTACACTCTGGCCTTCCCCGCCCTGTGTCCTCTGTGGGCCATGCTAAGTGGGGGAAGGGGGAGAAGAAAGGAGGAAGGGCACAGGACGGGGCTTCAGGCAGCCCTGCTGGCTTCTCCTTTCCCTCACCCCGCCTGAAGGCACAGGAACCTTCAAGCAGCATCACCCTTATCTGAGAGGCCCCAAGAGGCTGAGCTGGCAGGAGAGCTCCACCATCTGGTGCTAAAAAAAGTCGAGGTTCATAACCACCGAATCGGTTCTTGGCCTTTACATAGCCACCTCTTGCTGAGGTCAGGGACCACTGAACAGTGGCTGCTACCTGAAAACCACAGCCATCTCTCACCACCGGGTCATTTGCTTGACTCATGTGTCTACTCATGTCCTGTGCATACCCAGGCCTAGGGCCACCATCCCATGCTAAGTTTGCTCAGGTGTTCTAGCCCTGACTTCACCTCCAACTTAGAGTGTATGCTTCCCTATTTAAGCCTCAGCGTGTCCGTGTGGGTGATGGCAGGGGAGGAGGGCTGTAGGATTTGCATGGGCTCTGCCAGTGGTTCTGAAACTACTTTGTGGAGGTGGTTGCCTGAAGGGCAACCTGCTCCAGAAGGAGTGCTGGCACAGCACATATTTCCCTCCCTTCTGAAACCTCTGGCTTACAGACTCTTCCTCCTTGGCAAAGGTGTAAGGTGGAGTCAGAGGCAGATTCCTGCCCCAAAATGGGCTCTCTGGTGTCCCCTATCCTCCCTACTGCCCCATGCCCAGACCTCTTTGGATTGTACATTTTATTTCAAATAAAATTCTTTTTGTTTTTGTTTTTTCCCCCAAAAGCCTGGGCTAGGCTTATCTTTGTTTCATGGAACTGAGGTGAGGGACAGGCTCCAGGATGGAGGGAATAAGTCCATTGCAAGGTACGATTCCAAGCGGCTTCCCACCTTAGGCCTGGAGTCTTCTAAGGCTGGTCTAAGCCCCCGTTTTGGTGAGCAGGAGTGACTGAGCTGTCCCTATTATGATGCTAGGCTTGATAGCTGGGATAACTCAAAGTCTTTGGTTGAGGCACAGGCTCTTCCAGCCCCAGCTCTGTCTGGTAAAAACCCGCCCCCCGCAAAAAACAAAAAAAACCCTGTCCCCTTGGGGGTGTAAGGGAACAGCTCTCAAACAAATGCAGGACTCTGAGCACCTGCCTGCGGGCTGGTGGCTCTCAGCGTCTCCCTTTCTGAGCCTTAGATCAGAGTTTTTTCCTTAGGTTTTGCATCCCAGTCCACTACAGTCAGTGGCTAGGCCCCTGACTGGCCCCTCCAAGGGAGCCCAGAGCTTTGTTAGGGAAATTGGGGGGTGGGGGACCACAATGAAGCCTATTGTCTCCTGTCCCCTTTTATAGGAAACAAAAGGCTCCCAGTCTCTGGGGAACCCTAGCCCATGCCCATCCCCTGCCCAACCCCCACTGCCTAGCACACAGGGAGGAGCCAGGGCCACTGGAGACAGGAGGTTTTATTGATGCTGATGGGGGTAGGAAAGGCCCCCCAGGAGCCTGGGGAAGTGGGGGCTGAGTCAGTCAGCAGATGCATAAGGCCTGGGCACAGGGGGGTAGGTTAGGGCACATTCATCTTCTCAGGATTCTGTGGCTCCTTCTTTGGGGAAGGGAGAGAGCATTTTGAGGGGGGAGCAATTCAAAGAGCAGCGAGGGAGAGGTTAGGGACAGCTGAGGGCTCCTAACCTGAGAGAAGGCACCACAATAGGCAGCAACATCTGTGTGGAAAGCTGGATCAACTGGTCAGTAGGGGAGATGGGGGAGGGGCACTCGGGTTGGCTTCTTGGAGAGGGGTCCGGCCTTGGCCTGGGTGAGCTCTCAGAAATACCTGGTGTTCCCAAGCAGAGTGGGGCAGGGCCCAGAGCCCCCTTCCCTATGGGTCTCATTTAGGAGAAACAGGCATTCAGAGAAAAGGGCATTCAGGGACCCCCCCTGGCAAGGGGTGCCAGAATTAGTCCTTAAGGCACAGCTGGGGGCAGACAAGGCGCCAAGGCACAACTGGTGGGGGGGCAGGGGCAGCCTCCAAGCCGAGTGCCAGGTCACAAGAGGACACAGGACCGCCCACGCTTGATGGGTGTGGGGTTGAGCACGGCCCGGACGGCCTCAGCAAACACTTCCTTGACGCCGTCCTGCTGTAAGGCCGAGCACTCGAGGTAGCGCACAGCATGGATCTGCTTGGCCAGGGCCTGGCCCTGCTGCGGTGTGATGGGCGCCTGGCCCTGCTCCTTAAGGCGCCGGAGGGTGTCAGGCTGCGCTCTCAGGTCCTTCTTGGTGCCCACCAGCAGGATGGGCACATCAGGGCAGTGGTGGCACACCTCTGGGTGCCACTTGTGCCGCACGTTCTCGTAGGAGGGCGGACTGGCAATGGAGAAACAGATGACAAAGACGTTGGTCTGAGGGTAGGAGAGCGTGCGCAGCCGGTCGTACTCCTCCTGGCCCGCTGTGTCCCACAGGTTCAGGTTCACTGTGCGCCCGTCCACCGCGCTCTGGGCGCTGTAGTTGTCGAACACCGTGGGGATGTACTCCTTGGGGAAGGCGTTAGTTGTGTAGCAGATGAGCAGGCACGTCTTGCCCACAGCCCCATCGCCCACCACCACACACTTGATGCTCTGCATCGTGGACGCGGCTGCTACAATGGAGGCAAGGCCTCCTTCCCCTTCCGGGCCCCTCCGGATGCAGTGACCTACAGGCAGATCACAGGACACACGTGGTTAGGGAGGCCTCTAGCCGCTGGGGAGAAAGAAGGGAACACATGGAGGGAAACCAGCCCCTGTTCTCTCAACCTGACACCGTTCTGCAATCCCGTGAAGACAGATCTCTGAGACAGAATGAGAGAGAGACAATGAGAGCGAGGCCTGGAGACCAAGCCACGATGCTCAGGTGTAAGGAGGATGGCAGTATAATGTGTAATGTATTATGTAAAGCAAGTAAGTTCTGGTACCAGACTGAATAAGGTCTAATCCTAGTTTTTCTATCTGCTGCCCGTGTGACCCTGGACCAAAGACTTAACCTCTGCATGCCTCTGTATTCTTACCTATAAAATGAGGACAAAATGCTACCCTACCTCACCGGGTTGTTGTAAGGCTTATGTAAACGGGCACATCAAAGGCATTTAGAACAGTACCTTGGGTCATAATAAGTATTTGATTAAGTATTAGCTACTTTTTTTTCCCCTCCAGGCAGTAGAGACACAAAAAGTTGAGGTACATAAGTAGGGGGTCTACCAGATCCTCTACCAGATAGGGACCCCTCCCACTGAGTAGACTGGAGGGGTTCTAGTTCATAGCTGCTGTCCCAGGTCACTCTGAGATGTAGCCATGGGTAGAGCTTCTACCAACTCAGGGCCCACCCTGCCCAGCACACTGATGTTTTAACTCCAAATCTGACATCTTGGCTACTGAGTGCAAACCAAAAGGCACAGTGAGAAATCTGCTGAGTAAGGAGCAAAATTCTCTAGACAGCTGCCCTATCTCAATCCAGGGTGCTTGAGGGATGGGGAGAAAGCGGGAGAGCTGACCTCATAACTCTCGCAAGCACAGTAAACCCTATCTGGCAACTTGGTGCAGGAGAATACTGGGGGTTGAGCCAGGGCTGGGATTTGGTCTGGAATCTGGTATGTAATGATTAATGAGGCAAAGGCTGTGGCTCCCAGACATCAGCCTCTTCTCTCAAAGCCCTTGGCAGGGTAGGGTAGATCCTCCAAGCCCAGCCAAGAGGGATGGGCAGGAGAGGAAAACAAATGTTTGATTTGCCCCCCTCAAGTTCCGTCCTTTTCCTGAGATCATAGCATGTGCCTCTGAAAAATTTCAGGGCCTTCCAGACTCTTGGATAGAGAACACAGTGCCATTAAAACACTATCACTGACAATCCATGCTTAAGTCAGACTGGCCAGGGATTGTAATCATAGTTCCACCAACCAGTCATGTTTGATCTTGGGCAATATATTTAAGTTTCCCGTCTCAAGTTTCTCATCTGTAAAATGGGAATCATCTTGCCTATTGTGTTAGAATTGCCAAGAGGATGAAATGAACAAACATGAAGAAAGTGTTCGGCATGAGGTGTGGCACATAGGAAGTGCCAAATAAATAGGCTGCTGTCATTATTAGTGGGGGAAGTACAAGAGAAGTCCCAGCTCCATGCCATTGCCCTGATCCCTTCTACAGTTCACAGTGCTTTGGAGTGAGGAACTGCTCTTCTGAGTTCTGGAACAGAGCAGAGTTTCCGGAAACCCTGTGATTATTTATACTGGTGTGGCAAGATTCCTCCTCTCATTGGCTACTTCCTCTCAGCCACGGGGGACTTTTTCTGGCCAGTATGTGACTTCCTTTCCCCGACTCTCTCCCACAACCAGATCCCTACTCCCTGGGAGGAAACAGCCCTGTTTTAGACACACAGGATCTCTAAGTGTCCCTCTTTTCACCAAGCACCAACACTGCTCTCCCATTTCCCCCATTCTACTGTATACAAGCTATACTCTGGTCTGAGAACCCCATACCCTCCAGCTGGACCTCTCAATCACTGGTTCAGAAGCCTCAAAAATCAAATGGAGGGAGGAAGAAGAATTCCCCCACTGGAAATAGAAACAAAAATTCTGGGGGCAGGGATCTGCACAGGACCCAGGGATGGCCCCAGCTCCCTCCCAGGTCTCTACTTCCCCTGGGACCAGAGTGGAGGGAAATGGTTTCACCCTGTAAGGTTGCCTCTCTGGGCATTAAAAATATTTCCATCTTGGATAGACAATATTGGGAGCAGGTCTGGGAAGGAAATAAGGGTACCCTGGGGCAGTGGAGAGAACCTCAGACTGGAATACAAGACACCTAACCTAAGTCTTAGCCCCAGCTCTGCTCTGTTGCTGATTCACTGTAACCAAGCATGAGGTACATATTGTCTCTGGGCCTCAGTTTCCCAGTCCATGAAATGGGGAGAAAAATGCCTGTAACAAGGGTACTAGATAGAGGAAATGAGAAATTAAGAGCCCTGGGAGTAGGGGATAGGATGATGGGGGCAGAAAAGGCCCCCAGGTGGGGGTGGGAGGGCTGAGTCAGGAAATGCACAAGGCTTGGGCACACTGGGGCAAGTTGGGGCATATTCATTCTCAGGGTTCTGTGACTCCTTCCCTGGGGAAAGGAGAAACCAGTTTTTTGGGGGAAAAGGGCCATTACTTGTGTCCACAGGGTTATCTGGGAGACAGTGGCATCTTTGAGAGGATTCCTGGGCTTGTAAATCTTCAGTTTCACACAGAGCAGGGGAGTGGGTGTGGGAGTGTGACTGGGAACTCTTCCCCTACAAGCCCCACACTGGGCTGGCCCAGGCAGGAAGGCAAGGAGGGAACTCTGGCTGGCTGTCACAAGGCTCAAGAGACTGGAAGTAGAGCAGGCTCCAGGCAACTCTCTAGGGAGGGGTTATCAACCAGCAATCAGCCTTCAACGAAGCTGGGAGGGACAGGGTCGCTTCCGGGCTGGCAAGGGAACAGGGACTGACACCGGAAAAGGAACATGAGTGAGGTAGTGTCCAGAAACAGGACAAAGCCGAAGCAGTGTGGTATAGAGCCAGGAGCACTAGATCCCTGAATCTGACCTCTGGGGCTCACCTGCTGACTCCACCCCTTGATCAGAAACCCTCACAAGGTACAACCTTTCCTAGGTCACGCGATGTTGTTATTTGACCCTTATGACTACCTACTGGTAATATTCCTAATTTACAGATCAGGAAACAAACTCAGGGAAGTTAAAGTAACCCAACATCACATAGCTAGTTACCCTGGAAGTCAGGACATAAACCCCAGTTTCGTGATACAAAGCCCCGTGTCTTCCTCAATGTGTCACACAACCTCCAAGTTACCCCTTACCAGCTGTCTTAGAGACCTTAAACAAGTCAGTCACTTTCCTCCCTGGCGCCTCAGTTTCTTCATCTGTACAACAGGAATGAAGACACTTGCCCTCCCTGCCTCAAAGGGCAGCACTGAGAAACCCTGAGCACAGGAATGAGTGTGCTTTGTAAACTGGGAGGTGCTGTGCATACAAGAGTTACAAAAGCAATGCCTTTCATCCCAAAAGGCAGGAAGCACTAAGTATGCAAGTGTCTAAGTGGTGCCATCAGCCCAATTCTCCCCACTCAGGTCTAGCTCAGACTTTTATCCTCTCTCCCAGGACAACTCTTTCCTCTGAAATGCTATGGCCTAAGCTGGGTCAAATAAGTTCCCACAGCTCATTTAAGGAGAGCACATGCTAGGAAGTGAGGTCCAATCTGTGCCACATAAGAAGGGACAGTCAATGCTGCAGAGGCCAAACAGAGAGGCCTGGCCTACGTGGAGTCTGGGATCATCTGTGACTTATTCACTAGGTGACTCTTTTTTTTTTTTTCTTTTAAGGATTTTTGTTTATGTAAGTAAGTTAATGTTTGCAAATCTGTTTAGTATCAGCCAAATTACAATGATTTATTCTGGCATTATATTCTGAACTTAATTCAGATCCTGCCTGGTTTCTCAGCTTGACGTTCAGAGTTCTTCATATCTGGTAGGGATTCTGGAGTCAGACAGACCTGGATTTAAATCCTAGCTCTGCCTCTTATGAGCTCAGTAACAGCACCAACCTTAACCTTAACAGGTTGCTAGAAGGATTAAGTGCAATGTATGTATCCAGAGTACGTACTTTGCAAGTTAGTTTCCAGCTCCCTGATCCAGAGGGATCTCCACTTTCCCTTATAAACAAGCCAGGCTCATTCTTGCTTCTGAACTTTTCTTCTTGTTTTTCTGCATATCGCTCCCCTCACCCCTCTCACATCTTCCTGCCTCCAGGCCTAGCTTCAGTCTGACAGTCCCATGAGTCCACAGCGTGGCCACCTCCTTTAACCCTTCTTTGGCTCTGGAATTCTCCTCCAATAGCCATACATAAGTTTCCTAGCTTGTGGATGCCACCCCCCCCAATACTGAAGCTTAAGCTTCTCTTGACTGCCTCCACAGAAAAGCTAAGCACAGTGTGCGGCCACTGCCTTCTGACTGGCTTGCTTCTAACCCCCATTGCTGAGATCTGGAGAGATGCCTCAGATGCCCAGGATTGGACAATAACCCTACAGCCAAAAGTTTTGACTGAGATAGGCAAAAGTCTCTCCTCCCACTGCTAGCCTTACGTGGCTCCTCCAAGAAGCACAGCTCATGGGGGGCTAATCCTGTCTGGGTGTGGTCTCCGGAGCCCATCTTGCACCCTGTGGGACCTGGTCTTGGGGTGTGGCCCAGGCAGGCCCAGAATGGGGGAGGGAAAGGAAGCAGCAAATTGCCTGATTGCCAGATCTTGGTGGCCGTTAGAGCAGGGGAAGTGTCCCAACTGGGAGTGGGGGAGGGGAGGAATGGACTGTAAGAAATGGGGGAGTGTGGGAGCAATGGGAACTTACTGCAGCCTTCTAACCTGCCTCCCTGGCATGGAGCTCCCCTTCTATTGCGCTTCCCGAAAGTCATTCTAACTACAGTCTGTCTGTGGGCATTCTGTTCCTGAGCTCGGGCCACACCACCCTGATCCTCCACATGCAGCCTCCACAAAACACATAAAACAGCAGTATTTCCAGTCCCTGTGGGAATCCAGCATTTCTTCTCCATTTCCATCCTCCTACCTGTCCTTAGTCCTGTTCAGGCCTCTAACCTTGGTCCTCCAGAGTCTGGTACTCTTGTCACTTCCTCCAGGAAAGTTTTTGTAAATCATCCAAATTCGTAATGACTTATCCCATCCCAGGCATGGTCCCCGTTTTCTCTCACACGTACATTCTCTCTGCATCACATGGAGGCTGATCTGAATCTTATCTCTCGTCACTAGATTGGGAGGGTCTAGACGGCAAGGTCCTGGCTGAATCTATCTCCCTGGGCTGAGCACAGCACACAGTGGCTGTCTGTAAATAACTGAATGAACTCAATCCATCCTGCATGTCTTCGTACATGGGAGTTCCTCTTCCTAGAATTCTGTTTCCCCAGCCTCAGAGCTTCCCAGTCCTCCAGGGTCCAGTTCTGTCCCCTGGCTTCTCCAGGACACCAAAGCAACCCCCTCTCCTGCCCTATCTTCCCCAGCACTGTCTGAACTACTTATTCACTGCACTGAACTGGATGCCTCATGAGGAGGGAAGTCTGTCCTGCTTACTTCTAGAAGCCCAGCAGAGAGCTGAGCAAAAGCTGCAGACAGACACTCATCTCCTCTCCCATCAATCCAGACTTTGATTCTGGGAACATGGAAGAGCCTCCATACCCAGGAGACACGACAAGGGTAACCAACTTCCTCCTTCCTCTGTGGAGTACAGTTTAGAGTAATGAACACACAGGCTAGATTGCCCTGTCCTCTGCTAGAAGGGTGAGAGAGGGGATGCAGGCACAGCTAGCCCGGAGGGATGAGGAAAATGGGTAGGAAAAGTCATCCTGATAAGGCTAAGAACTGGTTAACACCAGAAGACCCTTGGTCAAAGATGAGGTAAGGGTCAGAGTTAGCATTGGAAATGGCTTCAGAAACTCTGCAAGTCTGTTTGTCTTGAAGGATAGGTGGAGAGGTGATATGAAAATGCTCAGAGGGGCTGCAGCCGGCTGCAGCTGGGCTAGGAGGAAGAAGCTGGGGGAGACATGAGGTCAGTGTGGGGCTGGGACCAGGCCAAGGGCTGAGTCTCTCTTGTTCTTCCCCTTCTCCCCATCAGAGAGAGCCTAGTTCCCAGCCTTAAAAAAAAAAAAAAAAAAAAGAATGTATGCAAAGAACTCTCCACTTCTTGCTATCCTCCACCCTTCACCCCCTGCAGAGGATCCTACAGGCCAGCATGTAGGGTAGGAGGCTAAGAGAGTGACTTTGACTCTACCTGGTAAGGGTTGGAAGGAGGAGGAAACAAGACAAGTGTAACTGGGAAGGCTTTGGGGGGCTGGGACCCTTTCACTAAGTCCCAGTCCCTTCCTTCTCTCACCATCCCAGGTCCTTGGGTGCTCCACAAAGGGTGAGCCCAGGGCCAGGGCAGCTCAGGCTGGAGGAGCTAAGGAGGCTGCCCCTCCCCCACCAAGCAGCACAGAGGAAGGCTCCAACACTTGCTTCCCCCTCTCTTCCTCCTCCCCGCCTAACAGCCCCTCAGCAGTCCTGGGGCCCCACGAAAGGCCTGTGAAGTGGCACTTCCTTTGCCTTTGCTCATTTCACACGATGCTGTACAGAAATGCCATCCTCCCAATCCTGCCTCCCCCACCTGAAAATACCCACAGAGAGACCTAGGGCCGCTCTATCCCTTCAGCCCCGCCCCAGGTCTGAGGGGGTTTCCACAAGGGAAAAACACATCAGGGAGGAAACTCCGGCACCGATTTTCCACTGTCAGTGGGGCAGGGCTGGAACAGGGCAGAGGGTACTCCCCCAACTTGCTGCCTCCTGGTATAATCCCCAATGGTCTGCCTAATTCAACCTGTAAGAATCCTTGTGCTTTGGGGGAAAGGAGCCACAGGTCCCATCTCTGGACAGATACTTAAGAGACTATGGAGGCCTGTCAGATCAAGGCTGGCGGGAAACAGAGGGCCCAGAGGGGGGGTGCTACTATGAGGAGATTCTTAGGGGATGGAGCGTTAGAGCTCTCAGTATTCTCTATGCTCACTTGGAGATATTAACAGGCAACTCCTTAATGTTGGAACTCAGTGACAAGAGACAAAGTTGACCAAGGTTATACAGATTTGGAAGCAAATCCAGGACAAGGACCTGGGGCTCCTAACCTTCAGCTTGATGTCACTTCCACAAAGGAAAATGTGAGGACTGTTACTCTTGCCTGGAAATGGGCCCATGTTTCTGGCCTCATTTAAGATGACCCAACAATGATTTTATTCCTTCAGGAAATGGTCCAAAGGGATCAGGTTGAATGCCTGAACCCTTTCTGCCTCCAAGTTCCCTGGCTCTCATGTCTAGTCAATACTAGGCTGCCCATGATCTAGAACTGACATTACTAGACAGCCAGCCACCCTTGCCTGCCCCAACTGAGGAGCTCCTTCTATAAGCTCTAGCTCCTGGGGAGATGTCCTCCGCCCATGACATGAGGACAAAAGAGGAAGCTAGACACTAGACAGGAAAACCAATCTGTCCTGGGGAGGTGGCCCAGGCTTTGTCTCTGGTTTCCCTCCTCACAGACCCCTACTAGCCTCACCACTAATGGGTCTACACTGTATAGGGAGGCAGAGGTCTTCATTCTGGGCCCAGGCCCATCACCTTCTTCCCAGCTACCCCCATTCTAATTATCTTCCCAACTGTCTCATTATAGCAATACCTTCTCGTATCTTCCTGCTATGACCTCCTAAAAGCTCGTATCAGCCACCTTATCCGACCTAGCACATTTGGCCAGAACAACTCTCCATATCCTAGATTCCCAACTAAGATCTGTGACAATCTCACATCAGTCATGTCTTCCTAAAATAAGTACTAGTTTAGTGGGTGGGGAGTCAGAAGTCCTGGATGGTTTTTTAGTGAGCCATGACACTGAAAAAATTCTTTGCATGCACATCTTTCTCTGAGCTGAAATTTTTTAGAGGTTTCTGGGATTTCCTCCAGGAGTGGAACCCACCTATACCTCTCAGAGTGATAGCAGGAGATACCAGGTGGGTGGAAGAAGGGGCAATTCAAGGGAGAAGGACAACTGTGACATGGGAAAAGGACAGAATGAGGAACCAGATTAGCACTTAAATCTTTTTGTGCTTGGGAATCCCAAAAAAGTTCCCCTCCACTTCTCTTTTCTTTTTTTTTCCTAATAGAGTAAAATGAATACAGTAGACTTGAGGAGATGGAGAGGCAGGATCTCTCAGCATGCTTCCCCAAGACTTGAGGAAGGAGCTTTAGAATGAGGATGCGAACTTACAGAGCCAGGCTGGACTGAAGTAAAAATCTAGAGAAATTCCTAAAACAGAGGGAGGTAGGCTCCTGGGAGAGAGGGGGAATATTAATGATGTCTGATGGCAGAGGGGTCAGCAGAGGGCTCCCTGGTCAACAAGACCCTGATGTAGCCCAGGGCACATGGGTTCCCAGCCTGGGCAGGTCCTGTAAGGAAGCAGGGAAGAGGGAGCAGACACCTTTACCTCACACCCCTCTTCTTTGCCTGTACTGGAACTAAAACAGTTAAGACCTAAGTTAGACCAGTGATAGAGTCTTCCCTCCAAAATCCTGCCTTTGCCCTCTCCCTTTCCTTCCACCACACCTAGGTGACCTCGTCCCACTCTCCCTAACAGGTGGTGTTGGAACCAGTAAGCACTGGAGTCAAGAGCCTTCAGACTCTCCCCCAGCCTCCAGACCTAGCCTCTTGGTTAAGCATCCAAGGGTTTGGGTGATTTTGATTTCCCATGGCCTCTCTCACCAGTCTTATTCCTGTGTCGTTCTACCCGGAGAGCTACAGACTGCTTCCTACTGCCTAACCACAACCTCACCCACTGCAGGTTCCCTTCATTCGGCTGCTTTCCCCTGTTCTGGGCACTCTCAAGGCTGAGGGCAGTTATTCTGTCTCCAGGAGATAAAGATATATACATGGACAACACCTCGCAAATGAACAGAAAGGTTTTCCAGCCCTTTAATCATCTTTATCACCGGGAGGCTGTAGCCTGTTTCTCTAAGGTAGGGAGATTTGAAAAGGCTCTCAAACTCACCAAAGATCTGGACCCCAAAGCTGGAGATAAATGGCTGAAAGGGAAGGAGACGGAGAGATTGAGAGGAGTGAGGGAAGGTGGAAGAAGCAAGAGAGTCGATATGCATTTGGGAGCCAGAAGCTGGTAAGGGGAAGGGAGGACGGAGGCTGAAGGAAACATAGGTGGACAGAGGGGCAGGTCAGGTGACAGGACCGGGCCTAGGCATGAATGTGTGTTTAGGTGAAAGACTACAGAGGATGCAAGAAGAGGGTGATGGACAGTCTGTGGACAGGGTCTGAAGAAGGAATGGAATAAGAGAAATGAGAGTATACCGAATTCAGGGACTAACGATGGGGGGCGGGGGCGGGAAACAGGGGGCTCCCAATCATTTCCCAATGCCAGAGCCCCTGCTGCCTCCCCAGAAGCTCTATTCTCTCTTTATCCTCAAAACAGTCCTGCTCTCAGTGATGCCATCTTGTCAGGGACCACCAGTATCTGAATGAGAGTCATTTCACCTCTAGTCGCGGGACAAGACCAAGTCTTCTCCTTCCTCACTTCGCCCCCCCCCCCCCCCCCCCCCCCCCCCACCCCCGCCTTGTATAGGACCTTGGACTGCAGCCTGCGAATGTGGGTCTGGATTGGCACCGATCTTCCAGGGAGAGAGCTCTTCCTCCGCAGTCTACGGCTTCAGACACCACCTCCCTCCAAACTCCCAAATGTCACAACTGCCGGAGTGGAGGAAAAGCGCCTTCTCCAGCCCAGAGGGCCCCCTTCCCTCACACACATCGGAACCCACCCCCCCAACTTCTGAGGTCACCCCACTCGAGTCCCATCTCCCAGCTCTGAGCTCTTCCACTTCAGAGACTTTTCTCTCGGAACGGGAGACCCTCCCACCTCAGTGGTCCCTCGCGGCTCCGGGAGCCAGGGGAGCCTCGCCATCCTCCCTCGGTACAGAAACCCACCCTCCCAGAACCACCGCCTGCTCGCAGTGGCCGGCTCCCCGCCCCGCCCGGCCGCGCCCGCCCAACTTGCAGTGAGCCGAGAAGCTCCCGCCCGCGGCCTCCCGCAAGCAAACTTCCCCGGCCGGTGCCGGCGCGCAGTCCCCGGCGGCCGGGATCCCCTCTCCCGGACCCTCAGTCCGCCGGCTCGCGCCGGGCCTCACCTGGTGCCCTCCCCGCCGCGGGGGAGCTGGGGGCGGCGGCAGCGGCTCGGGTCTCAAGAAGGAAGTGAGACCCGGAGGCCGGAGGAAGTGGGGGGGGCGGGCCGGCCGGGGCGGGGCGCGGGGGCGGGGCGCGGCCCGACCAGGAAGTGCGCGGGGCCTGGGGCCCCCGCCCGGGTCTCCACCCCCACCAGCCCCCTGCCCGCGCCTCCCCTGCCCCTGGCCGGGTCTTAGGCTCGCCAGCAGCCCTCTGCCTCGGAGGTCCTTAAGTCAGTCCTCCTAAGGTCAGACTGCCCCGTCTTCTCCTTGCCACCCCCACCCCAGTAGAGGCCCTAGCCTGGGCGCTAGGCTTTTGTCCCCCTCCCCGTATCTCGCCCCCACCAACCCCCGCGGGAAGATGCTGAGAACGGGCGCCCCAAGGTTGGGCGCCTCAATCAAGCCCGGGGATCGAGCGCTGGCCAAGGCTAGGGGTTAGCTAGAGTGGGTCCTGCTGGGGCAGTCCCCACCCCTGCCCCGAGCCCCAGGGGACTGCGGAGTGGTGGTGATTCAGCAGTGGGAAGGCCCCAGACCCCTGGGGAGGGTGCGGAGACTGAGGGAAGGGGAGCTGGCGTCAGCACCCGGGGAAAGACAAGATCTGCAGAGGCGCCGGCGGAGCCGCGGGCCCCAAAAACAGGATGTCGTGTCGTCGTTCCGCAACCGGCTGCTCGGTGCGCCTGGGCTCTGGGGAGGGGGCGGGGCGGGTGCAGGACGTAGGGCTCCCCTCGCCCGCTCTTCTCGTCGGGGCGCGCAACTGCTTAGGGCTGCAGGGCCGCACCCAGGCCTGAGATCCTGCTGGCGCCCTGGGGACCAATGGGTGGACGGGCTCGTGGGCGCCCTCTGGTGCTTTTGCACCCGGGTCTTGCTCGTGGAGCTCTGTGACTCCAGAATGGATATCCTTCCATCGTTCAACATAAACTTTCTGAGCGCCTACCACGTGCCCAGCTCCGTGCTGGGTGCTGTGAAGGAAAACTGAAAGGCGTTTAAGACAGTCTCCCTGTCTCCAAGAGGCTTTCCAGATAAAGAGGAAGAACAACTCCGAGAATAAATAGTTTAACCTTTAACCTCTCCTTCATCCTGTAGTTGTGGAGATAACATGAGAATGGATGTGAAAGGGCTGCTGTCAGTGTCTGGCTCGAAGTAAACATTCAACAAATGTCTTTAAAAAGAAATCATGCTATAAGAATGAGTTTCCTAAACACAACATGCCTGCCCGCGTCCCTGGGTCTTTGCCTATTCTCTTACCCCTGTCTTTCCTGTGTTGATCGCCAGGCGAAATCCACTCAGACTTTCACGATTTGGGCCTAATGGATTACTCCCTCCCAGGTTGCCATTATCCCTCCTCCCACCGCACACTTGCACACAGAACCCCCCCCCCCTGCCCTACAGTTGATAGTTTCTCCCAGCGCTGTCGAATGCAAATAATTTAAGTTATATATGTAGCTCAAAATATTCTAGCGATGACTTTTTTTTTAAAGTAAAAAGAAACTGGTAAAATTCACTTAAGTGCTATATTTTACTTAGCCCAGTATATCCAAAAGATTATTCAACCTATAACCAATATAAAAATTATCGACTATAGAAACGAAGGGGATATTTTACATTCCTTTTTTTTTTTTTAATTTGTTTATTTGACAGAGAGTTAGAGAGAGAGCACAAGTAAGCAGAGCATCAGGGAGAGGGGGAGAGAGAGAAGCAGGCTCTCTGCCGAGCAGGGAGCCTGATGTGGGGCTCGATCCCAGGACCCTGGAATCATGACCCAAGCTGAAAGCAGCCGCTTAACCAACTGAGCCACCCGGGCGCCCCTACATTCCTTTTTTTTCTACTAAGGCTTTGAAATCTGGTATGTCTTTTACACTCACAGTACATCTGAATTTTGGCTAGACATATCTCATCTGTGCTCAATAGGACATACAGCTAGTGGATAAGGTATAGGACAATGAAGGAGAGAGTCTTACCATTCAGGCTGGTGGATGACTGAGTAGGTGAATTTATTTTCTACAAGCCTTCTGGGGAAGCTTATCCTGATCCTCCTAGGTGGAGTTGGGGTTTGTCTCCTCCCTCCCCATAGCACTTGGAACAGACTTCTCTCTGGAGGAGAGAGCAGGAAAGGCAAAAGGAAAATCTGATTACCTTTTGTACCCTACTAGGAGTACATGGCTGGTGCTTGGCATTTGATGATGAAGATAGGATTGTGAGTTTCCGTAAAAGACAGGGTTCAGTGAAGGACTACATACTAAAGCAGCTTCTATGAAGCCACTAAAAACTGTGTCCCAGAACAAAGGTTTTTGAGCTGAGTTCCCAGAGTTCCCTTCCCAGAACTTGAAAGCAGGAAAATAGTGGGGCTCTGGCCTCCCTTCTTTTCAACCAGTTAGTTTGCTTTTATCTGATTTTTATTCTAGTGTTCTGGATAAAGAGATTAAAAAAAAATACGGTTATTTACTTGAGAGAGATTGAGAGCATGAGGGGGAGGGACAGAGGGAGAGAAACAGACAATCCCAAGCAGACTCTGCACTGAGCACAGAGCCTGAGATCATGACTCTAGCCTAGGGTGGGGGCCTCAACTGACTGCGCCACTCAGATGCCCCAAGATCTTATTTTTAAAAAGTTTCCTGCAAAAAATACTTGAAAATCAATTTTAGAAGCATAGTGGTAGGAATAGGGTACATACAGTACATACACATTATACGCAGTAGACCACAAGGCTGGATTGGCTGCCTAGGGTCAGACTGAATTTCCAGAGCCCTTGATAATGGGGATGCCTGGCCCTGGTTCAGCTTGCTTAGGTGTGAGAAACTGACTTGACTTTGAGGATTTCATGGTCTGGTGGGATAGGGGCTGCTGCATATGAAGATACCAGAGGAAGCAGAAAGAGCTCTGGGCTGGGCTTCAGAGGACCTGAAGTCTAGTCTTGGCTCAGCCAGTCTGGCTACTGAGACTGCATTAGGCCTCATCCTTTTCTAGGTCTCAGACTCCTCCACTGGGAAGCAAGGGGTTAAGTCAGATGCTACCTTTGAGCTCTGACTTTCTATGATACACTCTTTAGAATAATAAAGTAATTAAGGCTTATGCGTGTAGCTTATTGCTCATAATGCTTTGATACCATTTAGGTCATCTTGCTTTGTGCTTTAGTTAATTGTATCTGTGCCTGATGTCTGTCTTCCCCACTGACTGTAAGTCCTTTGAGGTTGTGTCTGATTCATCTTTGTGTTCACCCACTGGGCCTCGCACAGGCAGGCCTGAGCACCCATTTGTCTTCAGCACACATCTGTGGAATAAAATTGAAGTAAAAAAGCACTGATCTGAGAAAAAAAGCAAAAAAGCACTGATCCGTGTAGAACCATTCGAGGCCAGGTGACTTAGAACCACTTTTAAGGCACAGATATCGGATGGGCCAATAAGGCCACAGGAGTGTGAGACAGGTAATGGGGTGGGACACCCCAAATGGGTGGGACATTCTCAAATATCTGCAAAGGGTTCTTGAAGGAGCTGGAGTATAGGAAGAGGGCACAGGGTCCAAAGGGCTGTTTCTTCTTCCTACTCTCTCACTTGCTTTTCCCAAGTAGGTGAGCTCTTGGTAGATGGTTTATGTTTGTGCTCACAAGCAGCTGAGAAGCAAGGACACCAGTTGGGACATTCAGAAGAGAGACAATGTATGAAAGTACCTGGGGGGGGGTGGCGGGTAAAACAGAGAGATCATAGGCAGGTTCTGAAGCCAGACAGTCCAGGATTCAAATCCTAGTTGTACCACTTTCATCGTGGCCTTTGACAAGTCACATGAACTCTCGCATTCATTCCTTGAACTGTATTTATTGAAAACCTTCTCTGGGCTAGGTATAATGTCACATGCTAATGACGCAGTGGTGAAAACATAGATAAGTTCCTATTCTGATGTAACTAGCAAGGGAGATAGATCTTGAACAGGTGATTATGTGCTGTAAGAGCATAGAAACCATTTAGTTCCATTTTAAAATGGGAATGACAATACTATGGGCTTTGTGGGATTGTGAGGATTCATGAAAGAATGCAAGTAGAATGCCTAGCAGATTGCCCAGGGTGCAACAAACATTAATTTCTCTGTATGCCCATGACTTGATTCCCCTAGAAGAGCAGGACAGAGACAGAAAGGAGGAAAAGAGCCTTGAAATGTTTTCACCTCTGCCCTGGTCTCTTCTGAACAGGTCTTTCCAGCCTAGTCTGTATGAGCTGCATTTCCTGTAGCTCACCAGGGGCTCACAAGGGTCTTCTGCTCAGTGTCAGTCACAGCCTCTTCAGACTAACCCTAAATCTGAGTATTCCTTTGTCTCTGGTGGAGCTCCTCTTGATTCCCTGGTGTCACCTCTCATCCTACCTTAGGAGGAGAAATAGGAGTCTCCCCTCATTACTCTTCTTCATTGCTAACCCCCCCAAACGGGCCTGATGTCCCATTTCGTGACTTGGGAAGATAATGAGTGAGACTGGAGATAGCAAAAAGAACAAACAGAGGAAGTGACAAATGAAACACAGTTCTAGAGTTGCATTTTCTGATCCATTGTTCCTGATTCCCTCTGAGGAACTAACTAGTTGCGCAGAGGAAGGGCTAGGGCCTTGCCCTATCTTCTAGGAGGGTCCCTCCTCCCAGGCAGGTGGAACAACAGTTGCTCTGTTTGCCTCCAGGGCAATTTTGCATCCTTGAGGTTCTCCAAACTGGGTGGTACCCACCTGGTTTGTCATAACCCCCTCTGGGAATTCCTCCTTCTTCAGACCTGGTGTGTTCCAAGAACAATTCAGTTTGTGCGGTCAGGCAACAGAGCCAGGATGTGAATCTAGGCAATCTGATTCCAGAACCCCTCCCCCTCACCCCAGCTGTGTGCCTCTGCACACCCTTGGATTGCTTTAGGCAGTTACTTGCTCCTCCTCTGTGCTCACTCACCTGACCCTGAACCAATTCCTCTCAAGACATTATCAACAAGTGCTAATTACTGTTCATATAGAGATTTCCCTCCCAAATGAGCTCTTGGAAGGTAGGTACTGGATTATTATGAACAGGTGCTCAGTATATGTTAAATCAATAAGTGAACATTGGTTCTAAGATCCTAGACCCGATTTTGGAAGAGTAGACGATTTTCTTTGTGAAACTAGTTTGAGAAGAATTGCTAGAAGCCAAAATCTCTACTCATTCGTTCCTACCCAGCCAGAACCTGGGCCGTTTCTCTGTGATAGCTGTACTTGCAATTTTTGGACACCAGGAGGCGCCACTGATAACACAGCCCAAACTCGAAAAACTTTTGTGGGCAGATTTAGGACCCTTTATTGCACTTCTACTGAAGATAGTCATTTTCCAAATGAAAGCTTTTCGTAACCAGAAACCCTGTGGTGTAGAGGAATGACAGCTAGAGATATGACAGTTCATAGAGAACACACATCATTCATTTATGCACTTTTATTGAGTACCAGCTTTGCACTGGTTCAGGTCCTAGCCCTGGAGAGTATGAAGATAAATAAAATTCAGTCCCTGATGAACGCAGAAGCTAATGGAGAAGATAGATACTTATGAGATCATAAGTATAAGATCGTATTCAGCTATAAGATATAGCAGAAGACTGGAGACATAGGGCAATTCAGGCAAGACAGGCAAGGAGGTGAAGGAAGGAAAGGATGACTTTTGAGCTGGGTCTTTTTTTTTTTTTTTTTTTTTTTTACTAATCACAACTTTTGGTTCATGCTATGCTGTCATTGTTCAAGGCACAGATGCTTTTCTTTCACTGGAGCTGAGACTTGCAGGATAGAGAGAAAATTCCAAAGGACAGAGTTTGGTGTGGTCGCCTCAGCCTTAGTTTCTTTATCTGTAATGAGTATAGCCTTGTCTTACCCAGCAGAGCTCTTGTGAAGGAGAGAAGATGTTTGATATGACAGCTCTGGCAAAGAGTAGCATAGAGGCACGAGAATTGTTAATCCAATTTGATTTAACTAACATCTGCAGAATTTCAGGAGCAGGGCCCTAAGAGCAATTCAAGTAAGATACACCTGGTGTACGGTAAAGGCTTGGTGTTTAGGTTTAAAATAGACAGATGGGGGAAACAAAAAGCTCTGTTTCCTCTTGAGACTCATAATGTGATGAGGTGTTCTTACAGAGGCTATACTCATGTGAGGACCCAACATAGGGACTACTGAAGTGAGAGTCAAAACTTCAGATCCAGGAAGATCCATGAGGTCTCAGCATTTTCCTGTTTTGTAGAATATTAAGGCCAAGCTGAATTAATAATCTGGTACTTATATATCCTGAGTTGGGGGATACTGAGATCCAGAGGGGAACCGGCTTTTTTTTTTTTTCTCTAAAGATTTTATTTATTTATTTGAGAGAGAGAGAGAGAGAGAAAGTGTATGAACAGAGGGGAGAGGCAGAGAGAGAGGGAGAAGCAGGCTCCCCTGCCGAGCAGGGAACCCAGTGGAGGCTCATTCCCAGGATCCTGGGATCAGGACCTGAGCCAAAGGCAAAGGCTTAACCGACTGAGCCATCCAGGTGCCCCTTCTTCACCATTTTTAAATGTATAGTTCAGTCATGTTAGGTACATTTGCATTGTTTTGCAACCAGTTTGAAATATTGAACTATACATTAAACAATTCCCTATCCTCTCCTGGCAACTACTATCCTACTCTCTGTCTCTCTGAATTTGACTACTTTAGGTACCTCATAAAGTAGAATTATATAGAATTTACATTTTGTGACCAGCTTATTTTACTTAGCATAATGAACCTCAAGTTTCATCCATGTTGTAGAATGTAGAATTTTCTTCCCTTTTAAGGCTGAATAATATTCCGCTGTATGTATATACCACATTTTGTTTATTCATTTGTCTGTCCATTTAGATTCTACCTTTTGGCTATTGTGAATAGTACTGTTATGAACATGGGTGTACAAATATCTCTTTGAGACCCTGTTTTCAATTTTTTTAAAAAGATTTTTATTTATTCATTTGACAGAGAGAGATCACAAGTAGGCAGAGAAGCAGGCAGAGAGAGAGAAAGGAGGGAAGTAGGCTCCCTGCTGAGCAGAGAGCCCGATGTGGGACTCGATCCCAGGACCCTGAGATCATGACCTGAGCTGAAGGCAGAGGCTTAACCTACTGAGCCACCCAGGCATCCTCTTGTTTTCAATTTTTGAGTATATATCCAGAAGTGGAATTGCTGGGATTGTATGCTAATTTCTTTCTTTCTTTCTTTTTCTTTCTTTCTTTCCTTCCTTCCTTCCTTCCTTCTTTCTTTCTAAAATTAAGTAGGCCCCACACCCAATGTGAGGCTTGAACTCCCGACCCTGAGATCAAGAGTTCCATGTTCTACTGACTGAGCCAGCCAGGCACCTCATATGCTAATTCTATTATTAGTTCCCAGCCACCATTTTAGCCTCACAGGAAACGCAACTTGCTCTGACAGGTTCAAGTTCTTGGTATGAATTGGTAACAGAGCCTCACTTCCTGCCTTCAAGACCCAGGCTTTTTGTATCAAATGAGTTATGCTCCCATAGTCCTTCAAAAATCATGTGGTAGCTAAGAGAAATAATGCAGTCGAGTTTAAAGGAAGTTAAACATGTTTTACTTTCTTTTTTCCTGGGCTGTTCTCTTAGGCAAATGAGTGAACAGGCCAAGTTGACTTAGGCAGAAGTGACAAACTAGCAAGCTAAGTGACTAATTTACACCGCATATGTGTTTATATGGTCCATATAGGGCTTTTTATTTACTTATTTATTTATTTTTATAAGACACCCCTCCCCCCCAGCCCAGTGGAGAGATAGAGAGAGACAGCACAAGCAGGAGGAGCACAGGCACAGGGAGAAGCAGGTTACCTCCTGAGCAAGAATCCCAATGCAGGATTCAATCCCAGGACCCTGGGATCATGACTTGAGCCAAAGGCAGATACTTAAACCACTGAGCAACCCAGGTGTCCCAGGGCTTTTTACTTTTAAAAATTAATTGCTAGTACTAAAAAAAGTGATATGTCATGTAAAAGTCCAGCTTTCCATCTTCTCTTAAATACTGAGTTCACCTTCCTGCCTGCTCTCCAGTGTGCCATAGTCCCTACCACTCCCTATTAGCCCCCTACTTCTCTGAGTTGTATTATCTCTCTGCCAACTTTGCCATTTGAGCTTAAGGCCCCTGACTCAGAGCATAGGTCTAGTAGAACTTAGGTCAGGGGCTCATCTTCTGTTCTGGACAGTTTCCCAGCACTGAGTTGTTATTCAATAAATATTTTAGTGATCAAACGAATTAATTCATCTACCAGCTTTTAGTGAGCACTTACTATATGCAGGGCCTATGGCTGGATCCTCCTTTCTCAGAGATGAATAAGGCACAACCACCTGACCTCTGAAAACTCAAGCTTATGGGGGCAGAGGGAGGCAGACATCTGTAAGGTCCAATTCTGGACCCAAGGCGTTGGTTAGAAGTGGAAGTTTCTGAGGAGGAGACCTTGAATTGTATCTGGAAGAAGGAGAGAGACGTTATACCCGGAGCTGGAGGTAGAAAGGAGAGTGTTTCAGGCAGAAGCAACAGCAGATACAAAGGCTGGGTGGTGAAGGTTCAGTGTGTTTGAGGAACTTAAAGAAGGCCAGTGTGACTGGAGCTTGAGAGTGGGGAGAGCTGTAGTAGATGACGTTAGATGTGTATTTTTATATCAGCTGTCTAACCCTTAAGCTAGACAGACAGCTGTTGGGTAAATCCATGTTCCTGGTCTTCAGAGGGCTCTCTCAGTACAGGTAGCTGGCTTAGCACTGTCAGTCAGAGGAGAGACTGTGCCCAATTCCTTCTCCTGCCTCCGGTGCCAAGGACAGGGTAGGGCACAGAGCAGGTTTTAGTAAAGATCTGCTGACAGCATACTCAAGAGAGAACAGGAAATGCAGGCTCTGTTGAAGGAGGCCCAGGCGCGGCTCTCTCTTCACTGGGGCACTCATTCTAAGTCGCTAACACCTTCTCCAACCGACACGGAGAGCTGGGAGAGTGAGAGGCAGAGAGGAACCAGCCACGGGTCCTACCCACAAAAACCTCAAAGGGGAGGGGATTTGAGGGGCAGGTAGGAAAACGGGCGGTGACAGTTAAAGGAGCGCGTCCGACTTCTCTTGAATGTGGCAGGAAGGGGGGGGGGTCAGCAGATGGGCTGTTGGGGTCCTTTAGCCGAGACTTAAGGGATGCGTAGGGCAATTTTAACTATAGTGTTTTGAACGTTTCATTTTGTTTTCTAGCATCATTTCCTCTGAAAACACTCTCAGTCCCTAATCGGTTGCCCTGGGGCGGATCCTTGCTTCACTCCAAACCCTCCGCAAAGGGGCTGGGCCTCCCAGGAGCTCGAGTCCTGTGTGCAGCACCCAGATTTGCCCGCCAGGGGCCGCTGCGCGCGGGTGACTAAGAGCGCAGGTTCCTAAACTGCAGGGAGGAGGAAGCTGATTGGCTGCGCGGCGCGGAGGGAGGGCGGAGCCTGAAAGCCGGCCCGAAGTAGGGGGCTGGGAGCGTGCCCCCGGCCCATCCGGGCCAGGCAGTTGTCGCTTCGGGCATCCCGGGATCGCAATCGTTGTGCCGGGGGTCTCTGTCCAGCCCGGCTTTAGAGCTGAGGCGAGTGGAGCAGCACCGAGGCCCGGAGATCGGGCAGGGCAGTTACTGTCGCCGTCGCTGCAGGCCTGGGTTACCTGAGCAACTGCGTGTCCGGGGCGCGCCCGCCCATTCGCGGGCGGTTAGAGCGGGAGAGATTCCCGTGGGGGAAGGGGAGGCCGGGACCCGAACCTTGGCGCGGGAGGGGGGTCCTGCAGACACCAGTGCGGACCGGGGCCGGGGAGTGCCCACTGCGGGCTGAGGGCACCCAGCGGCTGCCTCTAACAGGTTATTCCGGGATAAGCCCGGCGCTGGGGCGGGCCGGGCTTCGCTGGGGGCCGGGCGGCGCGGGGCGGGCCTGCGGGAGAGCACGCCCCCGCCCGCCCCGGGCCCGCCCCGCGCCGCCCGCCAGCCTGCCGGGGAGCCGCTGTCCCGGGCCTGGCCACTGCGCGTCCGCCTCCTGAACCTGGGCACCGCGGGCCGCCTGGGCACGGGACTGGGCGGGGGCGCCGACCTCGGCCTAGGAGGCCTGGGATCCCGGAGCCGCCCGCGCCCGCGGGGACCTTCGAGTTGCACGCCCTCTCCGAGCCTGTGCTGCTCGCGGCTACTCGGCGGGGAGAGGCCAGGTGCCCCCTTCTTCCCCTCTCTTCCCTTCCTCCCCCACTCCGGTGCCCGCGGGAGATCCCGCCAGTCCGCCTCCTCCCGCAGAGGTGTAGCCCGCTGCGGAGCTGACAGCGGCTCCGCAGCCACCCTGTCCCAACTCTCCGGAAGCGGCTGGAGCGACTCGGCGCTCAGGCCGCCGCAGCTCCGGCGGACCCACTGTTGGAACCGAGGAACCCGCCCTCCTCCCGCGCCCAAACTTGGAGCACTTGACCTTTGGCTGTCGTAGGAGGCAGGCCGGCGGGTGCCTGGACAGCTGCGGCGCCTCGAGGGCATCTTGCCTGGGGTTCCAGGACTGTCGGCTACACTTCTGGGCTCCCGGCTTTGCTCTGGGATCCCGAGGTGTCCACATCAGGCGCATGTTGACTGAGACTTGGAGTCATGGATGTGTGCGCCCGTGTTGCCCTGTGGCTCCTCTGGGGGTTTCTCCTGCATCACGGCCAGAGCTTCAGCCATAGCCACAGCGAGAAGGCGACGGGAGCTGCCTCAGGGGCTAGTTCCGAGGAGTCCACTGCAGCAGGTAAGGCCTTTCCACGGGCTGGAGTGGGCTGGGAGCGTTGACTCAGAACGAGGGGCAAGTTGAACCTTAGGTTTCTGCATGTGCGGGTGATAGCACTGCCTGTTCTCAGCAGTGCAAGGAGTTCTTTCTGTTCAGGAGCCATGGCTAATGTCTCTGTCCCTGGCAAGCAACTTTCCTCCTCTCTCCCCAGAATGTCTTCTGTTGGCAGTGAGAAGGGGTTGGCCTTTGGGGCACCTTGGCCTTTCAGATCAGCAAGCCAGGACCCATTCTCAGGACTACTTTTCTGGAAGAATGGCCTAAGCAGATGATACGTCTATTTGCTCTTGGCCAGTTTCAGCACTTGGCAGCACAGGGGAGGTTGAGGCTACTTGGGTTGGGCAGGGAAAGTCAGGGCTGGGCCAACTCTGTTGCCCTATAGCTTGGTGTTGAGGTGTGCCTTTCTGTTCCAACAAGCGTGGGAAACTTAGTCCCTCCCTTCCCTTAGGTAGTCTGCTGTCTTTTAGCTATCCCATTTGAAATATCACGGTAGTTCGTTAGGTCAAATACTATTTACCACTAGGGAGGTAAATGGATTTTTCTTATTGTGGGTATGGTATAATTTCTGGGGCCACTTGTTGATTTATTTTATTTCTTCTGACGGATGAGAGTAGGAATTCTATGATATTTTTGATCTGTCCTGTTTTTCTTTATGTACTCACGGAGCCTTGTTAGATATCAGGAGCCCTGGAGTTCTGTTGCAGAATGCAAAAGAAAAGAATACTTTTAAAATTCAGTTGTTTTACACAAGGCTTAGAAGGAATTTGGTTTTCTTTCCTCATTTCTCTCACCCTGGTACTGTGTTCTATCCAAAGCAGTGGGCTGCAGATTAGGGAGAGTTTATAGCTGAGTTTTTAATGAGGTGACTGCTCAGTGATACGCACTGATAGAAGGAGGGAAAGGAAACATAGGTTATGGTGGCTGGGAAGTTTTATGAATGGATCCAGATGCTGGCTTTGATGGTAGACCCTTTCTCGGAAAACCCCCTCTTTTAACTTCTTTGATTGGGCTGGGTGTACCTGAAGGCTGAGTTCCAAGTAGGGTTGCCCTGCAACAAGCATAGGACCCAGGCTGTTGTTTTGAAGATTGGTCTTTCTTGCAGATGAATCCTGTTCCTCCATAAGGTATCTCCTTGGTCCCGGAAATGTAGCTCAAAGCTAGGTTTTCGTTGGGTTGTGAGGGGAAAGTCTAGTAGGCAGATGTAGATCAAACTGTGAAGTAGAACCTAGGAACATCTCTGCTGTGTCAGTGACAGTCCTGCTTATTAGGCTGAAATATCCTTTTCTCACCCTAAAATATGAGTGCCTGAGATAAAATGAATATTTTTGGAGGGGGGAGGTGATTTATATTTTAGACATGAGCTAAAGTGATGACGTTCTGAATTTTAAGCATTAACTTTCAATCGAGAAGATTGTGCTTAAGGTAAGAGGCCTTCCAGCATCCCTCAGAACCACGAGGTGACTTGATCTTGTGGGGACAGCCCTCCTCATAGCATATCTCAGAGGCCTGGCTGTGCTGATTATACCACTTAGGCCTCTGGTTTGGTCCTTGATTCCTCTCAGTTCAGAAATTAGTTTCTGTTGTCAGAATAATACTGAATCCCAGGGAGGGAAGTCCTAGAGAAGGACCCTAGGTGCCAGGCATGATTATAGTTTGTGGGAACCTGGGGACCCCAGCACTGTTGTTCTAGGTTGTCCCTTGGGCCTATCGGGACTTTGGCTTAGACAGGGACTCTCTCTCTCTCTTTTTTTTTTTGCAAAGAGGTGGCTTATGGACTGGGCTCTGCTAAAGGATTTGTGGAGAAGCTCCTTATGCAGCCAGGAACCCTTGTAGCCCTTCCAGTCTCCATGTATTCTTAGAGTGCAGGAGTTTTACTTGCCCTTAAAGCTGCCATTTCTCTAATCATCTTTGGCATACCTGGTCAATTTATATGTTCTCTGTAGTTTATATTTTATAATTATACAGCTATTTTTTCCTATAAAAGGCTCATGATCGTCTAGTAGAATGCATGGCAGGTGGTATGAGCCCCTTTTTTGTAGGTCAAGAAAGCGGGTCTTGTGCTCTCTTATAGGCAGGTCTTAGATTTCTTCCATCTTCTCTGGCCCTGCCCTGTTAAAGGAGTGCTAGGCAGGGCCAAGAGAACGTTACTTTCTTCCTGGTCATTTATTTAGGCAGGCCCTGGTAACTGAGCTGATGAGATCCAAGGAGAAGGCTGTCATTTTCTCACCTGGAGAGGCCAGAGAATTGGATTTTTTTCTCTCATTGGATGTATAGGTCCATCTTAAAACCCTGTTCCTGCAGTGAAGGCAGGTGCTCTGCTAAGAGGCCCTCTCATCTGACAGCGGAGAGGCCATTCCTGTCCCCTTCTGGCTCTTTGATTCCTGCACACCCAGCTGTGCTAAGTCATTTTCTCAGTGAAGATCTGGGCCTGGGTGTGCCACCCTGGGGACTGCATTTCTGAAGCTGGCCTGAAACTGATGCTTAGAACCTCCCATAGACTCTGGGCTCATTGCTTCCAGAAACTCAAAAGGTTTTCTGCAGAATGTTTGTGGGGGATCCCAGGTGAGTCAGGTTATGACTGCCAGGGTGGGAGATAACTCTGATCCAGAACTGTGGTGTGACTCAGTATAGCCAGAACAGGACCCTGGAGGATAGGCATCCAAGCAGTGTGTGGACTGCAGGCTGGGTTCTCTCAATCAACCCCTGATGGGAGTGGGAGGCCAGAGCCCTGTCTGCCCACCCAGCTAGTTGCTGCTGCCTCCAAGGCTATAAATGGCCTGGCCATCTTGGTGGCTATGCTAATTTTAGCTGAGGGTAGCTCCCGGAACTGGATGGGGGCCAAGGGCAGGTGGGTGGGGCTTGGCGGAGGCTAATATTGGGGCGGGGAGAGGGTCACACTAATCCTGGAGCAACTAGGACATCATCTGTACCCACACCTCAGCTTTGACAATCACTCCTTAGCTAGGTTAATTTATTCAGCAAACTCTGAACAGTACCAGCTCATGTGCTGTTTATTTAACAGATATTTGAGTGTCTGCTCTGTGCCACACGCTATGTTCAGTGCAGGAATTTAAGGATGAACAGAACAGATATGTTCTCTGTCCTCAAGGAGGTTACCGTCTAATGGGGAGATAGGAAATAAATACATAAATATTTTATCATGGTGTGGTGCTATGGAAGAAAGCGTAACCAGAACAGTGTTTTGAGAAGGGGAGGAGGACAGAGATCCAGCTCAAGGAGCAATTCAGTGGAGGAAGACATTAATAACGGTGCGGTAATAGCAACTAACATTTGTTAGTGCTTAGTGTGTGGCAGGCACTGTTCCAAACATTTTATTTCACTAATTCTTTTTTTTTTTTTAAGATTATTTATTTATTTATTTGACAGACAGAGATCACAAGCAGGCAGAGAGGCAGGCAGAGAGAGTTGGGGGGGGAAGCAGGCTCCCTGCTGAGGAGAGAGCCCCATGTGATGCGGGGCTCGGCTCAATCCCAGGACCCTGGGATTATGACCGGAGCCCAAGGCAGAGGCTTTAACCCACTGAGCCACCCAGGTGCCCCTTCACTTAATTCTTACTGTCATCCAGTGTGCTGAGTCTTAGCCCTGTTTTATATTTGAGGAAATGGAATCAGAGAGAGGTTAAGTAACTTACCCAAGGTTATACAGCAAGTAAGGAGTAGAGTTAGAATTTGAACCCAGGCAGCCTGACTCTTGCCTCCACCTCAGTCCTTAGGTTATACACTCTCACAACTTTGTGATAAACTCTGTGATAGAGGTATTGTATACACACACACACAAGGCTGTGGGAAGCCCAGAGGAGCAAGTGACTAACACTGCCTGGGAGAGCTGGGGGAGGCATTTCAGTTTCCCCCATAATTTTTTCTCAGATCTTGGGAGATAGAAAGTGGTTGCCTAATTCAGAAGTTAAGAGGTGGAAACATCAGTTAGTTCAACCCACTTATTTTTTACAAATGAGGGAACTGACATCCCGAGAAGCATCAAATACAAGTTCCACAGTGGGTTATTGGTTAAACTAGAGAAAGACAGTCAAGTCAAGGACCCTGACTTAATTGGTTATTCAACCCACAAGTCCATAATGAGTGTTTACTGCTTACTTTGCGCTATGGAAGAGACTTAGGGGTACCAAAGAAGTCTAAGTCTGGGGGCAGGGGGCATGCTCTGTGTTAAATATAGCATAATGCATAAGCTTAAGGAAGCATAAAACCAGGCAGTGTAGACAGCGTAGGCTAAGAAGTAAGAGCTGTGTGTGGGTTAGGCTTGGCTGAGGTGACTAGGGAGGGCTTCCTGGGATCCAGGAGGGAGTGGTGGTTTGACGTGGGGAAGGCTGGAGGAAGGGGCATTGTAGATGCCCAGGTCACCAGTGTGAGTACATGGAGTCTCACAGTTGGTGGCTGAACAATAGCTGCTTCATACTTGGCCAGCTACCTCGCATGAGAGCCTGTCGACAGGAAGATCACAGTTATATGTGATCTAGGAGCAGGGCTAAGAGCTACCATAATTTTGAAGTAGTGATAAATGTAAATACTATTTTGAGACATGTGCAAATATAATGTGGTGTGAAAATGTCATTTCTTTTGGTGACAAAATCATAGGTACTGCTACGAATACTGTGGTTTGTTGCCCATAAGATATAATGGAAGGAAATGTTAACTTTCAGTAAAAGAAATTTGGAAATAAAGATGTAATTTCTTTCCCATCCAAATTCACAGGGTCCTCTGAATTCTATCCATGGGCTTCTCAGGAATGTGGGGCCTTCATGTTAAGAACACCTGTTCTCTGACAAGGAAGGGATGAAGTCTTGTTGAGGGAAATGGTTTCCTTGGGCTCCATAGAACTTGGGTTTGAGCAAAGGGGCCCCTCATTTCCTGCTGAGTAACTTTGAGATACCGTTCGTTGCTTAATGACTTCATGGGCATGCTGTGGTATGTTTCCCTTTGTGGGAAATGATACTCCAGGAAACAGCAGCTCAGGCTGTCAGAATTCTAGGGAGAGAAGTCTGGGCTTCCAACAGAACTTTCTTTTTCTTTTCTTTTCTTTTTTTTTTTTTAAAGATTTTATTTATTTATTTGACAGAGAGAGATCACAAGCAGACAGAGAGGCAGGCAGAGAGAGAGGAGGAAGCAGGCTCCCTGCTGAGCAGAGAGCCCGATGCGGGGCTCGATCCCAGGACTCTGAGATCATGACCTGAGCCGAAGGCAGCGGCTTAACCCACTGAGCCGCCCAGGCGCCCCAGAACTTTCTTTGTCTTTCTTTCTTTTCCTTCTTCTTCTTCTTCTTTTTTTTTGGGGGGGGGCTACTGCTGATTAAAAAATGAAATATTTAAAATATACAACAAGGTGTAAAGAATAATACATTGAATACGTGTGCCCAGGACACAGTTTAAGAAATAAAATAATAACAATACAGAGCTTTCCTTATTACCCCCAGGACACTTTGTATACATTTCTGATGTAACACATGACAACATTGTATATATGTTTGCTCTCTCCCAAGTGTAAAGCCTGTGGAAGAAGGGAAGAGGGGTTGTACTTTACTTATCTCTGTTTTTATTGTGCCCAGCCTAAAGCCTCTGTTAAAGTTTGTTGGAAAAGATGCAGTCAGGGCCTGTTTGAATGGATCACATTTTCTCTCTTCCTTTCAAACCATCTTATGTATTGGTATACATTTTTTACTTTTCCTCAACCCTTGGAGGTGCTTCTCACCCAGGGTACTTGATATTTTCATCCACGCTCAGAACTGTTTATTCTTTTTCTTTTTTAAAAAGATTTTATTTATTCATTTGAGAAACAGGGAGAGAGAACGCAAGCTGGGGGGAAGGGCAGAGGGAGAAGGAGAGGCAGGCCACTCCGCTGGGCAGGGAGCCCAACATGGGGCTTGATCCCAGGACCCTGGGACCATGATCTGAGCCAAAGGCAGACGCTCAACTGGCTGGACCACCCGGGCATCCCTGTTTCTTCTTTTTCAATCTATCTTATTTTATCATTAACTTTGGAATTAGGTGGGACTGTTTTTATTATTATGGTCTTTTAAAGTGACACATTGGTGGCTGAGAAATTTGTGTTCTTGCTCCCATTGCTAAAAACTCGTAGGACCAGAACTATACCTCTGAGGATCTGTGTGCCAAGCCTTTGCTGGTTTTATCAGAATGTATTACCTGTTGATGTGTTCCTCACGGATCTGGCACTTAGAGCCTTTAGCCTCAGTGGTCTGGTGATGGCTATGTTGACAGGGTGTTTGAATAGACTAGTCATGTATCACCAAGAGTCTGATAGAGTCTATAATCTTAAGAACCATGCTGTGCCTGTGGAGTTATCTGTGTCTGTGCTTGCCTTCCTCAGTATACCGTAAGCCCCCCGGAGGGGAGGACACCAAGCTCCTAGCAAAGGCTTGGCATGTAGTATACTTTGTATATAATGAAGTTTGTAGAACTACACTGAAGGGAATTTATTTTCTGCTTCTGATTCTCCGGTAGTTTACTAAGCATTTGGTTAGAAGTTGAAAATATTTTCCTTGGAGAGGGTTAGGTAATGTTGAACAAAGAAGCTTCACTTAGAAAGTTCACTGTTGGGGTGCCTGGGTGGCTCAGTGCGTTAAAGCCTCTGCCTTCGGCTTGAGTCATAATCCCAGGGTCCTGGGATTGAGGCCCATGTCGGGCTCTCTGCTCGGCGGGGAGCCTGCTTCCTCCTCTCTCTCTGCCTGCCTCCCTGCCTACTTGTGATCTCTGTCTGTCAAATAAATAAAATCTCTCAACCCTAGCTTTTGTGGGTCTGAAAAACCTCAGAATCCAAGTGTCTGCTTGTGGTAGCACCTCTCTAAAGGTAGTTGCTTCTCTTAACCTCCTACAGTTCTATTGTTTAACTTGAGGTATACCCATCAAACACCTATAGACTCTGGGTATAGCCAAGTGAGGCTTTTATTTAGGGCTTACTCTAGGCTGTAGGGAAGCTATTGATAAAGTCTGGGTGCTTGTATTTGACCTTATTCCCCCCCCCCATACCCCCTTCCTTTTACTGGGTATAACCACTTCCTTAGCCCCACCTGCAGGCTTGAAATGGCTGACCAGAATGGCCTGGTGCCTGCCTGTAATGGTGCATAACAAATTATCCCCAAACGTAGAGGCTTAAAATAGTAAACATTTATTATCTCACAGTTTCTTTCGGTTATGAATCTGGGTGCTTGCTTAGCTGGGTGCCTCTGGCTCAGATCTCTCATGACGTTGCATCAAACTGTTGGGTTGGGGCTGAGGGCTTGATGGGGGGTGGCACATCTGCAAGTTAATTTATGTGGTTGTTGGCAGGCCTTGGTCCCTTGCCACATGGGACTCTTCATTGGGCTGCTTCATGACATGGTAGCTGGCTTCCCTCAGGACATGTGATCCAAGAGGGAGTACCCAAGTGACAGTCTTTTTATTGCCTACTCTCTCAACTGATATGCCACAACTTCTGCCATATTCTGTTTGTTAGAAGCAAATCAGTAAGTCTGGCCCATACTCAAGGTGAAGGGCTTACACAAGGAGGTGAATAACAGCAGGGTGGGGATCACTGGAGGCAATGGTATCACCCTAGGACCATGATACATTTACCCTGCCTGTGGTAAAAAGAAGATGCCTGTGGTATCACCCTAGGGCCATGATCTTGGGAACAATGGCTTTTAAGAACTATGCCCTCTTAGCTTTTCTTAAACTTCTTTTACTTGCCTCCTAGAGTTTTGTGGAGTCTCTCTGTACTCCCTTTGGTATTGTGTCCTCTTGGTTCATGCATGACTTCATTGCTTTGACATGTAGAGTTGGCATGGCCCCTCCCTCTATATTCTTCCTGTATCTTAGGCCCAATCCTAAAGTAGCTTTTTATCCTAGTTTCTAGCCCTGTTTTGCAACTCCTCATTTTGGTACCTTCAGTTCTGAAGCCCATTGTACATCTACTGACCTTGGAGACTTTACCATGCCAGCTTGGCCTCAAAGAGCTAGACTTATAAGTGGCATTGACTTGGAACTTACATACTGACAGACGAAAAACTTACTACGACCTTTTAGGTCATTGGTGTTGGGTGCTAGGACTTAACATCCTAGTATGTCAAAGCTGAAGGGCTTTTAAGGACCATCTCTCCTGTTTTCCACGTGAAAGTAACGAAACTTGCCCAATGTCTTAGCCTGGGCTAGAATCTAATTTTGTTTGATTCTTATTCACATGCTATTTCTACTCTGTGCTAGAGTCCCTCTGCCCTAACACAGCCAGTGTGGATTGTTAGGGGGTCTGAGACCTATACAGAGGAGAACTAGAAAGCAGTTTGCAATATTGTATCATGTTCACAGAAATTGGGCCGGGCAGAATTGGGAGTATACAAAGCCAGCGCCAAGCACTGTTTCTAAGGAGTTTCCCGCACAGCTAGAGAGCTTTCATATAAGGCCCAGGAAAGGGAGCCCAGGAGGATCTGTGGCAAAGGGGGTCTAATATCTGTCTGCATTCTGTACCACTCCCTTGGGATTTCAGTTCAGGGTGAGGAGGGATCTCTGTCTCTTGGGACGTGAGGAGCAGGCTCCCCGAAGGAGCAGCGTCCAGCCACTGTGCTGCGTGTCTCAGTAGTGTTTGGCTCAGCCTCTTGCACTATTTATGGAATTGGGGCCTCCCCAGGCAGGGTAAATGTGTCTAGAGCTTTGTGGGACACCCGGAAAGTGCCAAGGGGAAGCTCTTTGGGCCCTGAGAATTTGACAAAGCGTTGCCTGTGTTGGCATAACTTGCTGGGGCGAGGGGACCTGCAGAGGGATGGCTATGGCCCTGTCATGTTTGTCGGAGTGGAGCAGGTTTATTTCACGAGAGACCATGCGCAGAAAACCTGAAATGAGCCAGCAGCCCTGTACTTTAGTCTTCTGCTGGGGAGCTTGGGGTAATGATGGTGCAGCCTCTAAAATCCCTTGGTGGGTGGTAGTTTCCTTCTCCACCCAGGCTTCTTGTCCCAGATCACTTGGCCTTCTTCATCTGCCTCTGTTCCTCTCTCTGGGCCTTGGCCCAGCCACTCTATTTTCTTTATCCTGGTCTGCAGAACCTCACCGTGTTTCTCTTTTACCTTTACTTATGTCATTGTACTCTCCTCCCAGAATGCCCCCCCCTCCTCCTTTCTTCCTACCTAACCTCTCAGTCCTCTGGGAAATAATACTGATAATACTAGCCACGAGTTCCCTCTCTCTCCCATCAAGCTCTTGGGGCACTTGGGGTCTCTACTACTCTGGGCACTTCACACCCTGCTCAAGCCTCTTGAAGCAAGAGATAAGCCTGCTCTAGAATCAAGAGCACTGGCTGAAGTCCTTACTGGCTGTAGGACCCAAACTATAGGGTTTTCACTTGAAAAATGGGGTTAAAAGAGAGTTAATTTATATGAAAGTGTTATATAGATTTTAAAGCCATTTTTTTTTTGTTTTGTTTCTGATTTTTTTTTTTTTTTGGTTTGTTTCATGTTGCATCTTTTCCTCTGTCTTGAAGACAAGAGCCATGTGTGATTTGTTGGCCATAGTACATATCCTTAGTATCTCTCACCGTGCTGGTCAGAGACTGTGTGCTCAGTAGGTAGCTGGTGGATAGCAATGAATGTATCCTTGGGTTGAGTAGGCACGAAGGGAGAATGCTGGATAATGTGGTATCAGTTCCAAAGAAAAGCTTAGACAGAGTGCTCTGAGAGTAGGGGTAGAATTCACATGGTGGGTTTTCTGAGGATTTTTTTGTCCCTAGTATTTTGTCCCTATTTGTGGAGGACGTACTGAAGCTGTGCTTGACAACAGTTATTAGTTACACTGGGGTATGGTTTGGCCCTGGATTCTGGCTAACAGGTTTTTGTTTTTGTTTTTTTTTTT
The DNA here is from genome assembly GCF_010015895.1 of Lontra canadensis. NCBI lineage: Eukaryota > Metazoa > Chordata > Mammalia > Carnivora > Mustelidae > Lontra > Lontra canadensis. The sequence continues at coordinate 26,621,037 of NW_022631001.1, forward strand.
AAATAAAATTCTTAAAGGTTTTATTTATTTGTCAGAAAGAGAGAGAGAGAGAGCGAGCGAGCGCACACACAGGCAGGGTGAGTGGCAAGCAGAGGCAGAGGGAGAAGCAGACTCCCTGCCAAGCAAGGAGCCTGATGCGCGACCCGACCGGATCCCAGAACCCTGGGATCACAACCCCAGCCGAAGGCCGATGCTTAACCGGCTAAGCCACCCAGGCGTCCCTGGCTAGCAGGTTTTGTTTGCCACAGCAACAGCTACCTGAGCAGGTGGCTGCAGCAGGGCTGTGCTCCGAGAGGGCTGACATGAGTCCTGTGGACAGGCCTTCCTTGGGTCCTGCTGTCCCTGTCTTTGGTTCCATGGTCCACATGGGTTTACCTCAGGTCATACTTGAGGCAGCCAAATGAACAGAATACACTTTAACTGCTTTTCTTAGCCTGGGTTGTGGGATGGAGGGGAGCCTTCTTTTCTGCTGGCTTTTAAAACTTTATCTCTGATTCTGGAACTCCCTGGACCTCAGAGAACTCCAGCCTGAGCGGACATCACAGCAGCTTTCCTCCCGGGCACTTTCCTCCAGGGAGACTTGGTGGAGGAGGCAAAAGTTTAAGAGAGTCAGCTGTGCTGCCAGCATGGCCCAGCGAGGACAGATCTGTCCCTTTCCTCTGTTGGCCACATTCTACGGAGCTCCTGGCTGCCTAATGTGCAGTTCTGGCTTAGGTAATGACCAGGCAGGCCGGCAGGCAGGCTTCCAAATCTCATGTGCTTCTAATTCTCTCCAGGGTGATTCAGTAGCTCTGCTCCCTTTCGGCCTCTCTGGGTTATCTCAGGCCTCTCAGGAAGCTCTCAGAACTCTCATCACCACTGTGTATGTTAAAACAAATGTGTCCATGTTTGCCAAGTTCCCAGAGCCAGCGTCTAAAACGTAGTGGCCAGGGGAGACGGCTGCCCCATATAATACATGCCCAGGTTAGAAAGTAGGGTGTGTTTGTGTGTGTGTGTATTTGCACGCCTGTGTGTTGCGGGATTGCCAAACTCCAGAAGATCTTGTTTCACCTAATTTTTGCTGATGAGGGCAAAGTTCACTGAAACTCACCCTTCCTATCGCTAAAGAGATAAATATGTAATTAAGACAATTCAAGTAAGTTGATGATAAGAATGAGAGTAGCTACTATTCACCAAGCACCTGTTATGTTCTAGGCACTGGGGTAGGTGCTTTACATCTGTACAACAATGCTTAGGGGTGAATATTTTCCTCATTTTGTAGATAAGGAAACTGTAACTCTGAGATTTAAGTGATTTTCTCAAGGTTATTAAGCCAGGATTTGAATTTAGATTTATCTGACCCAAAGGCCAGTAATATTTCTATTTTAGTTTAATAGCTATTAAACTAAACATTACTGTTTAGTTTAAACTAACTTACTGTTTAGTTTAATAGAAACATTACTGTTTGAAGTTAGGTAGAGATGTGCATTTGGGTTAAAAAGTGTACAGCTTATCAGACTGTTGGTGGCATTGGTTTCTTCCTTAAGTGGCTTGGAAGAAATGGGATTAGGAATTTGGTGTGGGGGAGGGAATGAGAAGGGTGTATTTCACTTATAAATTCTGAATGGGACTATCACAGTGGTGAAGTATATAGCTACAGAGTGGTGTGTGTTCAGTTGGTGTCTTCCAGAACTAGCATTATGGTTGAACTCTTTTGGATATAAACTTTGGGATAGAGTCTGTATCTTCATAGTGTTCTTTACTTCCTCAGTCAACATTTAAGTGTATGTCACATGTTATATGACAGTTCCTGCCTAGTAAAAGTACTGTGTATAATAGGGGAGTATAAGATGTGCACTGACTTTTTTCTTTATTATAATAAGAGCTGCTGTTTATTGAGTACCTACTCTATCCTAGGACTGGGCTATTTACTTTCACATACATGATCTTGTATAATCCTCACAATGGGTCTCCCATTTTATAGTTTATTGTGCAAGGTAATCTAGGTTCAGTGCCTTATGAATAATACTTATAGTCCTTTTGGAAAATGAGATCAGGGAAGCTTTGTGGAAGAGGTGGTGGCCTAGTGGCTCTTCAGGTACTTTAGGTAGAAATATAAGATATGTTGAGGCCAGCATTCCAGCCAGAGGAAATGTCATGAGTGAAGGCGTGGAATGGAAAAAAGTAGTCTCTAGGGGACATTAGTTAGTTCAGATTGGCTGGAGAAGAGCATCTATGAGGGAGCGTACTATAAAATAAGGCAGGAAAGATTGACGAAAGATCAGGGAAGGCTCAATGCCAGGCTAAAGAATTTAGACATGACTTTTTAGGCAGAAAGTCATTCATGCAGGTTTTGACCAAGGAAGGGGCATGACCTGAGTTTTGCTTTGGGGAGATTAGTCTCAGAGTGTGTATACAATGCATTGGTAGCCATGAGGTTGGAGGCAGGGAGCCCAGGTAGGAGGCTTTGTGGAGATTAGGGTCTGCATTGTGGATGTAGAATCAGTAGGACTTATGGTTTAAGGGTAGGAGGGAAAGAAAGAGAAGAATCAGAGGTACACCCATGTTTTGAGTGTGGGTAGTGAGGAGTCTGGTGGTGCCATTAATAGAAAACATGATAGGTAGAAGGAGGGTCATTGGGGTGCTTGGGTGGCTCAGTAGGTCGAGCATCTGCCCTTGGCTCAAGTCATGTTGCCAAGGTCCTGGGATCCAGTTCTGCATCAGGTTTCCTGCTCGGCGAGGAGCTTGCTTCTCCCTCTGCTAGGTGCTCCCCCTGCTTGTGCATGCTCTCTCTCTATCTCTGTCAAATAAATAAATACAAATTTTTTTGAAAAAAGAAGGAGGGTCAGTGCTAGGGGGTGATGCATGGAGGGGTAGTTGACTTTATTTGAAGTGCTGGGCAAGGGGCTATACTTCACAGTACTCTAGAAACCAAAGACTGCTCTACACACTTATTTCAGATCTCACTATTTTATGGATGAGCTTTCTGGTGCCTAAAGAAATGAAATGATTTGCCTAAGGTCATACAATAACTGCTTTGTGGATTCCAAGTCTGAGAATCCAAGTTTCTTATATTTTAGCTGTTAAGCTTTCTAACAAAGTTGGGCCTTCACTGTAGGAAAATCAGAGTCTTGGAGATGAAAAAACTTGGGTCCAACTCCAGGCTTTGCCATTTTCTGTTTATAAAATCTTAAACAGGCTCCCTTTTCTCTCTGAGCCTTAGTCTCCAAATTTGCAAAAAAAAACCTCAAAAAACCCAAACAAACAAACAAAACGCTACCTTATGAAGGTAATAGAAGATAATATCCTTTGTAAAACTCTTAAGTGCTGTGTGTGAGGGTGTTATTCCAGGATTATGGCTTGAGGTAGAGCCCATATAGTGAGTATTTTGGCCGAATATGAGCAGACTTAACCTTACAGTTTTTCATGGGAAGTCTTCTTTCACTTTAGGCTGTCCTAGACTACTCACCTGCATTTGGGGCTCTCTGGGCATGTTCCAAGTTTTCCATAGTTACACATCTCTACTTTTCTAGTGGGAAATGGAGTTTCTGAAGGAACATTAAGCAATCCTATCCTATTAGCTGTTCTTGGCCTGAGAGATGAGTACTATCCCCTCTCCCCCAGGGTCTTCCACCAACTTTTTGCAGGCTCAATTGGGGCAGAGTGATAGCTGAATTTGAGACTATGCTTTGGGGGAGCCTCCTGCTAGACAAGGTGAGCCCTGGCTTGGAGTCCCCTTGAGGTCTTCTCTTCAGCTTGGTACACCTGTTCCTGAGTCCTCTTGAGAAGTGGGAGTAGGCTGCTTGTGTTGTTGTTAGGTCTGTGGTTACACAGCTGCCGGTCATGGAAGCAGGCCTAAAACTGGCCGTCTTGTCTGATGTCTTGTCACACCCCTCCGAGAGAGTGGAGGGGAATTGCAAAATTTTCTAATAAAATAGCTGCTTCTTGTTTTGTTGCTTTTGTCTTAAAGCATTTTCTTTTCGCTTACTTCCCTTGAGCCTTTATTTCTTTTTTTCCCCTTTTCCTGGCTTGGTTTTCTTGAGTCTTCACAGTTTTCTTATGGGATAGGTACTTTAGTAAAAAAGAACACTAGGCTAGGAATTGAGTAGACATAGCTAACGTGGGTGGTGATACTCTTGACCTTTCTGGGCCTCTGTTTCCCCCATTCCAGGTATTTTGGGGATGATAGAACTTACAAAGTTGATGTGTACAGATCTTATGAAATAATGTGACAGGTGTTTAGTTTTATACATATAGAAGTAATTTATTATTAGTTATCCTTTGAATTTTCTGGTCCTCTATCTAATTCCCTGGTTCATCCCTTCTCCTTACTACCCCCTGTCCCCTGGGTTCTCACTTTTCCTTACAACCTTCCTTTTTCACTTTCAATGACAACAGGAGAAGGGAAGGGAGAGGCAAGGGAGAGGGCCTGAGACTTTGAGAAATATAGATTGTTGGCTTTTGAGTGTGGTATCTTATCATTAACTTGAACAAGACACTTTACCCCTTCCTGCCTCAATTTTCATATTTGCCTGTTGGTTTACCATGTAGCGCTATTCTTTTGAGTTTTGAAGTTATTTCCATTTTGGAGAATCTCCCTTTAAAATTCAAGTGTGACTGGGGCGAGATTACCCCAGAACTGAGAATCAAAACTAGCCTTTGCTAGCTTTTCGGGCGTGGATCAGCTAGGGTATAGCCACTGGGAAAATGAGTCACAGTAGGACACCAGGGTGGAGGAATGAAGCCTGGCAAAGCAAGGCTTAGTTTACTGATGCTGGAAGGGTGTCAGGGCCTCAGGGCATACTTGATACTGCCTCTCTTGCAGCCCACACCCAACTGCTCTTCCTGTACTCAGCCAGGAGTTAGAGCTTGGTCAGGCCTGATTCCCTCAAGAATTCAGTGATGAAAATTAGGGCACTTGAGCTAATCTAATTGGCTGAACCGTGTGAAGGGCAGAGTCTTTCCCTGGGGGCTCCTTTTAATCTCCTGTGGTTATAGACTTTTAAGGTTGGACTAATTAAAATGTTGGCAGCTGGACTCAATATCCTTCTTACTGGGTCCGGCTCCAGCCTCCTGTAGTACCAGAAGTTGGCACAGAGCTGTGTTTGCGGGGAGCTGAGGAGTGGGTTTCCATCTCCTCACCTAACTAAATGCACAGGCTGTGGTATTTTCCCAGAATGGGTTGCCATGGTGAAGAGAGATAGAGCCTGGGACCTTGATGTGGAGATGCCTGGATTTGCTACTCTCTATAAACTCCTGAGATGCCTTCAGGTTGAATCTCTGTTCTATTAACCTCCGAAGGGCTTTACTCTGTTAGCTGGAAAGTAATTTCCCTTGTTGGAGCACTCCCCCTGATGTGTGTTCCTGTTCTAACCAGAAAAAGGGAGAAGGAAAGGATGTTTATTAGTTCCTACCATGGTCTAGGTTGGGGCTAGTGTTTTTGACTAGCTGTCTTTGGAGATATGTATCATGCCCATTTTACAGATGAGGAAATACTCGTGAAAGGAAAGTAATTTGCCTGATTGTCATTATAGCCTGTTAACAACTGAACCAGAATTCAAATCCGGGTCTCTCCCAGATCCTCTTGTTACCTTCCTAAAGTAGCACAAATGATTTCATATCCGACTAGACTTCCATGCTGAGCTAATTTCTTACCTCCAGAAAGTCATCTTCAGTTTCTGCAGGCAAAATTATTTTCTTGACCTGAATTACCAGAGCCTTCTGCCCATCTCTAATCTGGCTGATATTCATGAGGCATGGATCTGCAGCCCCCTCCCCCAGCCCCCTTCCCATATGACTACTACCACTCCTGCAAGGGGTGGCACTCATGATGTGTTTTTTGTTTTTGTTTTTTTAAAGATTTTATTTATTTATTTGACAGAGAGAGAGAGAGCACAAGTAAACAGAGCAGCAGGCAGAGGGAGAGAGAGAACTCTGTTGATCAGGGAGCCCGATGTGGAGCTCGATCCCAAGACCCTGAAAACATGACCTGAGCCTAAAGCAGCCACTTAATCAACTGAGCCACCCAGGTGCCCCTCAGGATGTGTTTGTTAAAGAACCGAATGAAGTTGTAATAGGTTTGAATTTCAGGCATCGTGTCGCACTGGTAAAGGGAAGGGTGTTGGGCAGGCCTGGCTAGCTCTCTGAATCAAGACAGGCCTGGGTCTTCTTGATTTGCTCAGAGTGTGCTGTGTTATACCAGAGGCAATAGGGCCTTTTATGTAGGATGCCTTTTGGGTTCCTGGGGAGCAGGCCTCTGTTCCTCTAGGTCCTTTTCTTTGGCATCTGGCTTTAGAGTTTGTTTCTTTCTTGAGGTTTCCTTGTAATTAGTAAAGTTAGGACAATGCAGATGAATGGTGGTGGCAGAGCCCTCTGTCTGGCCTTGGTTGCTGGAATATACCTGTTGACTGTGGGGAGGTGGGTGTGGGGGATGGAGGTACGGGGTTGGGTTACTTTTGCAAAGAACGTGCTGAGTTATTAATCTGTAATTGAAGCTTATACTTTCTGCAACCTTTACCTAACCATCTGTGTCACTTCAGAAGCTGAAGTCTTTCTAGAAGAAGGCAAGTCTGTGAAGGGATTTTCATAAGTTGAATTATCTTTCTCACTGACTTGAAAAAATTATAAAAGTATTTTCAGGGCCTTTTCTACACATATAGCATATATGCTTAGTGTTATACATCAAAGTTTCTTTTGGGAATAAATGGCAAATTAGAACATAAAAAAATACAGTTAAAACACCTTTAATGGGAAAAGTAACTAAATATTACTAACAAAGTAAATACCACAATAGGATGAAATACCATGGTGGTTTTTGTTTATTTGCTCTGTTTTGATGCTGTGGGAAACCTGAAAAGCTTATTCAGACAGAATGGTCTAGATAGTGATGTGCTACTCTTTTGGGTTCTCTAGTATTGAGAATAGATGATGAGATGTTCTTAGGAGAAAGGAAGGAGAATGCATTCAGGACCCTGGGGAAACTGTGCTTTAGCTCAGATGCAGTACTCAATTGTGTAGAAGGACACAAGAAACACGTAACTAAACTTTCTCGTGTCTGTTTCTGTTCTAAATGGGCACAACACCTACCTTGTTAAATTTTATGAGGACTAAAGAAGATAACGTTTGGAAAGTGTTTTGTAAACTCTGAAGTCTGCTGGCGTCATGCTCATTGGCTGGAGCCGTTTTGTCAGTACTACAAGGAAGCTTTTGCTTTAAGGTTCGGCTTGCCATAGGTGGGAAGAAGGATGCAGACTCAGTGAGTACAAGTTGAATGCTGTCTGGGTAGCCTCTGAGAGGAATTCTTGTGAGGTGAGGGAAAGGACTGTATTCAGTCCTTCCATACGTACTTGTCGAGTCCTGCCTGCAAGTGGAGAAAGAAATGCGTGGATCTGCTTATTAGATGTGTGGTGTGCTGTATGTGGAGACAGCTGTGTTTGGGAAGGAACGCTCCATAATGACAGGGCTTTCGTGTGCCTTACACACTGCCCTATATTCACCCAAGGCTAGTGCTTGGCACAGAGTAGTCTCTCAATAAATAATTGTTGACAGAACTTAGAATCAGGCAGACTAGGCTCAGATTTGGGCTCTGTCCTTACCAGCCCCTTCTCTGAGCAAGTTGCCTCATCTTTCTGGGGCTCTGTTTCTTCATTTATAGAAGGGGACTAGCAGGGATGCCTGGGTGGCTCAGTTGTTAAGCGTCTACCGTCAGCTCAGGTCATGATCACAGGGTGCTAGGATGGAGTCCTGCATTGGGCTCCCTGCTCAGCAGGAAGCCTGATTCTCTTTCCCCTGCTCATGTTCTCTCTCTTTTTGACAAATAAGTAAAATCTTTTTTTTTTTAAAGATTTTATTTATTTTTTTGACAGAGAGATCGCAAGTAGGCAGAGAGGCAGGCAGAGAGAGAGAGAGAGGAGAAAGCAGGCTTCCTGCTGAGCAGAGAGCCCGATTCGGGGCTCGATCCGAGGACCCTGGGATCATGAACTGAGCTGAGGGCAGAGGCTTTAACCCACTGAGCCACCCAGGCACCCCGACAAATAAATAAAATCTGAATAAATAAACAAATAAAATGGGATTAGCTATCATACAGGATTATTGGGAGGATTAAAAACATTTAAAAGTTTTAAAAACATTTAAAAGTTGGGGGCGCCTGGCTGCCTCCATCCGTTGAGCTTCTGACTCTTGATTTCTACTTGGGTCATGATCTCAGGTCTTTGCAAGCTCTGTTCTCAGCAGGGAGTCTGCTTGAGGATTTTCTCAATTCTCCCTCTCTCTCTGTACCACCCCCCTGCCCCTGCCCAAATAAATAAATGAGGCTTTAAAAAAAAATTTACAAGTTTAACAACTTTTGTAGGAGTCCTAGTAAGAGTGCTCTATGAAAGATCATTTTCCTTTTTCCCTTCCTGATTTGCAAAGTGTGATGGAAGCACTGAGGGAAAAGCACATCTAGCCTGGCTTCACAGGTTTGATCTGACCATGCCTTCCTTAGGTATCAGATTAGAGTTATTGGTGTTATTTCTTCACAAAAGGAATTCCCTGGTTAGACGAAGCAAGGATGTGGTCATTAATATGCTCTGCTTCTTGGCATCTCCCATGGTCTTGGTGGGAGGGCGGCTCTTGTCTGTCAAGGCAAGGTAGCTTGCACTGCAGGTTTGTGCAGAAGTCGTTTCCAGAAAAAGCAGCTTCCACTGGGGAGTCTGGACTCACCTGATTTGGATTAAACTTTTACAGCCAGCCATCATTCCCTCCAGCAGGCCCTCCCTCAGTAATTGTTAGTTATAGCTTTGAAAACGTGTACTCAGCTTGACTTCTGTTCTGGATCAGTTGTAAATTCTCCCTGGACTTGGAGCAGAATGTGTTTGCTCGGGTTAATCAGGTATTTATGAGTTGACCTTTCCTGGTGAAAACCTAATTTTTTCCTCACGCCTGAGTGACTACAGCAGGCTGAGGGCCTTGTTCTCAGACATTCCCGGAACCACTGGAAGTTGCCTCAGGTTTGGCTGCCCTTGTCCTATGTACATGAGGCCTGCGCGGTCTGTCTGCCCCACAATCAGGGCGCCCAGCACCTTTCTCTTTTCTCTTATGGAAAGACACTGGAAATACCACTCCCCTGTCTTTTATCATCATTTTAGACTTCAGGACTTCCTCTTCTGGTTTAGTTTCATGGGAGGAATTGTCAGACCATCAGGTAGAAAAGGCTTCTTGCTTGTGAATTGAAGCCATGTGGCAAGAAGTGAGTAAAGAAGGTGTTCCTGGATGGGAGTGGTCCCGAACTGGGTAAGTTAGTTTGGGGCTCAGATGGGCCTGCTGACTTCTAGAGTCAGCAAGTGCCCTAGCTATGTCCTCAGTGCCCTCCTTGAGGGGCTGAGCATCACAAGGGAGATCTCAAATGTGGGACCTGGGAAAAGGGAGAGGGTTAAGGAAAGGAGCTAAGAAAAGAAAAGAGAACTTGGCTGAGCTATTGCCTCATGCCTGCTGCTTTAGACCAGTTATTCCTTTCATCGTCACAACAACCTTGTAAGTTTACCGATGATGAAACTGAAGCCCGGAGAAGTTAAGCAACTTTCCCAAGGTCACAGGGCTGGTGAATGATAATGGTAGTAGTTATCATCTGTTGTATGTTGGGAAGGCACCTACCTTTTTTTAATGTGCTTTATATAATTTAGTACTCACCACCAGCCTGTGAAAGATTGTTATTATTTCTGTACTGCAAATGAGGAAAGTGGGAATTAGAGAGTTTTGGTTGCTTCATGAAGGTCACTGATGTGGCAGTCAGTGCAGGGATTTGAATTCAGAGTCCTGTGATGGCAAAGCTTGTGTCTTGATGTTCATGTCACTGCAGACATAAGAGCTAGGATTCAAATGCAGTCGTGAGAGCAAGGTTCATGTCTTTATCCATCATGCTATCCCCCTAACTTCTACAGTGCCTGCCAAATTGTTAGTGCTCAACAAGTGTTTGCTGTCAAATCCAGCTCTGCTCTCTCCTGTTCTCCCTGTCGCCAGCGAGCGGCGTCTTGCCCCAGCCCCTTGGCCTGACTGTCTTCTCTCCACAGTCTGGCCTGACCCTGCATGTGCACTGTGGCCTCCCTGCCCTCCCAAAGCACAGCATCTGATCAGCACTGTTAGCCTTCTACTGCTTCACCCCCTTCCTGCCGTCTGCACATTTCTGCTGTCATCGTCCTCTAGTCCTATCTGTTCTTTTCTGTGTGGTGTCTCTGACTGATCCCAGAGATTCCCCTTTTGAGACTGTAATCTTCCAGGTCTGTATCATATAATTTGGTACCTAATTATCTACTCTTTCACCTTCTAATTGTTTCATGGACATTAATCTTCTCTCCAGCCAGCTGGTGATAGTCCTATCATAATGACCCCACAGTTACTTTGTGCTTTGCACTTTACAAAGCCCTCTCCTGTTCAAGATGAGTCTTTCTGGGGGCACCTGGGTGGCTCAGATGGTTGGGCGTCTACCTTTGGCTTAGGTCGTGATCTCCAGGTCCTGGGATCAACCCCAAGTCGGGCTCCCAGCTCGCCGGGGAGTCTGCTTCTACTTCTCCCTCTGCCTCTCCCCTTCCCTCTGCCTCTCCCCCTGCTTGTGCTCTATCTCTCTCACTCTCAAATGAATAAATAAAATCTTAAAAAAAAAAAAAGATGAGCCTTTCTGTTCATCACACCCATAACAAACCTGTGAGATATGATGGTAGGGGGTTATTATTTCTGTACTATAACAGAGAAAACAAATGCAAAAAGTCAGGCAACTTCTCAAGGTCATATAACTACCTGGGGACACAAGTGAGACTAGGTCTCAGGTCTACTGATTTCCGGATTTGTGTGTTGTTTGCCATTCCTTCCACATGAGTATTTGTCCCTGGCATTTCCCAGGACCCTGCCTTCGAGGGCCATCGAGGTGGAAGAGCTACATTTGGGTGTTCAGGAGGCTTGACTGGTGACCCGGGGAATGCTGGGGTAACCCGGAGAGCAGTTTCAGGTACATCTCCGAGGTGTCAGTGCCCTGGGTTGCTATTGCCTGAGAGAGGTTCTGACCCTGTGGCGGCCAGGGTTAGTGTTCAGCTGACAAGCCCTGATTTATTTTGCGTGGTCAGAGCATTCTCCCACAGATGTCCAGGAAATAGGGCAGGATGTGTGAAGCTGGACAATTTCGTGGTGTGGCAGTGGCGTGAGCTTGGGGAGCAAGCAGACTAGAGCTTAAAATCTGGCTTTGCTGTTGTTTATTAGCCACTTGGCCCTGGAGAAATCATTAATCTGTATGAGTCTTAACGCTACTATGAGAATGTATTTAAGGGCTACATGATGGCTCTTAAAGGAAGTATTTCTTGGTGGGTTTTACTGTCCGTGTTATTATAAGGGTAAGGCATGAGGAGGCTGAGGAGGACATGCCTGTGACCCTTGTAGGTTATTCCCTGTGGTGTGGGTGTGGGCATGATGAGCTGGAATATGGGGCCCGATGTCTCTAGTCTCTATTGACTGCTGTGGGCAATGCAAATGGCTTTTGGACAGCAGAGGGATGGCTTCAGAGTCAAACTTTGCTGGTAAAATCCTTGTTTTCCTGAAAAACGTTAGCATTAGAATTGTTGCTTGTGAAAAATCAAGAACGTATTCTTCTTTTTTTTTTTTAAAATAATTTATTTATTTAATAGAGAAAGCATGTGAGAGAGAGCACAAGCAGGGGGAGGGGGAAGGGGGAATAGGAAGGGGGATGGGCAGAGGGACAAGCAGGCTCCTGGTTGAGCAGGGAGCCCTATGAGGGGCTTGATCCCAAGGCCCTGGGATCATGACCTGAGCCAACGGCAGATGCTTAGCTGACTGAGCCACCCAGGTGCCCAAGAACACAGTTGTGATTGAGAGATTTCATTGATTTCTGAAATCAGGTGTTGCTCCAAATCTATTTTTTACCTAAAGATTTTATTTATTTATTTATTTGACAGACAGAGATCACAAGTAGGCAGAGAGAGAGGGGGAAGCAGGCTCCCTGCTGAGCAGAGAGCCCAATGCAGGGCTCGATCCCAGGACCCTGGGATCATGACCTGAGCTGAAGGCAGAGGCTTTAATCCACTGAGCCACCCAGGCACCCTGCTCCAAATCTATTTTTTAAATACTTCACTATTCTCCTTAAACCCCCATCATTCCCCAAAAGCAAATCAATCAGATTTAGATGATTGTGTGCCGACTGTATCTTCGGTCTACCTGGCCACCCAACCTCCAGCTCTTAGAGATAGCACCGCTCGGGACTGCTGCTTGAGGGGGAGGTCATTTGGTGCCTTTCCCTGCTCTCCACCCATGACCGGGCTATGCTGTAAGGAAAACAGAAAAAGTACCCACAGACCCTATTCATAAAGGAGTTTGCTTTCTCACCAGAGACTTTAGGAGGCCTGACACAAGAAATGACTAGAACACAAGAGCAAAGGAATATAACTCATTGCTAAAATGGCAGGTTTAGATGCATTGGGACATGAGGGCGGGCTTTGTGGAAAGGCAGGAAGGAGAAGCTGGATGGAAAAACATCAGTGGATTTGAGTTTTTTAGAATATGGTACCATGGGCCATTATTTTTTTTTTTTCCCCTAACTCAGGTGAAATTCACATAACATAAAATTAACCAGGCACATGTATGACTAAGTGGCATTTAGTACATTCACAATAGTCTGTAAGCAACATCTCTATCTAGTTCCAAACCATTTTTATACCCCAAAAGAATCCCGTACTCGGTAAGCCACCAATCTGCATTCTTTCTGTATGGATTTACTCTTCTGGATATCTCATATGAATGGAATCATAATATATGTCACCTTTTGTGCCCGGCTTTGGCTTAACATAGTATTCTGGAGGTTCATTTTTGTTTAGCATGTGGCATGTGGAATGAAGCAGTACTCCCTTCCTTTTTATAGGTAGCTAGTATTCCATTGTGTGTATATACCGTGATGTGTTTATTACTCTGTTGGCAGACACTTGGCTGTTTCTATCTTGTGGCTATTGTCAGTGGTGCTGCTATGAACATGTGTGTACATGTAGTTGTTTGAGTACTTGTTTTCAGGAGTAGAATTGCTGAATATATACCAGGAGTAGAATTGCTGGGTTGTGTGGTAATTCTATGTTTAAGTTTTTGAAGAACTGCCAAACTGTTTTCTAAAGTAGCTGTACCATTTTATACTCCCTCCCAACAGTATACAAGGGGTCCAATTTCTCTACATTATGACATTTGTTATTTTCTGTTTTTTGTTTGTTTGTTTATTTGTTTTTTCGATTATAGCCATCCAAGTGGGTGTGAAGTGGTATCTCATTGTGGATTTGATTTGCATTTGTCTGATGACTAATGATATTGTCTTTTCCTCTGCTTCTTGGCCACTTGTACATCATCTTTGGAGAAATGTCTATTCAAGTTCTTTGTCCATTTTTAAAAAAAGATTTTTATTTAATTACTTGACAGAGAGAGGAAGTACAAGCAGGAAGAGTGGCAGGCAGAGGGAGAAGCAGTCTCCCCACCAACCAGGGATCCTGATGTGGGGCTCAATTCCAGGACCCTGGGATCATGACCTGAGCTGAAGGCAGATGCTTAACCAACCGAGCTACCTGGGCACCCCTCTTTGTCCATTTTTTTTTTTAAGATTTTATTTATTTATTTGTCAGAAAGAGAGAGAAAGCACACAAGCAGGCAGAGAGGCAGGCAGAGGCAGAGAGAGAGGCAGGCTCCCCACCAAGCAAGGAGCCCGACGCGGGACTCGATCCCAGGACCCTGAGATCATGACCTGAGCAGAAGGCAGCAGCTTAACCCACTGAGCCACCCAGTTGTCCCTCTTTGTCCATTTTTTAATTGGGTTTTGTTCTTGTTGAATTGTGTGATGGTTAATTTTATGTGGGCTGGGCTATGGGATTCCCAGAGAGCTGATTAGACATTATTTCCTGGGTGTGTCTGTGAGGTTGTCTTCAGGAGACGTTAGTATGTGGATCGGGAATGAGTAAAGAAGACCACTCTCACCAATACCAGTAGGCATCATCCAGTCTCCTGAGGGCCTGAATAGAACCAAAAGGGGAGGAGGGTGAACTTCTTCTCATTGATTGAGCTGAGACATCCATCTTCTCCTGCTTTTGTACATCAGAGCTCCTAGTTCTCAGGCTTTAAACTTGGACTAGGACTTACACTATCACCCCACCACCTGGCCAAGACCCCTGGACTTGTTCTGAATCACCAGCTTTCCTGATTCTCTGCAGATGGCAGATCGTGGGACTTTTTGGCCTCCATAACCATGTGAGTCAATTCCTATAATAAATTTTCTCTGATATATATATCTATACATGTCTGTATCTCTCTTTCTGTCTGTATATACAGCCTATTGGTTATGTTTCTCTGGAGAACCCTGACTACTACAAATTATAAGAGTTCTTTATATATTCTGAATACCAGACATTTTTTTTTTAAAGATACTTTTGGGGCAAACCTTCCTAGACTTAAAAATAACTCACTTGTCTTTAAATATACCTAGACCTTTGAGGCACCTGGGTGGCTTGGTAGATTAAGCATCTGACTCTCGATTTTGGCTCAGGTCATGATCTCAGGGTCATGAGATTGAGTCCCACATTGGGCTCTGTGTTCAGCTGGGAGTCTGCTTAGGATTCTGTCTCTCCCTCACCCTGTGCCCCTCTATCTCCCCCCTCTCTAAAATAAATAAGTGAATCTTTTAAATACATAAACTTATTTATTTAAGATATATAAATAAATAAATTATTTGTTATATATATCTATATATCTTTTATATCTCTCAGCCTATGATCATACTTTTTCTTTTGTCTGAAATATCCTTCCCTTCTTCTGGTGGCTGAGATTATAATTGTTCTTCCCAGCTCAGGTCAAATGTTACCCCTCTGAGAAGGTTTACTAACCTCTTTCTCCTCCTTATTCCACTAGTTACGTACTCTTTGCTGTGAACATCTCTATAATGGTATACTTTTTTATTGTCTGCCTCAAACCATGAGAATATCTGGGTTCTTCTGTCCCTGTACCTTTGTGACTTAGCAAAATTACTTAAATTTTCAAGGTTAGGGTTTCTTAATGTATAAAATAGTAGCAGGAACTGCCTTGAGATTGTGGGGAGTATTGTAAGATTCAGTGAGTTATTGGACATTGAAAGTGCTTTCTTAAATGGTAAGCAGCATGATGCTTGACTCTGCCCTTTCTAAGTCAAGAGAATGAGTGAACAGTGTGGGAGCCAGTCAGATGTTTTCAACACCTGCAAGGCCAAAGGTGTTGTACATGAATGTTTGTAGTAGCATTATTTATAGTAGCCAAAAAGTGGAGATAACCCAAGTGTCCATCAACTGATGAATAAACAAAATGTGATATATCTGTATAATGGAATATCATGCAGCCATAAAATGGAGTACTGATACATGCTACAACATGGATGAACCTTGAAAAATTTTGCTAAGTGAAAAGACAATGTATTTTATGATTCCATTTATTGGAATGTCCAGGATAGGCATATCTGTATAGACAGAAAGTAGATTGGAGGTTGGTGGGGGCTAGGTGGCAGGAGTAATAGGGACTGATTGCTAATGGGTATGGGATTTATTTTAGGGTGATGAAAAATGTTTTGAAATTAGATCGTGATGATGGCTGCATTATTTTGTGAATATACTGAAAACCACTGAATGGTACCTTTATTATTATTTTTTAAGATTTTATTTATTTATGTGTGAGAGAAAATGAGAGAGAGCACATGAGAGGGGAGAAGGTCAGAGGGAGAAGCAGACTCCCTGCTGAGCAGGGAGCCCGATGTGGGACTCGATCCTGTGACTCCAGGATCATGACCTGAGCCGAAGGTAGTCGCCCAACCAACTGAGCCACCCAGGTGCCCCTGAATTGTACCTTTAAAATGGTGAATTGGGGGCGTCTGGGTGGCTCAGTGGGTTAAAGCCTCTGCCTTTGGCTCAGGTCATGATCCCACGGTCCTGGGACTGAGCCCTGAATCGGGCTCTCTGCTCAGCAGGGAGCCTGCTTCCTTCTCTCTGTCTCTGCCTGCTTCTCTGCGTACTTGTGATCTCTGTCAAATAAATAAGTAAAATCTTTTAAAAAAAAATGGTGAATTGTATGGCATGCAAATTATATTTCAATAAAAACAAAAATAACTTGGATTTGCTAAAAACTGTTGGTTTGAACACAGTTGTAGAAATTTATCATTTATTTTCTTTCTGATTGGAAGTCTTCTCCCAGGACTTCAGCCCACAAAGGTGAGGACTTACGGACCCCTTCCCAGTTTTAGATGTGAACCTGAACATGATTTGGGGCTCAGGCCCACCAGTGGGTGGGTGGGGGATGCAACATTGTCCTCCTTTGATTCAAGGGACTTTTCCTGCATTTGGCTGGGAGAATATGGATGAATCACTCCTTATAGTCTGAAGGATGTGGGATGTGAAGAGTGAGCTGTCATCTCTGTTCTGATGACATCTTGAGTATCACAGTTGTAGATCCAAATATAGGTGCTGAACCATTTGCCCTGAATTCTTCATGGAGAATTCCCTGGGAACCAGTGGAGAATAGGTAAAAAAAAAAAAACAGATAATCGAAGCTTGCAGGAGCAACCCGGTGAAACCAGGTGATAGACACCAGTGACAGATACTTTTTTCATCTTCTTACAGATCAGCTATTGAGAGCTCAAGGTAAGATTTTTTTTTTTTTTAAGATTTTATTTATTTATTTGACAGAGGGAGATCACAAGTAGGCAGAGAGGCAGGCAGAGAGAGAGAGGAGGAAGCAGGCTCCCTGGTGAGCAGAGATCCTGATATGGGGCTTGATCCCAGGACCCTGAGATCATGACCTGAGCCGAAGGCAGATGTTTAACCATCTGAGCCACCCAGGTGCCCCAACTTTCTTTCTTTCTTTTTTTTTTTTTTTCCTTTTTAGTCTGTAAACACTTATTGGTGGGCTCTCATATGGCCATTCCACTGACTGTGTCCTGAAGGAGTTCCCAAACTGACCCTGGAGGTGAAACAGATTTCTAGGATGCCAGGGGTCCAGGGAATGGTTCGGCCGGGATGCACACAGTCAGAGGAGGGAGAGATGGCTGTGAGCTGGGTGATGCGAGGAAGCCTGGGAAAGCCAGCCTGAACCCAAGGCTGGAGGACAGCGTACACTTGGGACAACAGGGAGAGCAAGGCAGGATACATTCTTGTCTTCGTACTTGCTGTCTTGTCAATGTACCTGCTTACCTTCACTCTACAGTAAACCGGCGTTTGAGCATCTACTCTGAGGCTGTCTTGGTATTGGACAAAACTGGAGACGCGGACATTATGAGATGTGGGACCTGCCTTTCGAAATGCTTAATATTTTGGGGAACACAGAGCTGGGAAGAGTTGACTCTAGTGTCATGGATCAGGGTGCATAACAGGCTTGGGCTTGGTGTGCAAGACTGTGGATGGACTGACTCTGACTTGGGATGAGGGAAGTCTTCGTTAGGCAGGTGTTGAGACAGGGCCTCCATAGAGGGACCTCTTAAGGTCATTGCCAGAAGGTAGAGCAGAGGTCTAGAGTGCTTCTTTGTCAGGTGTGGGCCTTTGATTTTGTCCTCAGATCTGTGTCCAGGAATAGCACCCTCCCTGCTCTCTCCTCCCTTCAAGCAATGCTCGCTGACTGTGGAAGGCCCTTCCCTGTCCTGCACTTGTTCCACTGCTGTTTTGGGAAGATGAAGCCTGAGAGGTGCCAGAGCTATGCCAGTTGCTATGGGGCTGGAAACAGGTGAGGCCTCTGGCCTGGTTGAGTTCAGGAGTGAGGGGTTTGTCCTCTTGAGCCAGCTTAAGGCCTGCCTTTGCTCTGAAACTGGATAAGTAGTCCACACAGCTTGTTTTTCATTTGGGGCTATTTTTAGCCCTGGAGCCCAGCAAGGTGGAATGATTAAGATGCTTTTGTCGGGTCCAAGCTTTTGCCAGATCGTATTTGCCAGGATATAGACCCAGCCATTTCCCAGGAGGTCAGCTTTTCCTAAAAGGAAGGAGCACTTTGCTCTCCTCTCAGTGGGTACTCATGGACACTCGAAGGTGGGTGTTCAGCTTAATATTGCAACCCAGGTCCTAAATGGAGATGCGGTAGTTTGGAACATTGCTGTATGGTCCCTAAAGCAGTTTTGAGGAACTCATCTGGATCCTTCTTGCATTTTTATGGTCATCACGATGGCCGGGCTCTACTCAGGGAGGGGCTCTTTAAAAAGGTCGACACCTGTTGCTGGCCAGGGACTCGATCTTTTTGATGCCAGCGCATCTCTAGGACCAACAGAACAGATAGCTCCTCCTTGCTCTACAGGCAAGTGACCCATCCGTGGTCCACGTCCGGTAGTCTTCCCGGGAGATCCCTGTTGAGTGAGTTCTTCTTGTGTGCCGGGCAGCTTGAGTGGGTCCCAGGCTAGATGCTGAGTTTGTACCCGAGATGCCCAGGACGAAATCAGCACAGTGCTGTGCACAAAAATAAATACTTGCAGTTTAGTACACATTGGTCTACGAACATAACAAAACCAAAACCAAAATAGTTTTTACAAGAACTCAGAAGGGTTGTGAGGAGGGAGCTAGTAGTCATTGGGTGCCTCTATGTGCCAGGTCCTGTGGTAAGTGCTTCCACATCTAACTCTCCATACATACTTCTGAGGTGATTGTTGTCATCAATATCTTACATGCACAGATGAGAGCTTCATTACTTGGCCACAGTCACTTTCTGTCAGCCTTACCTCAATGCTTTGCTGAGGATCTGCATCTTGGCATGGCAGGTGCCTGATGGACTAAGTGTGCCTCATTTTCAGTATTAGGTGGCGAGTGTGGTGAGTGGGGCTAGCGTGAGTCTTTTTGAAGTCAGCAGGGGTGCTGCTATATGCCTAGGCAGGGTGCTGATAATATAGATAAGGGTAATAAAATGTGTATAACCTTGAGGAAGTACCATCTCATGGGGTGATAGGTAAATAGATATTATAGGATCTAGGTATAAAGGAGCCATTAAAGCAAGGTGGGGCCCCTTCATTTTGTGAGGGGTATGGTGGCTGCCAGCTGTTATGGGGAGACCTTCTTTACCTGAGCTCTGCTCCATCCCTGCAGCTTCTCAGAGTGATCTTCCTCACTACTTGACCGTGTGTTTCAACAGTGTTATGAGTTTTACCTTGTAATTTCTTGAGACTAGATGCTCATTTTTTTCTTGCCACCACTTAGCCTTGGGTCGCTTAGCCACTCGGGACCTAAGCTGCCTTGTCTGTAAAATGAAGCTAGTGACAGATGTATTACAGTCTGAAAGCAGGGACCAAATCAGGTGTTGATCTCTGGAGATTCCCCTTGTTCTCCCAACCCTGTGATTTCTGTGATCAGACCTGTCTGGTCCTAATACAGGGCTGGGCATCTAGGGGGCTTGGAATTAAGTTTGTCACAGAGATTACAGAGAATATTTTATGGCACCTCAGAATTCTAATACTTTTCTGTCACCACTGTTAGACCCCGCAGCAATGACAGAAGCTCTTGGCTTCTCCTGGCCAGGCTCGTGGACTAAATCAGTGTTTCTAACCTGAAGGTAAGGATGTGACTGAAGTCTTAAGTTCAACAGGCTATTGCATGTACATATGTTTTCTAGTGTGGTGTCTTTCATTGGCAGCTGTGTCAGTTAGAGCTAGTGGTTTCCTTTTTGCTTCTGGAAGGCACGGCCTAAGCCATGGAATGGGACCCCACCCTTAGGATAGTCATTTCTTCAGGCACTGGGGCAGAAGTCTACAGCTCCATGAAACACTGGTCATACACAGTACCCACCTGAACTCTAAACTTGTAAAATAGTCAGTTTTGGTATAAGACTTGGGGTGGGGGTCCCAAGGTACCTCGCAGGAGGTCGCAGAAACTCTGAGCTACAGCTAAGTCCATCATTAACTCATCAGACAGTTAATAATAATAAAAATCATAATGCTAATTGTTACAATAAAAACACATGTATATTGAGTACTTCTGTGTTTTGTGCAATTATTATTTGTCTTACTTAATTCTCACAATAACCAGTGAGATAGATACTGATATTTTCGTTTTATACATGAGGAATCTAAGGTCACATACCTAGTAACTGGTGTAAGTGGGACTCAACCTAATTAGAGATTTAATGTTCTAAATCCAAGGCCCGTGTTTTTAACCATTGCACTACGCTTCTTCCCCAGTGATCTGGGTGTATGCTTATAGTTCTGTGGGCCAGGCTGCCTTGTTGGGAGGAAGGCGATGTAGTAACAGGTTGTCTCTTTCAAAGCACCTGAAAGAGTCATTTATTTTTGGAATGTGTGCTGAGTGCCAGGCACTGTTTAGATACCAGAGATACCAATTTTGTTAAGTCGTATTCAATTTAAAAAAAGTAGTATAGCAGAAAGTAGAGGGCATTGAGCTGGACGTACAATCCTGGCTCCACTTCTTACTAGCTTTGTGACCTTTGAATGGCTTACTCAGCTTCTCTTAAATCAATCAATATGTTTAAAGCTCTTAGAACAGTGCATAGCCCAGGGTGAGTGCTCAATAAATGTTAGCTATTGTTGTTGTCATTATGATTATTCTGTGTGTGTGTGTGTGTGTGTGTGTGTGTGTGTGTGTGTGTAAGTAGACTCCATGCCCAGTGTGGGCCCAGTGTGGAGCCCAATGCAGGTCTTGAACTCATGAGCCTGAAATGGAGACCTGGGCTGAGACCAAGAGTCTATGCTTAACCGACTGAGCCACCCAGGTGTCCTGATGTTAGCTATTATTAATACTGTTTCTAAATTGAGGGCTAATAAATAGATCAGACTGTGGGAATACAGTGGTAAACAAGATAATTTCAACCCTGACCTTACAGAGTTTATAGCCTAGTCAAGAAAATAGATCTTTAATTTATTTTTAAATTTATTTTTAAACACATGTTTAACAGTATGATGAGTGGTGGAAAGAAGTGCAGAGTGGTGTGGGTCACTGCAGAAAGGGACCACACAGCGTCTGAGGGCTCAGGAGTTTCTGAGTAAATGTCACACGTGAGCCCTGGGGTGGAAAAGGAACAGCATAAACTCCGGAACCTGACTGCTCCGCCACTTATCCATGCCACTTTTGGCAAGTTATTTAATTAGTCTGTGCCTTTTATCTGAATAATGAGGATAATAATAGTATCTATTTCACAAGGTAGTTATGAGGATTAATAAGTAATATTTGTAAAGTGCTTCGGGTAGTGCTTGGCATGTAGTAAGTAGTCTATAAATAGGTTAAAATAAATAGGTGAAGGACACTCTTTTTAAAGCATAAATCTTGGTATTCCTCTCTTTAAAATCTTATATTAACTTGTCCTGTGTTCTTTAATATTGCGAATAATAGGATGATCATATCTTCCTGGGATAGACCTTGTTTAAAAATATTTTTCTGGCTCTCTTTTACTCTCAGAAGTGACCATGTTTTGGGGTTCAGTGCGTTGAGCATCTGACTCTTGATTTTGGCTCGCGTCATGATTCCAGGATCCTGAGATCAAGCCGCACTTTGGGCTCCATGCCCAGGGTGGAGTCTGCTTGAGATACTCTTTCTCCCTCTGCCCCTCCCCCTGCAGTGCCCGCACGTGCTCTCTCTCTCTCTCTCAAATAAATAAATAAAATCTAAAAAAACCCAAAACAAAAACAGAAGTGACCCCGTTTAGACCATAAATTACATGGCCATTCACCAAAGTGACCTTCCGCATGAGGCTTTCCGTGGTCTGACCCCTTAGTATTGCTCCAGTCTCCTCTTTTGACATTGCTCTGCTAGTGCCTTACCTAAGCATTTCTATGGACTACTTGTCATCTCCAAAAGCCATGTCATATTTTATCTATCTATCTATCTATCTATCTATCTATCTATCTATCTATCATCTATCTATCTTATCTATCTATCTATCTATCTATCTATCTATCTATCTATTTATCTATTCAGTTTCTGAGCCTTTGTATGTGCTGTGCTCTCTGCCTGGGATGACCTCTCCCTTTTCCCTCATCTTTCTTCCCCTAGCACCGCCCACTTGGCATATGCATACTCATTCTTTGAGATAAACCTCAATTATCTTCTCTAAAGACTTAGACTTGCATACCCAGCTAGGTTGTTTATTTTCTCTTTTGTGCCCTTAGTGTAATTAGTATAGCTTTTCATTATGATTCTTATCACCATTGTACTATAATTGTTTACTTTTATGGTGTTCTACCAGATTTGGAGTTGGGCAAGGACTGAATACTCTTTATTTCATTAAAATAAAGTATTGAGTTATGGCATAAACATGATTAAATGAATGAAATGCTTGATGCATTTTTTTTAAAGATTTTATTTATTTATCTGACAGAGATCACAAGTAGGCAGAGAGGCAGGCAGAGAGAGGAGGAAGCAGGCTTCCTGCTGAGCAGAGAGCCTGATGTGGGGCTCCATCCCAGGACCCTGGGACCATGACCCGAGCCGAAGGCAGAGGCTTTAACCCACTGAGCCACCCAGGCGCCCCTTGATGCATTTTTATGCACGTATATACCTGTGTAACTACCACCTAGGTTAACATACAGATGCATTTCTGTATCTTTCGAGTCTGGCATGGTAGCTGGCAAATGTTTTCTGTAAGGGACCATATAGTAAGTGTTTTAGGCTTGATGGGCCTTATGGTTTTTGTTGAAGTGGCAGGTTGTTGCAGGAAAGCAGCCATAGGCTGTATGTAATGAACACGCATGGCTGTGTTACAGTAAAACTTTATTTGCAAGGACATGTATTGGTCAGGATTTGGCTGGAGGACCACAGTTTGCATATCTGTTATCTAGCACCGTGCCCAAAGACAAAATAGAAATTCAGTAAATATCTGTGGATTTACTGACAGAGACTTTGATCTTAGAAACCATTTTCTTGATTTTTCTAGTAGTGGAGCAACTTGTACCTGCAGTACTTTCGAGAAGTACATCTTGAAACAGGTTGCCTCTCCACAAATTGTGTTCCTAAGGGAATAAAAATGTCACGTCTTCCCACACAGTTTTGATGGCCTGTGGTCTCTGGTAACTTGGGGGTCCATGAAAGCAGTGAAGGGGTGTATTTGTGTAATCTCTCAGGCCATGGACTATGTCTTCTTCATTTTGTCTGTAGTGCCTGCCACAGGGTCTTGGAGGGGACACTTAGTAAATACTTGTTTTTGAATGAATAAATGAATGTAACTTGCTTTCAGTAAGCCTAATGGAAATTGTACATTTACTTACAATAGAAGTGTCTTTGCTTTTGGTTTTTAATTGTGTCAGTGCTGTGTGGTAACACTAGTTTGCTTAAGCTGATTGGTGCTTTGAGTGGCAGTTGATGACATCATAAACCTGTCCAGTGAGTGAATGACCTTGGACATAAGTATACAGCCAAAATAAGCAACTGGTAGCACAGCCCAGTGCTTGAATGTCTGCATGTTTACTTTCACTTTCTTCCTCATTAGTATCAAAGCCAAGATGGTGAGGTGTGTGATTTCAAAATATTCTGAAGCTTTGATAATTGTATATAGTTGGTTGAAATCTGGATCAGCATTTTGAAAAGAGAAAGTGGTGATATTAAATGCAGCTGAAAATGTTGAATTATTTCTCAATAAGTGTACTTTGTTTATACACAAAATCATTCAAAACATGAGGGGCTCTGGAAGGAAAATAGAATCTAAGTGTTGATAAAAAAAGATAGGTTTCATTATTTCTGAGTCAGAAATAGGCAGTTAAATTGTCATTAACGTGAAACATTTTTCCCCTGAGAGTGGGCCTTTATCACAAGTGCCTGGTACTTATTTATTTTTTGTCATTTGGTATTGGTAGTTAGAGACACCTAGGCTGAGGGTAAATTTTCAGTCATCTCTAGGGCACTTTCCCACTACTGCCTTCCTTCTTCCCCCTACACACACATACATGTTATAGCCGGCTAGGCACATAGGCACACCATTTAATCTTAATTCCTGATGCCTCTCATGTCTTCACAGAGTTTTATGTGTGTTTTCTGAAGATTCGAAGGGATTGGCATGAAGGCTGGGGTGTGATGGGGGTTGAGTAATGTCAGGAATAAAAGGCAAGTTATCTCCCTAAGGGGTCCTAACAATCATACATACTTTAAGAATACACAGTATTTTAATCTCTTACTTTATTTGATCCTTGTTGCTATTCTGGGAGGGAGGCCTATTTGCACAAGGGTTAAGAAGCTCAGAGGGTAACTTTTAAAAGATGTCACACTGCTATTAAGATGTAGAGCCAAGGGGCACCTGGGTGGCTCAGTGGGTTTAGCCTCTGCCTTCGGCTCAGGTCATGATCTCAGGGTCGAGTCCCGCATTGGGCTCTCTGCTCAGCAGGGAGCCTGCTTCCTCCTCTCTCTCTCTCAGCCTGCCTCTCTGCCTACTTGTGATCTCTGTCTGTCAAATAAATAAATAAGATCTTTAAAAAAAAAAAAAGATGTAGAGTCAAGATCTGAAGCCAGGTTCTCCTACTCAGGTATCTGTATTCCCTGTAATGCAGCTTTGGTTTGTGGACTGTTTTCTATGTATCCTAGGGTTTCCTAAGCTGCCTCAGGGATCACTGTGGGTGAAGTGAGTCACTGGAAGAGTTCTAGGCTTTACTTATATGTCTCAACCGTAGTCCCTCATACTCAGCTTATTTTAAATTTATTTTTATTTATTTATTTTTAAAAAAAGATTTATTTTATTTATTTGACAGAGAGACAGCGAGAGCGAGCGAGCACATAAGCAGGGGGAGCAGCAGAGGGAGAGGGAGAAGCAGGCTCTCCACTGAGCAGAGAGTGTAACGTGGGACTCGATCCTAGGACCCTGGGATCATAACCTGAGCAGAAGGCAGATGCTTTATGGAGTGAGCCACCCAGGCGCCCCTCAGCTTAATTTTTAACTTGAAAAAACTTTTGGGGTTGCCTGAGTGGCTTAGTCAGTTGAGCATCTGACTCTTGATTTTTACTGGGGTCGTGATCTCAGGGCTATGAGATGAGATGAAGCTCTGTGCTGGGCATGGAGCCTGCTTGAGATTCTCTCTTTCCCAGGGCGCCTGGGTGGCTCAGTGGGTTAAGGGTCTGCCTTTGGCTCCGGTCATGATCCCGGGGTCCTGGGGTTGAGCCCTGGGTTGGGCTCCCTGCTTAGCAGGGAGCCTGCTTCTCTCTCTCCCTCCGCTGCTCCCCCTGCTTGTGCTCTCTCTATCCCTGTTAAATAAATAAAATCTTTAAAAAAAAAATTCTCTCTTCCTTTCTTCCTCTACTACCCCCCCGCCCCGGCTTTTGCTCATGCACACTCTCTCTTAACAAAAAGCAAAAAAGCCAACTTTTTGTACTATGGAAAAATTTAAACATATTTAAAGCTAGAGAGGACAGGGGCATCTGGGTGGCTCCTTTGGTTGAGCGCCCCACTCTTGATTTCAATTCAGGTCATGATCTCAGGGTTGTGGGTTGGAGTCCGGCTTCACCCACCTGGTCAGTGGGGAGTCTGCTTGAGATTCTCTCCCTCTTCTTCTGCGCCTCCCCCCACCTCTCATTCTCTCTCTCTCTCTGTCTCTTAAATAAATAAATAAATCTTCAAAACAAAACAAAACTAGAGAGGGGCACCTGGGTGGCGAATCATGATTCCATGGTTCTGGGATCCAGCCCCTGCTGTAGGGCTCCCCGTGTAGCAGACAACCTGGTTCTCCCTCTCCCACTGCCACTCCCCCTGCTGTAATCGCACTCTCTCTCTGCAGATAAATAAATTAAAAAAAAAAAAAACAGGGGTGCCTGGGTGGCTCAGGGGGTTAAAGCCTCTGCCTTTGGCTCAGGTCATGATCTCAGGGTCCTGGTATCGAGCCCCACATCAGGCTCTCTGTTCCATAGAGATCCTGCTTCCTCCACTCTCTCTCTGCCTGCCTCTCTGCCTACTTGTGATCTCTGTCAAATAAATAAATAAATAAATAAATAAGATCTTTAAAACAAAAACAAAAACACAAAAAACTAGAGAGGGTAGTATAATGAACCTCTATGTGTCCATTACTCCCCGTCTATAATAATGTACTCAAGGCCAATTTTATTTGACAGAGAAAAAGCAGGAGAGCACAGCCGGGGGAGTGACAGAGGGAGAAGCAGACTCCCCACTGAGCAGGGAGTCCAATGTGGGACTTGATCTCAGGACCCTGAGATTACAACTGGAGATGAAGGCAGTTGCTTAACCAACTGAGCCACCCGGGCGCCCCTCAAGGCCAGTTTTATTAATCCTATTAATAAAGGAAATTATCTTTCCATCTGTTTGGATTATTTTGAAGCACATTCTAGGCATATTATTTCATTCACAAACATTATTGTGTGTTTCTAAAATAACTGTATTTGAAAACATAACCAAAATACCATTATCACACCTAAAAATATAACAGTAATCCTTTAATATCATCAACTAGTCAATGTTTAAGTTAATTTATTCATATCAGTGTCCAGTGAAGCTCTGTACATTGGTTGAGCTAAATCTTTTCTTTTTTTTTTAGTTTAATATAGTTCCATTTCATTATATTTGGTTTTGTTGTCCTTGCCTGAGGAGATAGATACAAAAAAAAAAAGTTGTTTAGACCAATGTCTAAGAGCTTATGCCTATGTATTCTTCTAGGAATTTTATGGGTTCTGGTCTTATATTTAAGTTTTTAATCCATTTTGAAACAATTTTTCTGTAGGGTGTAAGAAAGTAGTCCAGTTTCATTCTTTTCTGTATATTTGTTCAGTTTTCCTAACACCACTTATTGGAAAGATTTTTCCATTTTACGTCCTTGCCTCCTTTGTTAAAGATTAAATGACAATATAAATGTAGGTTTAATTCTGGACTGTTCTTCCCCCCCCCACAAAGATTTTGTTTTTTTATTTGACAGAGAGAGAGGGATCACAAGTAGGCAAGAGCGGTAGGCAGAGGGAGAGGAAGAAACAGGTTCTCCGCTGAGCAGAGAGCCCTATGTGGGGCTCAATCCCAGGACCCTGGGATTACAACCTGGGCCGAAGGCAGATATTTAACCAACCGAGTCACCTAGGTGCCTGTGGACTGTCTATTGTTGTATTCCATTGATCTATGTGTCTGTTTTTGTGCCAGTACAATACTGTTTCTATTGTTATTGTTTTGTAGTATAGTTTGAAATCAGGGAACAAGATAGTTTAGTATAGTTTGAAATCAGGGAACCTCCAGCTTTGTTGTTCTTCCTTTTTTTTTTTTTTTTTTTAAAGATTTTATTTATTTATTTGAGAGAGAGAGACAGAGAGAGAATGAGAGAGAAAAAGCATGAGGGGGAAAGGGGTGAGGTCAGACAGAGAAGCAGACTCCCCGCTGAGCAGGGAGCCTGATGTGGGACTCAATCCCAGGATTCCAAGATCAAGACCTGAGCAGAAGGCAGTTGCTTAACCAACTGAGCCACCCAGGCGCCCCTGTTATTCTTTCTTAAGATTATTTGGCTATTTGGGATCTTTTGTGGTTCCATGCAAATTTTAGAAATATTTGTTCTAGTTCTGTGAAAAATGCCATTGATATTCTGATGGGTTTGCACTGAGTCTGTGGATTGCTTTGGGTAGTACGGACATTTTAACAGTATTAATTCTTCCAATCCATGAGCATTATATATCGTTCCATTTTTTGTGTCTTTTTTAGTTTCTTTCATCAATGTCTCATAGTTTTCCATTTTATCAGTGTCTAACAGTTTTAATATCTTTCATCCGTGTCTTACTGTATAGGTCTTTTACCCCCTTGGTAAGTTTATTTATAAATTTATTCCTAGGTATTTTATTCTTTTTGATGCAATTATAAATGGGATTATTTTCTTAATTTTTTTTCCTAATAGTTCATTAATAGTATATAGAAATGCAACAGATTTTTGCATATTAATTTTGTATCCTGCAACTTTACTGAATTATTTCTTAGTTCTAATAGTTTTCTGGTTGAGTCTTTAGGGTTTTCTATATATAGTATTATGTCATCTGCAAATAGTGACAGCTTTACTTCTTTTCCAGTTTGGATGTATTTTATTTCTTTTTTCTGGTTGATCTAAATCTTGAGTTTCTTCTAATCCATAGCTTCCTCCCCTCTCTCTTTTTTTCCCTTTTCCTTGCAATTCTGTGTTGGAGAAACTGGGTTATTTGTCCAGAAGAGTTTCCCAGTTTCTGGATTTTGCTGATTATTCTCTATGGTGGCATTGAACATGTTTCTACGTTCCCCGTATTGTACTATAAATTGGTAGTTGGATCTTGAGGCTTCATCAGATTCAGGTTTAATCATTTTCTTTTTTTTAAGGTTTTATTTATTTATTTGAGAGAGAGAGAGAATGAGTGGAGGGGAGGGGCAGAGGGGAAAGCAGATTCTCTGCTGAGTAGGAATGTGGCTGGGCTTGATCCCAGGACCCCGAGGTCATGACCACAGCTGAAGGCAGACGCTTAACTGCCTGAGCCACTGAGGTGTGCTGCTTTTCTTTCTTTTTGAAAGGATGCCCAACTATATCTGGTTTTCTCTCTTTTTATAATGTTTAGATTGATAAATGGGTTCAGATATTGTCAATTTGATCTATTTGTTAAAATATTTCCCATCAGCTTTTTTTTTTAAAGATTTTATTTATTTATTTGACAGATATCATAAATAGGCAGAGAAGCAGGCAGAGAGAGGAGGAAGCAGGCTCCCCGCTGTGCAGAGAGCCCGATGCGGGGCTTGATCCCAGGACCCTGAGATCATGACCTGAGCTGAAGGCAGAGGCTTTAAACCACTGAGCCACCCAGGTGCCCCACCCCCCATCAGCTTTTTAAAAATTTTTTATTTTATGTTTTTTAAAAGATTTTATTTATTTATTTGACAGAGATAGAGAGATCACAAGTAGGTAGAAAGGCAGCCAGAGAGAGAGGAGGAAGCAGGCTCCCTGCTGCGCAGAGAGCCCGATGCGGGGCCCGTATCCCTGGACCCTGATGTCATGACCCCAGCGGAAGGCAGAGGCTTAACCCACTGAGCCACCTAGGCACCCCTCCCATCAGCTTTTTGCCTGATGATTTTAGGAGCCACTGATGTTTGCTACCTAGATCCATTATTTCATTAGAGATCTAATTAGATATTGAGAGTCCTAATAAATAGATTTAATTTGAACTGCATTTGAAAGAGAGGGTTACACTGTTCAAAAATAAAGTTTGGAGACTATTGGATTGTATAACTGGCTGCTCTCTAAGAGCACCAATAACTACAGGAACCAGGAACTCTTAAGTGGGGACAGTGACTATAACTTGTAGTACTTTTTAAACCTTTTTTACTTCCTCATGTGTGCTATTTTTGGCCTACATTCCTAACCAATGCAGCAGTTAAAGCCTTACAACAAAAAGGGCCCATATGTTTTAACTTTTAAAGAGCCGAATGGATGGACTGTGTTACTCTAGAGCCAGGCTTGGGGGAGGGAGCCTTAGGGGTGGAATGAAAGTTCTGCTTTAATGAACAAAGGAAGTGGTTAAGTCTCTGGGGCCTATGCAACTTCTAGAAGAGCCTGCAAAGTGACCTTGACAGTATCTAAAACTAGATACTCCAGTTAAGAACAGGAGGATTGATCCCTTATCCTTATTCTCTAGCATAAGGGGACTTTCTAACCTGTCCAAAGGGCCTTTGCCTGCTTAAGCTTCAGTTCTGTCCCATCTGACCTGTTCCATTCCCAGAGACTTGGTAGCTGTGTTTAAGGCTGACTCTCAGGAATCCTAAACTGATAACCTCAGGACAGCCTGAGGGCTCCTTGTTTTGGGCTCTGTTGTAAGGAACGTCAAGTGCAGGGACCTCTTAGCAATAGCTTTGGTTGATCCTTGGCTGGAATACTTGGCCAAGAGAAGAGCTTCTGTGGAGCACTTGGTGTTCTCTAGCCTTTGCAGAGGTCACTGGCAGACAGGCAGGGGAGCAAGGCCTTAATTAGCTAGGGACTGCTGGAGCTAAGCCGTTTGGGCAGTGTCTTAACTCAGCTCTTCCGTGGGACCGGCTCCTTCTCCTAGTGACAGTGCAAATACTCCCTCCTTTTACAGCTTTCAGGTCTCTGAGAGATGGCCCTTCTTTGTGAGCTTCAAGACACTTCTGTGTAGTACTGTTCAAGGCTGATTTTAAAAGCTGGTGCAGTGGAATGACAAAAATTCCTTCCCTCTGTGCAGTGCTTTTTCAACCACACGTTTTATTTCATTTGTTCTGAACCAGTAGTCTGTGAGTTGTAGATGAGGAAATTGAAGCCCAGAAAGTAGTACTTAATTAAGATTATAGCTAATTATACTCTGGATTCCCAGAGTAGAGGTCTTTCTACCAATATTTGAAAGACAAGGGGAAAGGAGGTGGATGGCAAATAGAATCAGGTAACTTTTATGTGCCAGGCACTGTATAAGGCGCTTAGCTTAGTTTTCTCACAACGTTATATGGTAAGAAAATTGTACTACTCTGAGCCCCAGAGTGGTTAAGTAACTTGGCCAAGATTATAGCTGAGAAGTGGCAGTGCCTGGATTCATCTATAAGTCTGTTTGACTTTAGAGTCTGTTTCTTTCTATCACTATACTGTATTCCTTGACAGTTGTTTTTCTGAGAAATGCTTACTGAGCTGCAGATGTGATGCTGGGTATAAAGGTTACAAGAAAGTATAAGATTCAGTGATCTCTGCCCTCGTGGAACTTGTAATTTTGGTGATGATTGACTGCTACATTAGAGGGAATGGGGACAAGAAGTAGATACAGGGATAGGAGGCAGTGGGAGCCCAATCTTTCATGATAGAGGATTTGTG
Source organism: Lontra canadensis (assembly GCF_010015895.1). Classification (NCBI taxonomy): domain Eukaryota; kingdom Metazoa; phylum Chordata; class Mammalia; order Carnivora; family Mustelidae; genus Lontra; species Lontra canadensis. Next base: position 26,651,737 of record NW_022631001.1, read on the forward strand.
AGATGAGGCTTCCCACAGAAGTAAGTACCTCAGCTAGTCTAGTGATGAAGGACATAGGCCCTGGGGTCAGTCTACTTAGGTCCCATCACTTGCTAGTAATACTTTGGGCAAGTTACTTCACCTCTCTCTGCCTACTTCCTTATCTACAATGTGGAGATAACCATATTATCTACTTCAAAGGGCTGTTGTGACGATTAAGATGAGATAATTCATGTTGAACATTTAGCAGATTGCCTGACACATAATAAGCTCTCATTAATTGTCAACCATTGTAATTATCATTGTCTAACCTGTGTTTTTCCCGTATGCAGAGCAAGTTGAGACAAATGAAGGCAGGTTCTCTTAGGATCTCTTATTATCAATAAACTGGGAGTTTATTTAAGCGATTTCAAAATATTCCATTGAGGCCTAAGATTCTGTCAAAATAAAAACTGACACCTAGTTCTTTCCAGGAGGGCAGCTCTTTGTATCTGGTGGCAGCTGAATGGGGAATGTCCCCATTCCCTCTATCATAGTAATGAGCAGTACCAAATTATGAGTTCAGTGAGTGCAGACATTACTTAATCTTACACTTCCTTATATCCCTGGTACCTAGCATTGCATCTGCAGCTCAGTAAAGATTTTTTTTGAGTAAACAACTGTCAAGGAATATAGTATAATGATAGAAAGATACAGGCTTTAAAGTTAGCAGGCAGATCTGAATCCAGGTTGACTTTCTCCCAAGCTGCTTGTGCTCGAGAAAGTAATGTAATTTTAGTTGTCCAAGTCCAGTTCCTGTTTAGTGTCCTGTCCATTTGGGGAACTGTGGAATAATAGTACCTTTATACATTTGTACACTGCATTCTTTTAAAATAAGTTCTTTAAAAGTAAATTAAAAAATAAAATCAACATCCTTCAGAATATCACTCTCATATGAAGACAATAGGTATTACTCTAAGAGACATTTGAGGTCAGGTTTGGAAAGTCTAGGAGCCTTTAATATGATAAGGAAAGGTATCTAGGGTTTCCTACAGTTTTTTGTTTGTTTAAGCTTGAACTCATGACCCTGAGATCAAGAGTCCCATGCTCTGGACTGAGCCAGCCAGGTGCCTCTCCTGTTTTTTTTTTTTTTTAATTTATTATGAAATTTCCACCCTTCTCCCTGCTCCCTACCCCCAAACTCCAAATAAACCCATGTATCGACATTACATAAGACACTCATGATTCACAGAACCCAGTTAGGTAAATGAGCACAAAGTGGCTTCCTGCTTTTCTGTTAGTAAAGTTTGGAAGAGTTGAATGGCAACCTGTCCTGTGGTTGGCAAGGTAACTCCAGGACTCCCTTTCTTTTCACAGACTGGGTTGTTGCTATAGAAAGTTGGAGATCTTGGTTAATCCACCAATCCCTGTTTATGTCCCAGAATCAGTGTAGGAGATTTAGCTAATTGAGCATCTATAGTTGGCTTAGTCTTTTGCTTCTGGAGGAGAAGATAAATGCCATGCTTTGAGGGAACAATACTCAGTTCAATCAGAGAACTGTCTGTCTTGTCTCTTGTGAATTGCAGCTGGCCCAGAAGTGGGTTGTAGGTGGATTGCATTCGTAATTTCAATCTTATAGAGTTGTGGGTTTCAATCCTCACTTTGCTTTGACTGAGGTACTTCTATTTTCTCAATCCTAGTTATCTTATTTTATACACACACATACACACACACACACACCCACCCATATATTATTATTATTATTATTATTATTATTATTATTTTTAGAGAGAGAGTGCATGAGCATAAGTGGGGGGTGTAACGGCAGAGGGAGAGGAAAAGCGAGAATCCCAAGAAGACTCCACACCCAGTGCAGAGCCCAACACAGCGCTTGATCTCACGACCCTGAGATCATGACCTGAGCCAAAATCAAGAGTCAGATATTCAACCAACTGAGCTACCTAGGTGCCCCATTTTCTTATTTAAAGATGAAGAGGTTGGGTTAGATTAATTGCATTCAGTAAATAGTTATTAAACTTTTCCTATGACCCAATCACTGTTCTAGGATAATAAGGACGTAGTGATGGAAAACCAGATACTGCCTCATGGACCTTCATCTAACAGAGATGGTTAGAAGATAAGAGTAAGGAAGTATATCTTACAGATTAAGACTTTAGTGGTTGAGGATCACTGTAGTCTAGCAGGCTTCCTGGAGATGGTGGGACTTAGTCTCTAAAACTCTGTTTAACCTTTATCTACTGCAGAAGTTCAGGGAGGCATTTGGATTGTAAAAATAACCTGCGTGCAAATAGGAGTGAGCAAGGAGGCTGCAGTGCTGGGGTGAAGATACTATCCTATATTGCTCTTAGGTGTGGCAACCCCCCCAGGGGCACTCTGCTGAGGGGATGTTTTCTGGGCAGCTGTAGGTAGCGCTGCCAGAGAGAATTTGCAGCTAAGAACACAGGGAGGGGCTGGTAGATGGGGCATCGATATTGTGGGTAGAGGCAAAGAATCATAAGTGATGAAGTCAGAAGTTAAAAGGATTGGGAGCTGGTGAGTTGTGGTATGTGAAATGGGTCAGGGCAACAGTTCTCATCTCAGGTTTTAAATGACAGAAGGACTTGAAACCTGAATATGTTTATATATAATTTACTAAGTTCTTATCATGAGCCAGGCATGGTCATTAACATTTTTAATGGTAAGCTGATTTAATTTTTTATCATTTAATTCTGATTTTTAGGGTATTTAACCTTTATACCAATCCTAAGAGGGTAGGTACTATTATTTTCTTATTTTACAGGTGAGGAAACAGAGGCCCAGAGAACTTAAATAACTTGCTCAAAATCACATGGTTAATGAGTGGTAGAGTTAGGATTCAGGCCTGGATCATACATTTTAGGGTCTTTGCTCTTAATCACCGTGCTGTGCAGTTTTAGGCAGTGAGAAGCTATCATAGATTTCTGGCTAGTGAAGCAACTTCTTGCCAGAATGTGGTGAAGGGCAGTGTCCCAAGGAGAGGTGGAATTGAAGGCAGGAAGACTAGCCTCAGGCTGTTGTAGTACTCACCTCACTTACTTTTGAAGGTATGTAAAGGTCTTAACATGACTTCCTGACATGGATCTGGCAGTGGCCAGCCCTACTTGTAATTAGCCCATTTTAGAAATCATTTTCTAAGGAATTTTAATCTACAGGAAGTTCTCTGGTCCGTATGGAACAGGCTGTTCCAGGTAGAAGAGCCCCAGGAATCAGGTCAGGATACCTCCTCGGGGTCAGAGTCCAAGCAGCATCTGGAAGCATTTGCAAGAGGGGAAGTATTAAGACTTCCTGCCACCGTTAGAGTTTGCTATCCTGATATGGGGGCAGTATCTCCATCATGGTTGGTTGCCTGGCTGCTCATCTTGAGAGACTGGCAAGTGGGCTGGGTTACGAGATGTGACGGACATAAGCCTTGTCCTTGAGCAATCTACAGATGACTGAGAAGATAAGCACACAGGCATGTACACTCAATATAGTGTCACAACTGCTACAGTAGAGGAACATAGATGTACTAGGAGAAAGGAAGGAGGGAGACCATTAGAAATAGGTGGCTCATTTGGTTAAGGGTCTGCCTTTGGCTCAATCCTGGAATCTAGCCAACATCAGGCTCTGTGCTCAGCAGGTAGTCTGCTTCTCCCTCTGCCCTTCACTCTGCTCATGCTCTCTCTTTTTCTCTCTTTCTCACTCTCTCTCAAAAAAAAAAAAAAAGAGTAATAGGTGAAATCACCTGAATAAAATCCATAAAGTCGGGGAAGGAAGGAGGTTGAAGATAGGGCTCAGGGGAACTCTGATATGTGTAGATAGAAAAGCTAGGGAAGGAGTCTGAGGAGGAACAATCCGGTAGGAGAAAGCACTGTCTGGGAAGCCAGGAATGGGAAGAGTTTCTAAAAGAAAGTGTCCAAGTGTCTATTGAAGAGAGAACAAGTTGGGTGAGACCTGAACTGAAGTGGTTGAGTCATTGGTGACCCGGTGAGGGCAGTTTCAGTAGATGGGTGGGGATGGAAGCTAGACTGCTGGGGGTGAGGGAGGGAGCAGGAGGTGAGGACACAGAGGGAGCAAGTGTAGACTTCTCTTTTGAGAAAAATAAAGGGACGGAAGGAAAGAAGAAGGTATTTTGAAGGGGGACCAGGGAAGGCAGGTTCAAAGATTGTGTTTTCTCAGAGTTGGTGAAGTGGAGTGGGGAGCTGAGCTGGTCTAGGTAGAGGGAGGAGAGAGGGAGAAATGTAACCAATGGAGATGCCAAGTCTCTCTCAGAGCTTCCTGTTCCTTTTGGAGCTACCCAACACTTTGGTGCTGTGTTGAAGCCTGCAGTGACGAGGAGGAGTATGGGGTAAGAGAGACCTGGACATTAATTATAATTAATGATGGCACCATATATTGAGTAACCTCTGCATGCTAGGCATTTTTCTAGATACATCGAACACTGTTCTAATGCTCACCACATAAATAAGTACAGTATAGTGGCCATTTTCCAAGCAGAGAGGTAAGAAACATTCAACCAGTTAGAGGTAGAGCCTGCATTTCCGCTGAGGTCTGTGAGCCCTCAACGTGTGCTCTCTCCACACCACTGTGTTGTTTTTCCCATTGGAAGCTCAGTCATTGAAAGGGGGTGAGGATGGGTGGATGGCCCAGAGAGATAAAGGTAGAGTTCGTGACTGGCCCTACGCTGGAGGGAATGTGACTTCATCTCTGGGGTGAAGGGGAAAGGCCTTCCTCTGTTTTCTCTCTGCTTAGCCAGTGACTTTCACTTTATTTATCTCTGGCTTTCTATACTTTCCTACCAATCCCTCTGAGGCCCCAGCTGCTGCCTGTTGTTGATGACTTACAGAGCAAAAAAAGGATAAGTTTCTTTTTTTAAAAAATATTTATTATTTGAGAGAGAGATTGAGAGAATGAGTGGGAGGAGGGGCAAAGGGAGGAGCAGGGACTCGAGCCCAGGACCCAAGGATTGTGACCTGAGCCGAAGGCAGAAGCTTAACCGACTGAGCCACCCAGGCGCCCAAAAAGGATCAGTTTCTAAGCCCAAGCTATTCTTTTCGACAACTTACCTGTGAGGACTTGCTGAGCTCTACGATGCCACTCTCTTTGGCACAGGGCATGTGGTAAGCTTCTTGATAAATATTTTTATTTGAATGAAATAATTTTGGATCAGTGGAAAGAGCAAAACACTGAAAATTAGAAGACATGATTTCAAGTCTAAGTGAGCAGCTACGTTACTCAGGCAGGTTACTTCCCCTTGCCTATTTATTTGACATAAGGCGGACACTGTGTTTTACTCATCCCTGTACCCACATACCTGGCTCATGGCCTGATTGAACAGGTGTCCTGAGTAAGTTATTATGGAGTAATTTAATCTGCTCATCTGTTAAATGAGGGAATTGGACCTTTTGATTTCTAAAAATCATCCAATTCTTGGGGCCCCTGGGTGGCTCAGTGGGTTAAAGCCTCTGCCTTCGGCTCGGGTCATGATCCCGGGGTCCTGGGATCAAGCCCCACATCAGGCTCTCTGCTCGGTGGGAAGCCTGCTTCCCCCTCTGTTTCTCTCTGCCTGCCTCTCTGCCTACTCGTGATCTCTGTCTGTCAAAAAAAAAAAAAAAAAAGTCATCCAATTCTAAAAATGTATTCTTCTATGAGGGTTTATATCCTTTAATATAAAATAGTAAGTGTATGGTCATTTATTTAGGGCTTACTACTTGCCAGGCACTGTGTGATGCTCTTTACACATTTTTTTAGATGATTTTTAAAAATTTTAAATTTTGTCTTAGTTGTTTAGAAATATTGTGGTCCCTTGGGCTATCAGCTTGACAAGGACAGTACGACCTCTGCATGTTGTAACTCAATGCAACACAGTCCTGGGCATGTATTGGAAGCTCAGTAAGTATTTGTTGAGCAAAGAATGAATGGATGTATTATCATTACAACAGTTAGGTAACAGAGGTACTATTAGCTCCATTTTACTAAGAAAATTACAGTTCAGTGGTCATAGAACCAGTAAGTAGCTAAGATAGAGGATTCAGACCTAACTGTAGAATTAATGCCTTTACCATTTAATACCACAATGCCTCCACTTATCTGATGTTAAAAAGAAAATTTTTTTTTTTAAGTAGTCTCTACATCCAAAGTGGGGCTCGAACTCACCTTCCTGGGATTAAGAGTTGCTTACCCTTCCAGAGTGAGCCAGCCAGGTGCCCCCACTCACCTGATATTTTAATTGAAAAATTGAAAGGAAGGAAGAGAGTAAGGAAAAATGCAGAGCAGAAAGTCACACTTTCGTGAGGGATTGGTGATGGGGTTAGATGTTGGGCACCAAAATTTTATTCTTGCTAAGACTTGGCAAATATTTCTAGCACCTTAAGAAAACAAAGGGTTTATAAAAGCAGCTACTATTCATTGGGTATTTCATTATTGTGTAATAAATCAATGACATTTAGAAGCCATTTCTGTTGTTTTAATGATCATCTGTTCATTGAAAACTCTTGAATTTGTGTTTCCAGCTCAGACGTCTCTGAACTTTAGACTTGTTTATCTAACCTCTTAATTGAGATTTTGGATGTGTATTCAGCATTTTATTTTATTATTTTTTAAAGATTTTATTTATTTATTTGTCAGAGACAGAAAACATAGGCAAGGGGAGCAGCAGGCTGAGGGAGAAACAATTTCGCTGTGGAGCAAGGAACCCGATGTGGGACTCGATCCCAGGACCCCAGGATCATGACCTGAGCCCAAGGCAGATGCTTAACTGACTGAGCCACCCAGGCATCCCATCTAATCAGCATTTTAAACTTAACAAGTTCATACACTTTCAGTTTGTCAGCAGATCCTATTGTTTTACCTTTAAAATGTATCCAAAATTCAGATATTTTTCATAACCTCTGCTACTACCACCTTGATCTGAACTACTCTTGTCTATTAAGTTAATAGCCTTTTAAGTTAATAGCCTTTTAGTTGGTTTCCTGCTTTTGCCTTTGTCTCCCAATAGTTTGTTTTAAATGGAACAGTCCGAATGATGCTTATAAAATGTAAATCTAATCATATAGCTTTTCTGTTCAAAACTGTATCTTTTGAGAAAAAGCCCAAGGGGCGCCTGGGTGGCTCAGTGGGTTAAAGCCTCTGCCTTCAGCTCAGGTCATGATCCCAGGGTCCTTTGATCGAGCCCCGCATCCGGCTCTCTACTCCTCGGAAAGCCTGCTTTCTCCTCTCTCTCTGCCTGCTTGTGATCTCTGTCTGTCAAATAAATAAATAAATAAAATCTTAAAAAAAAAAAAAAGAAAGAAAAGAAAAGAAAAAGCCCAAGTCCTGGGCTCTCAGTTACCTGGCTTATCTTTATCTCCCCTCCATCTGCTCACCCTGCCCCTCTGGCCTCCTCGCTCTTCTTCCAACAAGACGGACATGCTCCTGCCTCGAGCCCTTTGCATTTATTTGTTCTTCCCTCTTTTTCCTCTTTCCGAGTGGCTCCTTAGCTCATTTCTTTCAGATCTTTTGGTCAAATGCCAAATATCTCAGTGAGGATTTCTTCAGTCATTCTATTTAAAAATAGCCACTCCTTTCTCAAAGCACATTGTAACCTCTTTCTCTGAATTTCTCCACAGCATTTATCACCATCTGATAGATTTCTTTCTCCAGGCTTCTACCTTGTTAGTTGCACAGGAGGAGGGATTTTTGTTCCTTGCCAGTCCTCAGTGCCTGGAATACTGACTGGTATGTAGCATAGGCTTAGTAAGTATTTGTTGAATGAAATCATTTGAGGTAGGTACATTGCTAGAGGCTCTACAGATACTTGTTTACTTTTCTTCACAGCCTAGCAAGGTGAGGACAGTTATAAGTGAGGGAAATTATTTGTCCAAGATTGCATGTCTAGAAGGTTGTACTGCCTGGGTCTGCTGCACTTAATACATTGTCAGATCCCCAAAAATATTATAGAAGGACAGAGTCTAAATATTACTGCTTTGCTGCTGAGCGAAGTGTATAAGCCATAGGCCTGGATACCAGAGGAAAGGCAAAGTCTGAGTGTCCTGCATTGGGCATTGTTCATTGGCTCCCATGGGAACACACTGATACCCGGGATGCGGCCGCAGCTGGAAACTGACAACGTGCCTGGAAAGAGGGCTCTGGGTGCGATCTTCCCGTGTGCCATTTGACACACCTTTGGCTTGTACACACAGAAAGGGAACCCCTTCTGGGTTTGTGATGATTTAAGGAAAATTTTCTTCTCCCCTCCCTGGGAAGGACCTTCTTCCCACAGTTTGGAATAACATTAGAGTTACTTCAGGCTGGTTACCTCACATCGCTCTTCTTTCCTGAGGTTTAATGTCAGCCAAGCTCAGAGTGTCAGCCACATCCAGGGTGTACTGGAGTGTGACTTTTTATGGGGTGGTGATTAGTGTGGTGATTAGTCAGAGCTGTTCCTAGAGTAAAATGGGGCTAGTGTCTGAACTCTCTTTAGGGTAAAATGAGGCTGAATTCAGATGCGATCTTAATAGAAGTGTGTCACTGTCAGAAAAGAAGGCGAGGGAGAATAAGATTGGGATGCAAACTGCCCCCCCACCACCCTGCCACTGGGATATGCACTCTCTCTCTCCTAAGTCTCCGTACCTGTTACCATTTTTTTTTATTGTGTCAAAATACATATAACATAAAATTTACCATTTTAACCATTTTTAAGTGTACAGTTTGATGGTATTAAATACATTTATGGTGTTGTGAAACCATCACCACCATGCATCTCCAGGATGCTTTTCATCTTGTAAGACGGAAACTTAGACCCATTAAACACTAACTCCCTTTTCCTGGTGCACCTGTCCCCAGGCCCCTGGCAGTTATCATTCCACTTTCTGTCTCCGTGATTTTGACTACTCTAAACCCAGGGGCCAGTAAGTTTGGGGTGAGGGGCCTGGTGAAGACTTGGACTTGAAAGAGACCCAGACACATGGAGCAGAAGCAGCTGTGTTCAGGGTAAGATTGTTCTCAGTGACATGACAGGAGCAGAATAGGAAGAAGTGGAAAAAAGTCATCATGGTGTATGACATGGTCAGTGACATGTCCAGAGAATAGTGATAGTGAAGTGTACATCAGAGTGGTCCCCAGAGTAAAATGAGAGTGGAATCAGAGCTGTTCACAGGAAATAATGAAAATAGGTTGAGAACTTTCCGCAGGGTAAGGTAAGCCCATGGAAAAGTGTAGGGGGGTAACAGTACTGTTCCCAGGGTGAGAGAAAGAAAATAGTATGTTTGAGCAGGCACAAGTAGCAAAGGAAGCGTAGTGAGAGGAAAGAATTTTAGGGCAACATATTTAGGAGATGAGGCTAGGGAGACAAGCAGATCTCAGATTGTAGAGAGCCTTGTATGTCCTGTTAAGGATTTGAAACTTTATTCCTTTGGCAATGCAGAGGCCTTGAAAAGTGTCAAATAAGGGGTAGATAGTCAAATTTGCTTCTGGTCACTGTGCCCTGTGTTCCCAGGAGAGCTAAGGCCAGGAAAGTCTAGATAGACTATGACAGCCTAGGGACTTGAGGCAAATGTTTGCTGGAAACCATAAGGATCTGGATTATGTGTCTGAGTTGAGATACATGAGGGAGGAGTGGAGTCTCAGGAAAATCACAGAGCCTTTCCTGGACTTGACCAAAAACTAAGAACGTAGGGCGGCTGGGTGGCTCGGTGGGTTAAAGCCTCTGCCTTCGCCTCAGGTCATGATTCCAGGGTCCTGGGATCGAGCCCCGCATCAGGCTCTCTGCTCAGCAGGGAGCCTGCTTCCCCCTCTCTGTCTGCCTCTCTGCCTACTTGTGATCTCTCTGTCAAATACATAAATTAAAAAAAAAAAAGAAATTAGTTCTTTCATTAGAAAAGTAATAAAAAAATAAAGAGTATCTGAAGTGACTATAAATGGCAGAGACTGTTAGTTGTCTTTGCCAATATTGACTCTCTCATTCTTTTTTTAATGACAGAGCACTTGAGTTTTAGCTGGGCGTATATCAACTTTTTGTAACTCTTTGCAACTTCTTGTGGCCGGATGCCCAAGTTCAAACTAGTGGAATCTAAGTGGAAGTGGCATATCTGCCACTTTTGGGGTCATGTGCTTAAAAGTACTGGCTGAATGTTTCTCTTGTCCTTTTTCCTTCCTGCCAGCTGGGGGATGATGAGAGCTACAGCACTTTTTGGTCCCAGAGATGGAAGTGTCACATTGAGTGAGGATGGCAAAGTTCCACTCTGTGCCACAGACTGCTCACTGCTAAACTGTTATATGCGAGAGAAGTGAACTTCTCTTTGATTTAATCTACTGTGAACGGGGGTCTCTTAGTTATAGTAGCTTTAGCTACCCCTCACTGATGCAGGGAGGTGTTGGGTTAGGGCGGCCTCAAGTTGCTTCTTCCTGCTGCTCCTGGATGACTCTCAGCCTCCTTGCTGGGGCTCCTTGCTGTTGCTTTCCCTGCCTCTTAGCTGTAATTCCTATTGCTCCAGATGATTCCCTGAATTCTCTCATGTACTTAAAAAATTTATTGAGGTGAAGGTTGTATCATTATGAAGTTAACCGCTGTAAATTGAACAGTTCAGTGGCATCCAGTGCATTCACAGTTTTATGCCCCCACCATCTCTATTCAGTTCCAGAACATTTCTACTACTGCAGAGTAAAGCACCTACCTATTCAGCAGTTTCTTCCCATTTCCCCTTACCCCTGGCAGCCATCAATCTACATTCTCTCTGTGGATTTAATTATTCTGGGGATCTCATATAAATGGAATCATACAATATGTAACCTTTTGTGTCTAACTTCTTTATTTTTTAATTTTTATAAAGATTTTATTTATTTTTGCACAGGTGCGTGTGTGACAGAGAGAGACAGAGAAAGAGAATGAACAGGAGCAGGGGAAGGGGCAGAGGGGAAGCAGACTCCCCACTGAGCTTGGAACCCCATGCGGGGCTCTATCCCAGGATCTTGGGATCAGGATCATGGCCTGAGCAGATGCTTAACCAACTGAGCCACCCAGGCACCCTGTGTCTTTAACTTAGCATAATAATTTGAAGTTTTGTCCACATTGTAGCATTTATCAGTACCTCATTTTCTTTAAAAGCTTTTTCATTGTGGTAAAATATATAACATATAATTTGCCATTTTAAGCATTTTAAAATACGTAATTCTGTGGCAATAATTACATTCACCGTGTTATACAAACATCCCCATTCTTTGTTTCCAAAACTTTTTCGTCATCCCAAAAGAAACTCTGTACCCATTAAGCAATAACCTCCCCTCAGCTCCTGTTAAATTCTAATCTATGTTCTGTCTCTATGAGTTTGCTTATTCTAGATATTTCATATTTCCTGTGTTTTATATAGGATCATACAGTATTTTTCCTTTTGTGTGTGGCTCATTTTACTTAGCATAATGTTCATAAGTTTCATCCTTGTTGTAGTATATATCAGAAAACTTCATGCCTTTTTATGGCTGGTATTATATCATATGATACTAGAATATACACACACACCCCACCCCACAGTTGTTTGTCCATTCATCTGGTGATAGACACTAGACCCGTGGGCTGTTTCCACCTTTTGGCTCTCAGTAGTGTGGTGATAGACAGACACGCATGTACATGTACTTGTTTGAGTACCAGTTTTTTTTTTTTTTAAGTAGGCACCATGCCCAATGTAGGGGTCAAATTCATGACCCTGAAATCAAGAGTAGTATGCTCTACTGGCTGAGCCAACCAGGTGCCCCTGAGTACCAGTTTTTAATTGTTTTGGCTACATACAGGACCTAGGAGTAGAATTGTGATTAAAGCATAATTCTATATTCCACTATTTTAGGAACCACCTGAACTTTTTTCCACAGCAGCTGCACCATTTTACATTCCTATCAGCAGTGTCTAAGGGTTCCATTTTTCAGTTCCTTTGCTGATACTAGTTATTTTTCATTCATTTTGTCTTAATTACAACTATTCTAGTGAGTGGGACATGGTGTCCGTGTATTTTTTTTTTTTTTTAAGATTTTATTTATTTATTCGACATAGAGATCACAAGTAGGCAGAGAGGCCGGCAGAGAGAGAGAGGGGGAAGCAGGCTCCCTGCTGAGCAGAGAGCCTGATGTGGGGCTCTATTCCAGGACCCTGAGATCATGACCCGAGCCGAAAGCAGAGGCTTAACCCACTGAGCCACCTCAGTGGGTATGTTTTTTTAAACTTTTTAAACTGAGTATTTTTTTTTAAAGGATTTTATTTTTTATCATGTTATGTTAATATTTTTAAAGGATTTAAAAAAAATTTAAGTACAATCTACTCCCCGGCTTGGGGCTCAAACTTAGTGCCCCAAGATCAAGAGTCACATGCTGTACTGACTGAGCCAGCCAGTCACCCCTCATTGTGGCTTTGATTTGCATTCCCCTAATGATGAATGATGTAGAGCATCTTTTCATGTATTTGTTGGCCGTGTGCATCCTTGGAGAAATGTCTGTTCAGTGACATTAAATGACAAATCCTTTGTCCATTTAAAATTAGATTGGCTTTCAGTTGTTGAGTTGTTAGAATTCTATATATATTCTGAATATTAGACCCTTATCAGATAATATGATTTGCAAATATTCCTTCCCATTCTGTAGATAGACTTTTCACTTTCTTTTTTTTTTATTCTTTTTTTACATATATATTTTAAATATTTTATTTATTTATTTGACAGAGAGAGATCACAAGTAGGCAGAGAGGCGGGCAGTGGGAGAGGGAGAAGCAGGCTCCCTGCTGAGCAAAGAGCTGGATGCAGGACTTGATCCCAGGATCCCGAGATCATGACCTGAGCCGAAGGCAGTGGCTTAACCCACTGAGCCACCCAGGCTCCCCTGTTTTTCACAAATTTTACATTTATTGTGATGCTGTCTTTTTGTGAGTGACAGAACTACAACTCCATCTGACTTAAGCAAGAGAGGGACTTAGTGACTTGAAGTAAGTAAGAGGCTAGAAGTCTATTTACCTTTAGAAACAGCAAGATCAAAAACAGCAAGGGGCTTGAATGATGTCATTTGGACCTAATCTCTCTTCCTTTGGCTCTGCTTTTCTTTGTTTCGGTGTCATTCTTAGGCAGGCTCCACCCTTGCAGTGGCAAAGATAGTATCAGCTTTGGGTGTGCATTCTACTAGCTAAGTAACCGCTATTGAAAGATAATACCTCTTTCCTGATGGTGCTGGCAGCCTAGGGTACGATTTTGGCTTGGGTCATGTGTCCACCCTAAAGTAATCACAGAAGAATGCGGGACTTTCATTGGCCAACAGTTACGTTCTTTCTACTCAGGGAACCCAGGGGTTAGGGACAGCTCCCTGGAGCCATGTGGGCTGAGAGCAGGTAAGAGTGGTCCGTTAAGGGAAGATCAAGGTGCATTTACATGAAGAAGGGTTTGGGAGATGGGGAGATAGATGAGCAAAATTCACAGATGTTCACTACAAAAAAAAGAAGCCTGTTTCCAGTACTTAAAACTCAATCAAATAGAGCTGCTGTGCTTGAAGAACCAAGTATTACCAAGGAACTTGGGTGAGAGGGGCGGTGTGCAGAGCAGAATTTGAAAACTTCTGGACAGTTTATCCACTAAATATTTGTTTGTTGTGTGATAGTTCTTGAATCCTTTCTTCCTATCTTTCTGGACTTCTGTAGAAGAGATCGTTTCCTCCAGTCAGGGAAAGTGAGGTAAGTACCAGAGCCAGTTACTGCCTGGAGCTGAAGAAGCCAAGGACCTTGCTTAGTTAGCCCTGACAGCAACCTGCTTTTCTTTCTTTCTTTTTTTTTTTTTAAAAGCTTTTATTTATTTATTTGAGAGAGAGAGTGAGAGAGAGCATGAGAGGGGAGGAGGTCAGAGGTAGAGAAGCAGACTCCCCATGGAGCTGGGAACCTGGATGCTGGACTCGATCCTGGGACTCCGGGATCATGACCTGAGCTGAAGGCAGTTGCTTAATCAACTGAGCTACCTAGGCCCCCAAACTGCTTTTCTTGAAGAAGCCCCAAGCCTTTCAAATTTATTATTATTTTTTAAGATTTTTATTTATTTGACAGACAGAGATCACAAGTAGGCAGAGATGGAGGCAGAGAGAGGGGAGGGGGAAGCAGGCTCCCTGCTGAGCAGAGAGCCCGATGCGGGGCTCGATCCCAGGACCCTGAGATCATGACCTGAGCCGAAGGCAGAGGTTTAACCCACTGAACCACCCAGGTGCCCCAAGCTTTTTGAATTTAAATAGAGACTCAGAGAACAGGAAGGAGTCACGTTATAATGTACTGGTTAATGTGAATGGTGAATTATAGTTGTATCCTCAGCATTTTGCAAGGGCTCCATGTGCTAGAGTGTATAGAGCTGTGAGCTGGATTCTGTTTTGTAAATTGCCCTCATACATCAGCCAGCTCACCACACAGCTAACAGCCATTCAGTATTGTTTTTGTTTTTTTATTTTTTTTAAGATAAAATACTGAACATAAAATGTGCCACTTTAAAGTGTACAGTTCAGTGCTTTTTTTCTTCCAACAATGTTGAGCAACCATCACCACGATCTTAATTCCAGAACATTTCATCATCCTAAAATGAAACCCCATTACCCGTTAATCAGTCATTCCCTATTCTCTAGCCCTTGACAACCCACTTTCTGTTTCTGTGGATTTGCCTGTTCTGGACATTTCATTTAAATGGAATCATGTCTGGCTTCTTTCACTTAGTATAATGCTAGTATATATTTATCTTATTATTGTCTTATGATGCTTTTTTAGAAGTAGAATTATCTCACAGATCTACCAGGTAGTCATTTCTTCTATCCTGAAATATATGCTTGGGATGGACCTACCTAAGAGTTGGGAGTAGCACCCACATCAGATCCTTGACCTGTCAAATAAGAGCTCTCATAGTAGGGAAGGGCAAGTGGAAGCCTTTTCAATTGCTGTCTGCTCCCCCCCCGCCCCCCGGTGATCCTGAGTCAAAACCAATACCACATTCTGTGAGGGACGGTGGAGATTAGTGCTACTCTTAAGTATCTTAAGAATACAATAATGGTCGTCCCTATTATATTGACATTTAATTCATTGGTCTGACTTCCTACAAAACTGGATGGATCCTAGGGAATGTGATTTCAGCAGTTCATCTGAATAGCCCTAATTATGACTGCTGGCGTGCGTGTGGCATCTTTGTTAGAGCACGTTAATATGTGGACATTGATTTGGTGAATGCATTCTTTTCTATCTCAGTCAGTCCAGTGGAGCAGATTCAGTATACCTTTCTGGTTTTGCTCAGGGCTGCATAAACACTTCCACTCCTGTACTCCTTGTCATACTCCTAGTCATAATCATAATCATTACGTTGATGAGGTCATGCTATAATCAGCATGAGCAAGAGGAGGTTAGCACTTGCAGGCCTTGGTAAGATACATGTGCTCCACAGTGGGTTCTGTCACCTTCTTTGCCAAAGTGGGTGTATTTGTTTTTAAAATATGTCCACAAATGTTTGATACTCATCCTATCAAGAGGTAGAGCCAATTCCCCTCTTCTTGACTAAGTTGGTAACTTGAATCCAACAAATAGAGTAAACTAAAAGCGATGGTACATGACTTCAGAGACAAGGTCATAAGAGTTTGTCTGTCTGTCTCTTGGATCACTCACTCTAGGGGAAGCCCACCAATATATTGTGGAGGCTCTCAAACAGCCTAGGGAAAAGCCCACATGGAGAAGAACTGAGGCTTCCTTGATTAACCTCCAGCACTGATTTGCAAGGAGTGTGAGTGAGCCATCTTGGAAGTAGATCCTCCAGACCTAGTCAAGTCTTCAGCGACAATAGCCCTTCATGAACCTTTCTGAGAACTCTGAGCCAGAACCACCTTTTAAGGCGCTTGCTGATCCCTGACTCTCAGAAACTGTGATAATAAGTGTTTATTGTTTTAAGCAACTTAGTTTTGTTGTGTAGCAATAGATACTAATACACAGCCCCACAAGCTGTATGTGAGAGTTCTAGTTGTTGGACATTGTTTTCGACACCTACTATTTGCCTATTTTTTTAATTCGAGCCCTTTTGATTAGTGTGTAGTATTACTGCAAGTGGTTTTAATTTGTGTTTCCCCAATGATTGATGAAGTAGAGGATCTTTTTATTGATACATATATGAATAATATATACATATGGCAAATAAATATATGTATATAAGTCTAGACTGTATGTGTGTATATATGGCATATATACACATTGATCATATCTATATCCATACACACACACACTTTCTGGATTTATTATTCCGTGAAGTGCTCAGGTTTTCTGCCCCCGCTTTTTATTGTGTTGCTTGTCATTTTATTTGTTTGTCGGAGTTCTTTATGTATTCTGGAACATACAAGTTCTATATTGTGAATATCTTTTCTCAGTTTATCAACTTTTTCTTTTATGTTTAGCCCTTTTGTGTTCTTTTAAAGAAAACTTTGCCTATTCCAAGATCAGGAAACTGTTCTTCTATTTTCTCACTTATAAGCTTTATTCTTTCATTACTTTCACACAGATCTGCAGTGATGTGAAGTTACTTTTTTTGGGTATGGTGTGAGGTAGTGAAGGTATATCCCCCCATCCCTCACCCACACTTGGATATCCAGTTGATCTAACACCATTTATTGAAAGTATTATTCTTTCCTTTCTGTACTATAGTGTCATCTTTGTTATAAGCCAAGTGACCATTATGTGTGGGCCTGTTTCAGATTCTCTGTTGTATTCCGTTGGTCATTTTGTACCCTTGCACCAAGTCCACACTGTCTTTATTATTATTATAATGGGTGTTGATATTTGGTAGTGTAAGTCTATCAGCTTGTTCTTCAGGACTGCCTTGACTGTTCTTGGTCCTTTGTATTGCTAGATGAAATTTAGAATCAGTTTGTCAATTTCTGCTAAGAAAAAAAACTTACTGGAAATTTGACTGGGTTTGCATTGAATCTGTGTTTTAATTTGGGAGGACTGACATCTTAACTAGGTGTAGTCTTCCAGTTCACAAATGTGATATGTCCTTCCATTTAGCTAGAGCTTTACAGTTATTTTTTCTATAGTAGTCTGTAAGTTTCCTTCTGGCGATCCTATATCTCTCCCCTTGCCCCAGGATTTAATGTATTTTTGACACAATAGTAAATGGTACTACTACATTTTAAAGGTATTATTATTATTATTATTACTATTTTTAGAGGGAGAGAGAGAATCTTATTTTTTAAATTATTTTAAAATAAAAATTACTTATTTTTAAAATAGAACTTTATTTTTTAAATTTTTATTTATTTATTTGAGACAAAGAGAGAGACCAAGCAGGAGCAGAAGGGGTGGGGAGAGGGAGAGGGAGAAGCAGACTCTCTGCTCTCCCTGCTGAGCAGGGAGTCTGAAGCTGGGGCTCAATCTCAGGACCCAGAGATCATGACCTGAGCCGAAGGCAGGTGCTCAAAGGACTGAGCTACCCAGGCGCCCCAGAATTTTATTTTAACAACATAAATCTTACACTGTAGAAGATTTTTTTTCTCTTGTACATTTTCCGTTTAGTGGCCCTTAAGAGAAAGTTCCTTTCACATTTCACTGTTTAACAGAATGTCTCGACAGAATCCTTTAACTGGCACGTGAAGAAAACTTATATCCTACTGTATAGCAAATCTCCTATGCTCCATAATTTGTAATATTTTCTTAAATCCTAGGAAATATTTAATTTTTAATTTTTAATTTTTTAAAGATTTTATTTATTTATTTGAGAGAAAGAGCCAGGGAGAGAGAGAAAGAGAGAGCACAAGCAAGGGGAGCATCAGAAGCAGAGGGAGAAGCAGACTCCCCACTGAGCAGGGAGCCCAGTGTGGGGCTCAATCCCATGACCCTGAGATCATGACCTGAGCCAAAGGTGAGTGCTTAACTGACTGAGCCACCCAGGCACCCTGGAAATATTTTATATATGTTGTTCAAACAGCATTTGCTAACAAATGAATGCAGTTTGAAAAATAGAAAAATATTGCTTTTCATGTACCATTTAACCTCATTTTTTACTGCAGCAAGAAGGAAATAGTGTTTCACAATGATATGTGCCTTTTGTTTTTCACTATTAAGCAGGAAACCTATGAAGAGGCTTCTTAAATAGATTGGGTTTTCTCTGGACTTTAAACATCACAGAAAATATATAGAGGTTTATCTCTAGATTTGATTTTTAGATCTGTTTTTAATAATAATGGCTTTATTTCATTATTTAATACAAGGGTCAACAAGCTATGCCTACTTGTATAAATAAAGTTTTATTGGCACACATCCATATTCATTTGTTTACATATCACCTATGGGTACTTTTATACTCTAATGGCAAAGTAATTCAGTTATAATAGAAAATATATATCCTGGGCACCCAAATAGCTTAGTTGGTTAGGCCTGGGGCTCTTTTCTTCCTTCCTTCCTTCCTTCCTTCCTTCCTTCCTTCCTTCCTTTCTTTCTTTCTTTTTTTTTTTTTTCCAGATTTTATTTATTTATTTGAGAGAGAGAGCCAGAGGGAGGGAGGAGAAAGCACAAGCTGGGGGAGCAGCAGAAACAGAGGGAGAAGCAGACTACCCACTGATCAGGGAGCCTGATTTGGGTAGACGTTTAACCAGCTGAGCCACCCTGGCGCCCCTGGGCATGGGCCTATTGATTTCAGCTTGGGTTATGATCTCAGGGCCATGAGATTGAGCCCAGAGTCTGGCTCAGCACTCAGGTGGGAGTCTGCTTGAGATTCTCTCCCTCTGCCCCTCCACTGAAGCATGTACCTGCGCATGCTCTCTCTCTCTCTCAAATAAATAAATAAAGCTTAAAAAAAATATATGGCCTGTGAGCCTAAAATATTTACTCCGGGCCTTGAGAAAATATTTGCTGACTCTGATTTAATATACCAAGGCACAGGACACACTAAGGCTGCAATTCATTGTTAATAATAAATGTAAACCCATATTTTAAGTAGTCTCTTGATAATTTTGAATTTTTTTGGTCAAGTTATTGTTTGAAGCAATTAGATTATTTTTTACCCTGTACTGTAGCTTATAAAAAGTTATACTGAGAATAGAAGGGTCAACTTTGTTATTTTACTATTATTTATTTTTGTTTGTAATTTTAATATTATCCTCAATCCATGAGGATTATTTTTTTATTTTTGTTTACTTATTTGCAAGAATCCCTTAAAATCATTTTATCTGTGTGGTGAGGTTTGGTTTGGTTGGTAAAAAAATAAAAACCATGATATATAAGTTCATTTAACTGCAATACATCCTAGTATCCTAAAAGCAAATGAGTGACTTCAAACACTGATGTTCTCCCTCAGACACTGTGGAGTTCCCCCTCTACCCTCAGGACATCTTGTATGTGGTAGTTGATGTGGAAACATCTGACAGACTCAGAAAGGGGATCATCCTTAGTCTGTACGGTTAATATTGACAAAGCATAATTCTTATGTTTTAAGATTAAAAATAATTATGGGGGCACCTGGGTGGCTCAGTGGGTTAAGCCTCTGCCTTTGGCTTAGGTCATGATCCTAGGGTCCTGGGATGGAGCCCCACATCAGGCTTTCTGCTGAGCAGGGAGCCAGCTTCTCCCTCTCTATCTGCCTGCCTCTCTGCCTACTTCTGCCTACTTGTGATTTCTCTCTCTGTCAAATAAATAAATAAAAAATCTTAAAAACAACAACAACAACAAATATGGAATAAGAGTTTTCACTTTTCTTCCTGTACTTTCGTTAGAAAGTCTTGTGCAACCCATTTTGGAATGACTGTCTTAATATATATTGTTTGTATAAATTCCTTCTGAATGTGGGCATGATTTCCGAATATAAATACAAGTTTATGGCATAATACAACTCTGAGTCCAGTAAAGATGACCTTGTGTGGACAGTGTTGCCAGCAGCTGCAGTTACAGAACCTGGAAGCCTAGCAAAGCCTCTCTTAGATGCTTCATCTGTTCTTACTGTGTGTGTGGGCAGCTCTGTTCCAATAAGATTGAGTCTGCAGCTAATTAATCCAAGAATTTAACTTTCAAATGAAGGATATAGGACCGTGTCTTCTTGCCAGTCCATAACCCACCAAAAATATTGCAGTGAGCACAACCACCAAGCCAGCAGGCCTCATTAGTTGGGGATTCACTTTGTGGAGTTGACAAAAGTTTAAGTATGGAGTGACAGTGCTTGGGTTCAAATTCTGGACTTTTTATTTTATGAGCTGAGTATTCTTAGACAATTTTACTTTAATCTATGTCTCAGTTTCCTCTGATATTAAATGGGGAGAATAGTATCCAATTTATAAGGTTGTTAGGAAAAATCAGTTTTTCCATATAAAGTGCTTGGAATAGTATCTGGCATGTGTGAAATGCTCAATGGAATGTTTGTTAGTGTTTCACTTTTTGAAGGCTCAGATTTTGTCAGTACCCTGAGAATATTTGTTTTTCTAATCAGACTTTCTTTTTTTAATGTAAATAGTATCTATTCAATTATTGTTTTTTAAATTATTCACATATGATGTATTATTCATTTCAGGGATACAGGTCTGTGATTCAGCAGTCTTATGTAACACAGCCCTCAACCACAACAGGTACCCTTCCCAGTGTCCCATCACTAGCCACCCCATCCTCTGACTTCCCCCCTCCCCTCCAGCAACCTTCAGTCTAAGCAGACTTTCTTAACCAAATTCATGAGGTTGATCTATGAAACAAGAATGCCAGTTTTTAAGTTTACCTCGAGACATGGAACTATCACATCTACTGGAATGCTTGTTTTGGTAGGACCAGTGCCTTTTCTCCCTTTGGGTTGCACTGTCGAACTCCAAATCCTAATCAGAATGGTTATAGTGAACATAGAATCTGAATTAGGGCCTTAGTTAGATGAATGCAGTGTTTTGTTCTAATGCCAAAGTGGCTAAAATGAGTATTTATTACCTTTTAAGAATTTCTTCACTTAAAATGCCAGACATTCACTTTCAGCCTCTTTGTCACTTGCCATAGGTTCTTTTGGTCTGATCCACTCCCTGTGGACTTGGACTCTGAAGAGCTGGTGACGTGAAGCAGCAGATGGCAGTGGTGGTGGTGCATGTAGCAGAGTGGAGCTCCTGGGATAGCAGAGGTGTGGTACAGTGGCTGTGTTGTGGAGGCTGGCAGTAGTGGAGTACCTGGGCATTGGCAGCTAGCACTCACTTGGCTTCTCTGTGCTCTTTGGAGCAGTGGAGCAGGGGAATATGAGGTTTGCTGACAGACTAGTTCTGCCACCTGATTTTAGGCATTGTTCTTGGCATCTCTCTCTGGTTTTCCATTTTCAGGTGAAGCTGAGCTTCTCTTTTTAATAAGTTATTTTTTTGCTTAGACTAGCCAGAATCAGTTTTGGTTGTTGAACTTATAAACTAAGTTGTTCTTGCAGCTGGGAACCCTGGCTGATCCAGGGATTATGATAGCCTGCTGCAGTCACCTCACAGTAGGGATGCCAAGGTCACAGGAAAGCAACTGGAACATTTGAATGTCATTGGCTCCCTTTCTTCTTGAGAGTGTTAGAATCGCTCTATTCCCAGGGCCGTGGCATATAGCAGTTGCTCAGTAAACCTTTGTGGAAGGAAATGAATGATGGGCTCGTTCTGTCAATGAATCCATTTGTGTGTCTGCCAATACATGTCTGTGACTTTGCTTTTTCTCACCTTCTATAGCTGATCAACCTCCCTGATAAGGGATATATTTTTTGGGGGTACCTGGGTGGCTCAGCCTCTTAAGTGTCTGCTTCCAGCTAAGGTCATGATCCCAGGGTTCTGGGATCGAGTCCTGCATCGGGCTCTTTGCTCATCAGGCAGTCGGCTTCTCCCTCTGCCTGCCACACCCCCTACTTGTACTCTCTCTCTCTGACAAATAAATAGATAAAATTAAAAAAAAAAGAGGATACATTTTTTCTTTAGGTATGTCAATACACATGTAATCCTGGCTTGGGAACTATTCTGTCTTTTAAACTCTCTTGGTTTATCTGTCCTCTGTGAACCTTTTAGTTTAGCTCTGGGATTATGTGATTGTGATTGTGATTTGTGTGTGTGTGTGTGTGTGTGTGTGTGTGTATAGAGGGGCCCCTCGCAGAGCCCTAAAGTACCCATAAGAACTTGAATCCCTTCCTGGTATCACAGCTTTCTTGGCATTCTGGAAGCCATCATTTCTTGAGTCTTCCTCATGAGGCTTGTTGGTGGAATAAAGAAAAGACCATAGAACCATAGATAGTCACACGCACGCGCACACACACACACACACACACACACACACACACTGAACTATAGTTGAACCTCAGATTTGCCACCTAATAACTTACGACTGTTGGTAAATTTTATATACATATCCTGTTTGGCTTTTCCTCTGATGCCCTCTCTGAGATTGGGAAAGACAGGAAATACAGGCCTTTTATTTCCTCTTTTCCTCTTGTTTTAAAGCAGGCAGACCTCTGCTCCAGGTCTGCCATGTATGGAAATTGGCAGTTAGCACCCATATTCTCCTACCATGAGGTCATTTGCTTATGTTTCCTGAGCTTCTTCCTGGGGGCTATGAGATGATGACCTTCTGAGGCTGGAGGTGCTAGGATTTTGAGAGTTTGGGGTGGTTTGTTCCTAGTTCATTCAGTTCTTGCCTCTCTTCCTGGTGAAGTGGCTGAGGCTGGTGGCAGTACACCTGAGGTCCTTCTCTCTCCATCCCTAGAACACAGTGTTTGACTTTGGGTTCTCATAAATCAGGGCTGGAGCTTTGGGATGAAGTTCTTTGAACACACTAATCAAGGCGTAAGGATCCTCTGGCCTAGCCTTCTTGAGTTTCAGGCGCAGACCCAAGCCTTTAACTTGTCCAGGTTGACACAGTTGGTCAGGAGCAGAGTGAGCATCTGAAGATACTAATAAGGGCAAATTGGGATCCCTGCAAAGACTAAGCTCTACCTGAGACCCACTGCAACATAAAGCTGGCAGGGTTGGGGAGGGGCAGGGTTTATTCTGTGTTTGTCTTTCCTGCATCTTGTCAAGAGTCAACACCTCACTTCGGTTGCTTTGGTTTGTTCCCACATTTCATTATTTAGAGAGGACCTCAGTCTGCAGTGCTTGGTCTGAAACACACCCTAGTCCTAAACTGTATGCTTGGGGCTGTAGGTTACCAAATTTACAGACAACAGTCTTGTGCCTCTGTGGACACGTGACCAGCTATGAATAGATCTGAAGTTCTGAGAGAGCCTCAGCTCTTCCCCCACCTCCCCACTCCCAGGAGCCTTCCTGGTGGTAATTTCCTCAGTGCTCAGACAGCTAGACAGAGAATGGAAACAGGGCAATCTGCCCATCCCCTTTTAGGAGGCGATGCAGGCTCAAGTCTGTATGAGCAGGCTCTGGCCTCTTGGGTCTTTGCTGTATCAGATGAAGTGGAAGTGCTTAGCATTTAGGAGGGAATAATACCCTTCTGCCCTGGTTGGGATTTTTGTTATTTTACAGAGATTGCTAAAACTCAGAAAGATTTACTAAGTAACCCACTGTCACGCAGCAACAACTTGAGTCCAGGCCTTCGGATCTTGTCCTTTCTAAATGACAGCTTCCCTCTTTATAACTGTCTTTAGTAAATATAGGGCTAGGATAATTGGGGTGGTCTATCCTTGGGGCCACTTGTGATATTGATTGATCCCATATTACTTGGAGAAATGGGGATGAACCTGAAGGGAGAGGGAGAAGGAAGGCCTGTCATTGTGTGAGCAGCAAAGGGAGCTAAGTGGATGGCTGTCTTGGAAGGGCTGCTGCCGTGTGCCATCTTAGTGAACCCAGGTCAGATAGTGGCTGTCCTGCAGGCTAGTCACCATGTTTCTTTACATGGCATTTAAGGCACTCAGAGGTGGGGTTTCTGCTTCAAAACCCCTACTTTCTCTCTCCTTACTTCCTATCACACAGACTATTCTTTGTTCTATTGTTCACCAATCTGCTGCCATCTTCCAAGCATGGACATTTATAGGCTCTGGGAAGATTCTAGTTAAAACTTAACTGTTGTCCACCTAGGGCTGAGCAGACAGTTTTGAATACCAGTTACCCGAGAATTATTTTGGCCTGAGCTCTCTCATTCATTCTTTCATTCCTTCACGTTCAGACCTTCTAACATACTGTGTACTCTTTCTACCCCAGACACTGTACCAGGCCCTGGGAATTAGTAACACGAGAAGACAGATATCGTTTGGGCTCTCCTAGAGCTTACAGAGTAGCAGGGAATGCAAAAATGAAGCAAATAATTACAGTAAAATCTGATGAATGTCATGAAGTGGAAATAAGGGAAGTGATGAGAGGGTACATATTTCAAGGGATCTTTTATCTCCTCACATTACCTGAGGAGATGACATTTAAGGGAGACCTGACAATTGAGAAGAATTAGCTAAGGAAATGGGGTTAAGAAAGGCAATTTTAGGCAGCAGACAGAGTATATGCAAAGACCTGGAGGCCAGGTGATAGGGATAAGGCCATGTTCATGTTGGTTCATTTATTAAGCAACCATTTATAGCTGATGGGTTATATCATGTACTGGGCTAGGACTTGGGGTATAAGAAACAATCAGATGTCCCCTTCCTGTCCGGAGAAATTTAGTCAGGAGCAGTGGCATCGCTCCTTGTAACCAGGATGCTAAGGTCACCCTAGATCTTAGACTCAGTCTCCTGGGTTCCATGTGACAGGACTTAACACCTTTAGAGAAATGACCTGCCCTTGAGCATATGGTGCACCTGTCAAGCAGAGAGGACATGGACCTTAGTTGGACACTTGCAGCATTTGCTCTTATTCCAGGCTTCACGCTCACCAGATCTTTGGTTGATGGAGCTCATCTACAGAGTTGAGGTTGATGGAGGTCTAGAGATTGGTTTTTACCCCAGTAGGAACATAGTAGAGCCTTTCTGGCTGAGATGAAGTTGCCTTGGTTTTTGGAGCTCGTTGTCACTGATCTCGTGTTTGTTATTGGGATTGAGTGGTATCAGACCCATCCATTTTCTTGAATTGATGTCTGTTAATGAGTTCTGGCACTGCTAGTGGACAGGAGTCTTAGGGGCTAGCTGTCTTGGACAATGCACTGTGTGACTGCAGGGTGAGGCATTGACAAGACTGTGTTGTGAATGGGACCACCCCTCCCTAGTTGTGCAACACTTCATCTTTGTGGCTCTGGTTGATGGGAGGTTATTTAAACACTGACTGTGTGCCCCAGGCTAGGTGGTTTATATTCTTCACTTAAAAGTCCCAAGAATGCTCTGAGGTAAATGCTATTAGGATCCTCACTTACAGATGGGAAGACTGAAGGTCCAGGGAAGCTAGCTCATGGTGGCTTGGAGTTCGAGTTCTGGTCTGACTGAAGTCCATGCTTCTTCCCCACTCCCAGCTATTTCCCAGTGAGGTTACAGGCTTTAGGTCTTGCCTCTCATCTTGTTGCCATGGCTTCCTTGGCCTTGTCTACTTGGACTTATCTGCCTGGCCTCCCTGTGTCAGTAACCCATGGATTCTCAGCATGGCCGAGGTTCAGGAATGTGCCTGCTTGGGAGATACCCTAGAGTATCTAAATCGTTTTTCCCATCTAAATTTTTGTGCATGTGTTTGGTGTGAGGCAAGAATATAACTGTGGCTAAAGTCACTAAAGAGAAGTAAGTCAGCTCTGGATTTGTCAGGCCGTCTTTCTTGCTCCAGCTTCCCCAGCACTCTCAGTAGGACAGAGACTAGGGGATAGTTCACCAGAGAGGAAGGAGTCTGAGTGAAAAAGGCACTGGGTCTGGGCATGGGTGATGGGATGAGATCCCCTCAGGCTTCCTGAGGGGCCCAACTACTGGGCTTGGTTGGATCTTTATAAATTAGTAGCCCCCCTTCCAGGGGCTTATGTTCTTGTTTCTTTCTTTTAATGGAGGACCAGTCTCTTCACCTGGGGATCCTGGAGCTACTGACCTTAGTCTGAGAGGGCTTTTTCTTTCCTGAGCTGTCAGGGGTGTAGGAGTATGTTTGCTGTGGAGAGGGAGGTGTGTGGGGCAGAGTCTGGGGAAGGGGGTAGTGAGGAGGGATGTGTAGGCACTACCTCAGCTGCCTCTGTTCACTCTTTCTTCTCCCCTGCGCCCCCGTGGAGGCTTTGTGGTCTCCGTTTTATGTGAGGAGTAGGGTTCTAAATACCACGAGGCTGCTGCACCCACCCGTCTGGTGTTCCAGCTCCACCTGACTGCTTGCAGCGCCTGAAGCATGACAGGCTTTTTCATACATTCTGTTCCCTCTGTCAGGAATGTCCTTCCCTTCTTCTCTACCCCATGTATACCCACTCGTCCTTCAAGACCTGGTTTAGATGTCCCCTTTTCAGTGATGCTGCGTCCTATCTCTTCTCTCTGTGGAGGGAGGCACACCCACTTCTGTGCCTGCACAGCACTTTGTACAGGCCTCTGTGGTGCTGTAATTATCCACCTAACTGTCTGTCTCCTTCTCCATGTATGGAGCCTCTCGAGAGCAAGAAACAGAGTTGGTTTTGTCTCTTGTTAGCAGGCACAGGGCCTGAGGGAGACCTGACTATCCGTAATTGTTGCCTTGAATGATGCTGATGTCTGAACTGGAGGTAGATGGTTGCCTGCTGCTCTCTTGTGTACCTCCATGAGCTACAAAAGGGTTCTCTTCTGTGATTCAGTGTACTGCACGTTATCGTCCAGGTTCCCTAGCCCTGTAACCACAGGTCACAGTGGCTGTCACGCACAGGGAATCGTTTCTGTTGTGCGCCACAGATGGTATCTTTGTCTGCTTTGCCTTACCTTGTCCTTCACCCACAGTGCTCTTCGAAGCCCCTGGGCCCAATCCAGGGAATGAGTAGAGAGGAAATGCCAGAAATGAGCTACTCTTGGCATCCTGACTCTTTGACTCTCAGGTTTGGCCCTGTGGGGCAGCACAAAGGGAGAAAATGGAAATGAACTGTTCCCTGTAACAGCTGCTGAACGAGATCTCCTTCAGATTGTGCATACGGTTACCGGTGTGGCGGAAGCTGCGGCTGGGTCTGAGACCCTCAATTCTTCTTCTAACCTAGCTTCTTCTTCTTTTTTTTTTTAAGATTATTTATTTATTTATTTATTTGACAGAGAGCAAGAGATCACAAGCAGACAGAGAGAGAGAGGGAGAAGCAGGCTCCCCGCTGAGCAGAGAGCCCAATGTGGGGCTTGATCCCAGGACCCTGAGATCATGACCTGAGCTGAAGGCAGAGGCTCAACCCTCTGAGCCACCCAGGCGCCCCCAACCTAGCTTCTAACCTTTCTCACAGGGCCGTGAGCCTGAACAAGTCCTGTTACACTTGGTTTTCCCCCAACATTAGGCCGTGTACTGTGACATTGTTATCCATCTCCCTTCATTTTAATAGAGAAGGAAACTCAGGTCCATAGGGAGGCATGGGACAAGCTCAAGGTCATATGACCAGTGTCAGCTGAGGCTGGACGATGGTCTTCCCACTCCCAGCAGAGTGCTACTCCCTTTGC
This sequence comes from Lontra canadensis, assembly GCF_010015895.1. Lineage (NCBI taxonomy): Eukaryota > Metazoa > Chordata > Mammalia > Carnivora > Mustelidae > Lontra > Lontra canadensis. Next base: position 26,679,165 of record NW_022631001.1, read on the forward strand.
TGCCTCTAATATCAGTTTTCTTTTTCTACTTGTAATTCCTGTTGATTGTGAACTTGGTGAGGATGAGTCAGCTGGGAAACTGATTATCTTGTCCTTTGGTCGCTCTCTCACTCTTGCACTGCCTGGACCCAGGAGACATTAAGGAAAGACTTGGTGAAGGACTGAATAAAAACCCAAGTTGCTGCAGGAGGACCTCATGAGCTAAGCCAGAAGAAGACTAAAGAAAGCAGATCCCTCTCTGTTTTCCTGGAACATCTTTGGTTTTGATGATGATTCCCGTGGTTTGGCTTTCCCAGTGTTAAACGCAGCGTTGGCTGGAGCATGGAGGAGATGTGGTTTGTAACAGTGGTGTTTGATCCTTGTGGAAGCCAGATCTGTAATGAAGCTTCTGGGAACATACCACATCTGGGCTAGCCAAGGATGCCTTTGGGTCTTCAGACCTTTCCCTTGCTCCCTAGCAGCAATCATAGGACATAGGAGATTCTGTGTAGCACTGCAAATTCCATTACAGATAGATAACATTTGTCCAGTGCTTATCATGCTTTCAGGAACTATTTTAGGTATTTTATAATTCTCTTAATACTTATAATCCTCCATGAGTAGTTACTATAATTAAAAAAAAAACTTTTCAAAGTGACTTTATTGAGTAAATTTATAAAAAGTAATATTCACTTGTTTTCAGTGTTGACAAATATGTACAACCTTTGTAATCTCTCCCCTGCAGTCAAGGTATAGAACATTTCCATCAATAGGTACTATTATTATCCTCATTCTAGAGGGCAGAAAAGTGAGGTGTAAGAGGAGTTAAGTGACATTGAAGGGATGTCCAAGGTGTCGTGGCTTATAAGTGATAGCACCAGGATTTGAACTCCAGAACCCATATTCTTAACTACCATATTGCTTTCCATCTCTTCATTTGTGGTTCAGGCATGGCCTCTCTTGCTCAGGTGGACAAGACATTAAGGAGTAAGATGACTTAGGCTTAGAGTCTAAGCATTCAAGGCATCCCGGGCAAGAGGCCCAGAGGTAGGCAGTGGGGAGGGATGAAACGGCAGTCTCAGTGCTAGAGTCCCAGGATCCAAGCAGGCAGAGCTACTTGCCTTTTGCCCAGTCTTTGCCTCTCCAGGCCCTGACTAGGGAGCCTCCTCACAAGGTATCATGTAGAGCCTGAAAAAGGGGCTGGCTCCTCGGCTCGCATAACTGAGATCTGACACAGAAGAATAGTCTCACGTGCTCTGGGAGTGCTGTCTGTGGTGGCCTGCCTCCAGTGCTGGGCTAGGCACTCTAAGGGCCACATGGACAGGCCAGAGCATATATAAAAGGAGGCATGATGGAGAGAGATCCTGAAAATCTGTCCTTTGAAGAGGGGTTGAGGAACCAGATTTGGAAGTCCTGAAGAGCAAATGTAATCATTGTCTTCATATCCTGAAAGGCCATGCTTTGGACAAGAGCATTAACTTGTTTTTTTCTGTGGCTTCAGAAGGCATAATTAGAGAGCCCTGTGGGTGGGACAATATAGCATGTTTTGGAAAAACTGAGGTACAGTGGATATGACATACCTCATCAGCTTGTCATCAGCTTGGAGTACAAATAAGGTCAGATCTCTTTTCGATGGTAAGATTGATCTCTTGAATGAAGATGAAATTTAGTACATCTCTCCTGGGGCCTTTCCTCTTTCTCTCTTTTTCTGAAGTATCTAAGACCTTCATTGGCTTTTTCGGGCCAGAGGGGTCAGGCTTAGTTCCAGAGAACTAGAGGATCTTATTGGTTAGTGGGTTCCATTTTCAGCTTCTATCATGGGCACACAGTGTGGCTTTTAAGCCTGGCTCTCTCACAGTATGCTCTTTCCTTCTTTAGCGTAGCCACAAGGACTTGGTTCCACACAAGGGGTGGTGGTTCTTTGGGGGAGGATGACAGCCCCCCTTCAGTTTCACGCTTGATAGGCTCCACTACGCTTGAGCTCTCAGAGTGAATGCTCTTCAGTTCATATATATATAAGTTCAATCACTGGAAGAGGGAACCCCTGCAGTCACTAGTTGGCAGGGTCTAGAAGTATTTTAGATTTAGCCACATTTCAGTTCCAGAACCAGCCTTCTTCTATAGTCATTTTGGTTATAGCATTGAACTTGAAACACCCATTCAGACTTTCTGTTTCCTCTGCGTGAGCACTTAACATAGGCTCGTAATGTCCCTTTCTACCTTTAACTTGACTTAGGATCTCAGTCTGTTAGGGAAATAATAATAGCATTGAACCTCAAAAGAAAGGGGTAAAGGTTTTAGTCTTTGGTCCTGAAAGGGCTTTGGATCCTATATATACGTGTGTTCATTCGTGTTCACTTTCCCTTTATGTACTAAGGGGTATGGGGAACAGTCTTGGCCAAGTCACAAAAGACCATGCTGTTTCCTTTCCTGCTAGGGAATATGTGCTCCCTTGTTTTATATTTATATGGTTAAAAGGGGACTCTCTGCGCCAAGGTGACTTGAGGTTTCCAAGGCAGAGGGGGCTGACAACTTTAAAATGGCAGTTTCCATAACTGAAGCAGTTTGAATTACTGTTTAATCTGGTCCCCTGCTGTACAAGGAGGATTTTTCAAACTACTAGAAATTCCTACCATTGAAGTGGGCCACCCAGAGATATGAGTGATTTGATACTACAATTGTTAAACAGACTAGCTGCCTAGGGCCATTGTGAGGAAATGCTGGATTTCTTAATAAGACCACCCACCATCCAGACTGGATAAGGTTAGCATTAGAAGATGTGAGAAGGGGCAAGTGGACCATGGTCGTCTGAACCTGGATTTTACAACTCTGTCGTCCATGGGGGGAATCTTACTAATTATCTCCACTCTATCCTACTAGCTTCAGCAAGGTACTGCTCTCCTTTTATGTTTGGGTCCAAGTTGGGCACAGGAACTTTTCTTTATTACCATATAACTGAACCCTGCATAGAATGTTGAGACAAGAATTTTCTAAAGACTCAGGGGTAACAATAGGAAAATAAGCATAGTTATTGAAAATAGATAATCTGGCTTATATAATGTTGCTTGATCTCTGGGTCACCCAGAGGATATATGCATAAGCTGTGCCATCCTGATTATCTGGTGATGGGCTGGAAGCAAGATGAGTAATGAGTATGAGTTAGAATATGTTGGCCTCTAAAGGGCCTTATAACTCTGAGATTGCAGGATTCTTCTAGGGTTTCAATCCTGAAAATTCTAGGACTGACTTTGTGCAGTAACTCCTAGAAATCTTACAAGCCCAATAGGGGGTCAGGAAAATGGGTGACTTTGATGCAGTTGAGGTTACCACTGGTCTCATTTCCACATTACTCCCAACCACTGCTCTCCCCTTATACCAGAGAAATATAGAATAAAATACAGCCTCTTATGTTATATTTGTCTGACCATAATTTAAAAAAGCAGAGCCTTACTCTTTGTCCATGATGTTGATCTGTCCTTTCTCATTTGACCCTTTCAACACCTTGTGATATGGGCAAAGAAGTGCCTACTAACCTCTTTTTAGAGGTGAATAAACTGAGGTCCAGAGAAGTTAAGTAATTTGCCTGTCCGGATTACACACCAGATTGACTGGTATCCTCAGTGCAGTCAAGAACTATTTGTTAAGGGGGTGCATGGGTGGCTCAGTGGGTTAAAGCCTTTGCCTTCGGCTCAGGTCATGGTCTCAGGGTCCTGGGATTGAGCCCCACATCCGGCTCTCTGCTCAGCGGGGAGCCTGCTTCCTCCTCTCTCCCTGCCTGCCTCTCTGACTACTTATAATCTCTGTCTATCAAATAAATAAATAAAATCTTTAAAAAAAAAAAAAGAACTATTTGTTAAGGGACACCTGGCTGGCTCTGTGGGTTAAGCATCTGACCCTTGTTTTCAGTTCAGGTCATGACCTTGGGGTCATGAGATTGAGCCCCATGTTGGGCTCCATGCTCATTGGGAAGACTGCTTGAGAGTCTGTCTCTCCCTTTTCCCTGCCAAGCCAACCCCCTCCCCCGCCCCGCGAGCCTAAGCACACACATACTCTCTCTCAAATAAACAAATAAATCTTAAGAAAAAAAAAAAAAAAAGAACTGTTTGTTGAATAAATGAAGCCTAGATTCTGGCTGTCCTTGGCCAGCATTTTGCTACCACATTATTCTGAACCCTCCGGGGGCTTCCTGTGAGCATCTGTAGGATTGGCTGCTTTTTGCTGACCTTCCCTTTGGGATTCCCTCATTCTATAGCTGAAGCTGTGTGCACTCTTTAGAGAACATCAGCCCAATAGTGTTTCCTACAGAGTGGGATGGGAAAAAACATTCCACCCACTGTGGTTCTTTTTTTGTTGCTTGTTTTCTGGGATCTTCATATCATTGCCGACAAGAGTGACTCATAGACTGCACTGTATGATTTTCTTGGTTAAGAGAACTTTTTTCTTAGCTCTAGAAGAAATTAACCAATAGTTATGTATGGTTAAGACGCAGATGTTATCTGGCAACTTTACCCAGAGCACAACAAATCCCTCTTCTAACTGAGCCCAGACCTATTACTTTGGTTCAGTAAAACTCTGCAGCCACTCTGTGCCTAACCATGTGTTAGGGATTTAGAGGAAGCCCTTGGGGTCAGGGGCTTAGAATCCAGTTGGAGAGATAAGACACGTACATAAGCAGGAAAATAGTTTGAGACAGTTTTTTTTTTTTTAAGATTTTATTTATTTATTTGACAGAGATCACAAGTAGGCAGAGAGACAAGCAGAGAGAGAGGGGGAAGCAGGCTCCCCGCCGAGCAGAGAGCCCGATGTGGGGCTCGATCCCAGGTCCCTGGGATCATGACCTGAGCTGAAGGCAGAGGCTTTAACCCACTGAGCCACCCAGGCGCCCCAGTTTGAGACAGTTTTTAAATGAAATGCAAAATCAAGTAGTATACATGTAAACATTTAAATGTGGGGAGTAGGTCCTAAAGGACTTAGAAGGTATAGCGGAAAGAGTGTGTGCTTTGGAGCTGTGGCTCATTGACAGGTTCAGTTCCTGAACTACTTTTTCCTTATCTGTGAAATGGGCAAAGTGATACCAGCCTCACTGGGGTATGTAGATTAAATGAGGTGATGTGTTCAAAGCAGTTGCATAGTGACTGATGCGTGGTAGACGTTAAACCCATGGTGATTCCCTCCTTCCCTCCCTCCCACTAGAGGAGCTAAGCCTGAAAGGTTGATTAGGATTCCGGGGAAGGAAGGAGGGAGGATGGCAAGCCAGGAACAAAAGGGCTGGTCTTGGGAGTGTGTTAGTCTGGTGGGGGTGGAGGGCACATGGGAGAAGCAGTGCAGAGTAAAGCAGAAGAGACAGAAGTTTGGACTTAATTGAGAAGAGGTATGATTATGGGAGGTGTATTTAAGCCCTGTACACCTGTCTGTGTTCTCTGCAGCATAGTGTAGCTCTTAACAAAGAGCTTGACCTCTAGAGCCAGACTGCTTGTCTCTAAGTGCTACCTCTAAGTTTACTTCTCTGTGCCTTTGTCTCTGGATTGGAAAAATGGAATTGATAATATTGATAACTTGTAGGGCTTTCATGAGGGTGAATGAGATAAATATGAAGTGCTTAGAATAGTGCCTGACATATTAGTGCTACATAAATGTTAGCTGCTATAATAATAATTTAAATGGTACGAACTTTTATAAAAAGCGTATGCTCTTACTGATGAACTCTAACAGTTAAAGAAATAAGTTGGAGGTGCTGGAGGCTCAGTTGGTTAAGCATCTGACTCTTGATTTTGGCTCAGGGCATGGTCTCGGGGTCCTGGGATCAAACCCTGGGTTGAGCTCTGTGTTCAGCGGGAAGTCTGCTTGAGGATTCTTTCTTTCCCTCTCGATCTGCTCCTACCCATGCTTGGGCTCTCTCTCTGAAGCAAGTTAATTAATTAAAAGAAGAGCTGATCCATTAACTGAAGGATGTCAGTCGACTGATGTCTGGAGTTTGAAGGCCTCTGCTAGAAGGAACGGGGTCATCAACATGCTGAGTGAGGTGAGACCTGCATGAAATGGTGGGAAGCAAGATCTGACCAGAAGGTACAGGACGAAGAGAGGGGCAGTGTGCAGTGGGCTCTTGAGTTGAGGTGTGTCCATGTTGAATTGTCTAGTGGAGGACGTTTTTTGCATCTGGAGGTAATTCCTGGTAGGGTTGGACAATAGAAGTGTAGGTCTTGGGCAGCCTTGTCAAAGAACTTGAGTTCCAGTGAGGGAAGTGCAGCATTACCACAGGAAACAATGCTGCCATAAGAAAAGCAGTGCCACATACTTGTTGAATAGATAAATGTTGTTCAAATAAAGTAGGAGTGGTCATTGAGGACAACTAGGAAGCTGAAAGTTCCCTTCAGAGTAGGCAGTGGGATTTGGTTGTGGGGAGGGGGTAGGAAGGGAGGGGCCATGCATGGAGGTGAGAATGGGTTTATTGGATGATCAAGTTACTAGTCAGACTTTAACCCAGTTTCTCTATTCCAGTGAGTTCTACAGAACACTACTGCTTACAGTGGCCATATAATATCTACACTGCACATGGCAGTCTCACCACGTGGGCTGCAAAAGTAGCTCCCATTTCCTGGAAAGAGTGGTCTGTGTAGCCCGTGTGGCACATCACCGGCTTCTTTGCTGATTTGCAAGTCCCCCAAGCGTCAGCCTGGCTTGGTATTCTATGGGGTTGGGGTGGGGGATGGGAAGCTACTCTCTTCTGTTGGGATAGTGCTTCAGGAAGGAGCCTGAGGACCGGCTCCCCTAGCCTTCTTTCCAGTGCGGCTTGTGCTTTGTGCCTTGGCTGGGCCTAACTGGAACATGGGTTTGGTGACGGGTGGGTAGGTTGCAGGGACTGGACTGTTGGATTTTCTGCTTCTACTAAATGAACTGTGGTTTGTTATGACCTGTTTGCTTTGCTCTATATTTGTGCTGCATTAAAGGATTTTTGTCTTAATCCTGACCGGCTCCAAGTTAAACCAATAGAAGTTTTCATTTGAACTGGACTGTTTCTCATTTTAGCTGGCTTTAAGTTTTAAGTCTTTTTTTTTTTTTAATTTAAGATTTTATTTATTTATCTGAGAGAGAGCATGGGGTGGGGTGAGGGAGAAGGAGAAGTAGACTCCTCACTGAGCAGAGAGCCTGATGCGATGCGATGCTCTATCCCAGGACCCTGGGATCATGACCTGAGCTGAAGGCAGCCGCTTAACCAACTGAGCCACCCAGGCACCCCAAGTTTTAAGTCTTAAGACCATTAATGGTGGTGTTCACCAGCAGAGCTCTTGAAGTGTGAGTGCACAAGGTAGAGAAGTCTCTCATGGAGCCTCAAGCATATGCTCAGTGCTTTGGGTCTGAGTGCAGAGTAAAGCTAGATAGATGTATAACAGAGTTTGATGGTTTTCCCTGGAACACATGCCCCAGAGGTATAATATTTTTGAAGCAACTAGGGCTATGGTGTATTTCACTGGTCCCACATCAGCTCTTCTGCTAAGAACCTGGGACTCTTTAGACTGCTTTTAGAGAGCTCTCCAGCCCTGCGGACTTGGCATTCTAGCATCCAGATGTTCCATATCCCCTAAGAGTAAGCCAGTGGCATTTTCTCTGGGAAGCCTTTCCCCGACCCTTAAGAGAAAATTAGTCATCTTGCTTCCATGCAATTTGGTATATCCCTTGACTGTAGCTCTTTCCTTGTATCCCTATTCCCTGTCTTCTTCACTGGAAGGTAAGCTTTTATTCCCCCCGTAAAGCTATTGTGCTGTAATAATAATAAAAAAGATGATTTACTGCTGAACTAAGCTTTTACCAAAAGAGCCATAGACCCAAACCCCACAAAAGTTCCTGAACAGTTGGAAAAATATAGCAGAGAACAAACACAATTTTCTTCTTTCCTCCTTTCCATTATGTCCCACAGTCACATTACAAAGACTTGAAGAACACAAATTGGTCACATATATGCGAGATTCAACATAAGTGATAGAAACAAATGAATTAGTCAAAAAATGGCTTTATCTACAACCAGAAGCACAAACTAAAAGGTAAACTTTTGAAGGCAGAGGTTTTTTTGTTTTGTTTTGTTTTGCTTTTTAATTCTCTGGCTTTAGTACATAAGTTGTAAATAGAATAAACATCACTAATGAAGAATGGATGAATGAATAAGTTAATGGTAGGTTTTTAGTACTTTTCCTTCTTACCAAGAAGTCAAGACCCCACCTGGGTTGATTCGGCGGGTGGACCTCAGACTGCGACAAATTAGATGTCTTCTGTGCAGACTTCAGATCGTGTGAAATGTTCTCCCCTGCTAGGGTGTTTCCCTCTGGCCTTTCCTTTTTCAGCATTCCTCTCTTCTTTGCCATTTAAAGATCTGAATGCTGAGGATGAGCTGGTGGAGGGGAATGTTTCCCTGAGGACATGGTGTCTGAAGGCAGCCAAGACTTTGTGGTTGATTAACTCACTGATTGAATCACTGACTTTGAGGCACCAGGGGAGGGAACGAGGGTGTACGTAAGCCAAGTTAAGAACTCTGTGAGGATAATGAGGGGTGGACGGGGAAGTGGGGATAGGAGTGATGGTGAGATGAAAAGAGGATGGCTATAGAAACCTAGAGGTCTTAACTCTTCCTCAACCCCATGTTCTAGATTTCCCCCTTTGTGGTCTAGAGTCAGAGCAGTCAGTCTAATAGAAAGAACAGAAGCCAAGAGGCTTGACTTTTACTGCCACCAGCTCACTGTGCCACTTAGGACAAACCACTGCTGTTGGTCTCATTTCCCTCCTTTGTCAAGCAGGATCAAGAGCCTCTGCCCTACCTGACTGCCTTGACTGTAGTGAGGACTGGGGACACATTGGATGAGAAAGCTCTGATCAGAGTAGGAGAAAAGTACCGTGATGCTGCTCATCCTCCAATCTTTTCTCACCGGAGTCCCCTGTCTCTGGAGGAATCAACTATTGTAGCCTAGTCCTTGATACTTGGGTTCCTCTGGCCTTTCTCTTGTTCTTTGCAGCCTCAGGTAGTCATGCTTCATATGTAATGTGGGTGACCCAGTAAACATTGACAATTCCCTGACTGGAATTCCTATGGGCTGGGGGCCATGTTTGTTTCCTCAGTGTATCCCTGGCCCTTAGGACATGGTTGGAACAGCAGGCACTTACTAAACTTTTCTTTCTTTCTTTTTTTTTTTTTAAAGATTTTATTTATTTATTTGACAGACAGAGATCACAAGTAGGCAGGGAGGCAGGCAGAGACAGAGAGAGGAAAGCAGGCTCCCTGCTGAGCAGAGAGCCCAATGTGGGGCTCGATCCCAGGTTCATGTCCTGAGCTGAAGACAGAGGCTTTAACCCACTGAGCCACCCAGGTGCCCCTTACTAAACATTTCTTGAAAGAGAGTTTAAGTTTGAATACAGTATTAACTTGATGCCAAACCAAGAGACTTGTCTTGGAAGTCAGTTTAATTTCCTTTGTCAAGGAAACTAAGCCCTAGTTTCCTTTATCCGTTCAATGGGAATCATAATCCTTGTGTCTCAGGGCTGGCGTGAGAAGTGAATCTATATGATATTCCAGTCCTCATGGAAGTGTAATTTCCCTCTATAGCTGCCAGCTGTGGTATGTGGGGGCCCAGTAATTGGCTAATTACTACAAAATAGTACCCCCGTAGTGGCCTGCTGAACCCAGAGTTGCTTCTGGAGTGGTGTGTCCTGGATATTTAGCTCTAGGACAGAAGAAGGAAGCAGAACCTTGGGATTTCCCTTAGCATTTCTGGCCTTTTCTGTCTGCCTGCCCTGCTCGTTCTTCCTTGGATTCTCTTCCTGGTATAGCTCAAATATTTTTCTGCCTCTTAGTTTTCCAAAGTGTCTTAAGCAGCCAGAGCACTTTTGTTTGGGTTCTTATAAGCTTGCTGTGTTTGGTCTTTGTTATTCTTCATTAGTTGGTAGTATATCCTGCTATTTTCAGTTCCCTGACCTGTTGTACTTTCTCCATGGCCAACACAGCTGTGTATGAGGTAAGTCACTTCAGCGGGCTCCCTCTAACTACACAGGTGTTTGAGGTAGAAGAGCTCAGTTCCAGTGTTTGCTCCTCCTCTCTAGCCTGGGGATCTTGGGTAGAGTTCTTTCCCTCTCTGGGTTTCAGGCTTCTTATCACTAAAATGACAGATTTGAACCAAATAAGTGGTTCCTAAGGGTCCTTAAATTTGGAGTGTAAGTTTGGATAAGTCATTTTTCTTTTTAGGGAGTCTTAGCTTCCTCATCTGTAAAATTAAGTAAATTGGGCTGAATAATTTTTAAAGTCACTTCTGGACCTAAATATTTTCTCCTCATTCTCTCTTTCTCCTTTCTGCCTTGTATTGCTTTCTGGAGCATTTCTGTGACAGTTAACAGCTGTGGACAGGAAACCCTTGAACACTTCTAACTTGGCAAAGGTTGCTGCTCCCTCTGAACCTCATCCCAGCCCATTTCCTGTGTTTACAGTGTTTGGGTTTTTTGCTTAGTGACAGGCCTGACAGGCCATACTCCAGTTCTCAGGCATGGTCTTGTGCCGGTTAGACCAAAATGAGCACCAGTTTGGGAGTCTGGGAGACAAGGTTTCAGTCTCCACTAACCTCTGTCACCTTATGCAAATTACCTGCCTTCTCAGAGTTAAGTGTCCTCATCTGTAAAACCAGAGGGTTTAACTAGCTGGGCTATTGTAGGATATTAATACTTGCCTCCCTTTTATTCCTCCCATGCAGGGCCCTCTGTTGAGCCTGTTTCTTCCACATACTCTACTGTGAAAGGGACCTGAGGTAGCTCCCTTGGCATTTGGGACAAAATAAGAGGAAGAAAGGAAGTCAAATAGTTATCTCAGGCCGAGATTGGTAGCAGAAAAGAGTTGAGGCGGGGGTGGGGGGCCTGGTGTGACCAAACTGCCCAGCAAATCAGCTATATAGTTGGTAGCCGGGTGATGCCAGTGTGCATTTATTCTTACCAGGACTCTAGAGACAGACAGTATCCTAGTTGCAGCCTTTCATTTACCATTTACCTGACTTGAGCAAGTCACTTAGCATATCTGTGCCTCAGTTTCCTCATCTCCCCCCCCCCCCACTGCAGGGGACCTAACAGGCCAGCTGGGGACAGAGTCTGATTATGATTGGAAGAGATCTCATGAGGTGGTGCTGGAACCAGGCTGGGCTCAGTGCTGTGGCCTCAAAGGGGAGACTCAAAGGGCTGGAACGGTTTAAAAAGGCTGGGGAGAATAGGACTTTCCTGAGCCTTGGAGGGCCAGCAAGTTCTGACCATGAAGAGTTGGGGGGAGAGTAACTTGAGGTACCCACCTACTCTTCCTCAAGTTCTGGGGCTTTGAATAGGTCTGTTTCACATTCATCTCCTTCCTCTCTGTCTCGGCTGTTATTATCCAAGGGACTTACCCTTTTTCTTTTTATATATTTGGAGGCAAGGGGATGACATAACATTTAACTGGAACAAACTAGTTTTACTTTAATCAATGGGCTAGATGGTTTACTTTCAATAATCTTACATCCTTAGGAAATTATGTTATTATGTCACATTTTACAGGTGAAGAAACAGTGCCTCCAAAAGGCGAAGCCGTTTTTTCAGCTCAAAATTAAGAGGCTATAATGAAAAATCAAAAGAGCTCTGCATGACAATTGAGTATGGCTTCAGCTAGTTGAGAAGATACATATAATTCAGCAGTTCTCAGTTATGTTTCTTCACCCAAGTTCTTAGTAATCTGTAATCGTCCGTCGTTTTGTGCTTATCTTCTAGAGATGGCTATCTTATTCTTGGCTCCTACTGTATTTACCTCTTGCTCTTAGCAGTACTTCTCAATTCTCTAGATCTCCGGTTCTACCACTGACTGAGATTCAACCTCCCTACACCACCGACCTTAGATCCATCCCTTCATTCTTTTCCCATTTCTTTACCAAGCACTGTAGGCCAGACCAGTGATGGATGCAAATATTGTTCCTGCTTGTATCTTTCAGTGTAATGGTTAGACAATTATAATAAAAACAACTTGGTGGGGGCACCTGGGTGGCTCAGTGGGTTAATGCCTCTGCCTTCGGCTCAGGTCATGATGTCAGGGTCCTGAGATTGAGCCCCTCATCGGGCTCTCTGCTCAGCAGGGAGCCTGCTTCCCAGTCTCTCTCTCTGTCTGCCTCTCTGCCTACTTGTGATTTCTGTCTGTCAAATAAATAAATAAAATCTTAAAAAAAAAAAACAACTTGGTGGTAATCGAATGCTTACTGTATGCCATGCTCTAGTTGAAGCACTTTATATGTATTAACTCATTTCATTCCTAAAACTCTGCGAGATAAATGCTGTTTTCTTATTTTGTAGGTAAAGAAATGGAGGTATTACAGAGGTTCATTGGTCTAAGTTGTGATAGAGAGAAGCACAGGGGCCATGAGGGCACAGAAGAGGGCTCTTAATCTAACCCAAGGAGTCAGTGTAGAGAGTACTTCCTAGAGGAATTAGAAAAAGCCTGAGTAGAATCTTGAAACTTGAGTAGGAATTAGTCAGGTGTGAAATGGGGCAAAGATATTGTAGGCAGAGGGAACATCATGTACAAAGCCACAAAGTGAGTCTTGCATATTTATGGAACTGAAAGTAGTTTAGTGTGGTGGGAGTGTGAGGTGTGTGTGAGTGAGTGGTGTGGGTTAAGGCTGGAGAACCTGCTAGGGACCACCTCTGGAAAAGCCTGTATCCTTTGCTACATGATATTTGGTGTACAAGCCATTGGTTTCCAGCTTCAGGATTTGAAACTGAAGGGGGTCCTTGAAGGGTGTCTGATGAATTCATATTATTTTCCCAATTATTTTTCAGTCTGTGGATACTAAAAGTGTAACTGTTATTTTTATAGATTTTATTTATTTGAGAGACACAGAGAGAGAGAGAGAGAGTGAGAGTGAGCATAGAGGGAGAGGGAGAAGCGGATTCTCTGCTAAGCAGGGAGCCTGACATGGGGGCTCAATCCCAGGACCCTGAGATCATGACCTGAACCAAAGGAAGACGCTTGACTGACTGAGCCACCCAGGCACCGCAAAAAGTAAAACTATTATTATATGGAGGTTTTGGAATTCGTCACTGAAAAAAAAGTTAAGAATTACTGTTGTAGGAGTTTGGGAGCTCTGCAGAGGACTTATTGCTTTAAATTAGAATATTTATCGAGATAGTTGTAGATTTATATGCAGCATAAAAAAAAATAATACAGCGAGATCATTGGGAAACTTTGCAGTTTTCCCCACAGTAACATTTTGACAAACTATAGTATAATATTATAACCAGAATATTGACGTTAACACAAACTGCCAATCTTGGTTAGATTTCCCCAGTTTTATTTGTACTGGTTGTTTGCATATGTGTGTGTGTGTGTATGTAAACACAGTTCCATACCGTAACACCTTCATGTTGCCCCTCTACAACCATAGCTTTCTCTCCCACCCCTTCCCTATTCCTAACCCACCTGTCTTCCGTTTCTAAAGTTTTGACCTTCCAAAAGTGTTGTATAAATGGAATGGAGTTTGTAATCTTTTGGAATTGGCTTTTTTTGTTCAGCCATAATTCCCTGGAAAATCATCTAAGTGTTTGTATGTATCATGACTTCATTCCTTTTTATTGCTGAGTAGTATTCCATTGTGTATAGTGTATATAACCATTCATCTGTTAAAGATATATGGACTGATCCCAGTTTGGGGCTTTTAGACATAAAGCTTTCATGAACATTTATATACAGGTTTTGTTTTTTTAAAGATTTATTTATTTATTTTAGAGAGAGCAAGTGCATGCGAATGGGGATCAGGGAGATGGAGAGAGAGAATCTCAGGCAGACTCCCCCTGAGTGTGGATCCTGATGCAGGGCTTGGTGTCACGATCCTGATATCACAATCTGAGCCGAAGTCAAGACTCACTTAACTGACTGAGCCACCCAGGCGTCCCTGAATACGGGTTTTTTTCTTTTTTTAATTTATTTTCAGTGTTCCAGAATTCATTGTTTGTGCACCACACTCCATGCAATACTTGCCTTCCATAATACTCACCACCCCAGGCTCACCCAACCTCCCAACGCACTCCCTTCCCAAACCTTCAGTTTGTTTCTCAGAGTCCACAGTCCCTCATGGTTCGTCTCCCCCTACAATTTCCCCCAACTCCCTTCTCCTCTCCATCTCCCCATGTCCTCTGTGTTATTCCTTAAACTTCACAAATAAGTGAAACAATATGATAATTGACTCTCTCTGCTTGACTTATTTCACTCAGCATAATTTCCTCCAGTCGCATCCGTGTTGCTACAAAAGTTGGGTATTCATCCTTTCTGATGGAGGCATAATACTCCATTGTATATATGGACCACATCTTCTTTATCCATTCGTCTGTTGAAGGGCATCTTGGTTCTTTCCACAGTTTGGTGACTGTGGCCATTGCTGCTATTTTTAATTTCTTTGTTTCTTTCTTTTTTTTTTTTTTTTTTACATAAAACTTCTGTTTTCTCAGTTTTTATTTCAGGCAACTGGCTGTCTCAGACTTCAAAGTCCAGATAGTAATGTAGACTCAATATACTGAAATCAGATTCCAAGTAATATTTTATTTCACTGGACATCAACAGCTCTTTAAAGTAACCTCTTTTTTAAAAATTTTTTAAAATTTATTTTGAGTGTAACAATATTCATTGCTTTTGCACCACTCAGTGCTCCATGCAATCTATGCCCTCTCCAATACCCACCACCTGGTTCCCCCAACCTCCCACCCCCCGCCCCTTCAAAACCCTCAGATTGTTTTTCAGAGTCCATAGTCTCTCATGGTTCACCTCCCTTTCCAATTTCCCTCAACTCCCTTCTCCTCTCTAACTCCCCTTGTCCTCCATGTTATTTGTTATGCTCCACAAATAAGTGAAACCATATGACAATTGACTCTCTCTGCTTGACTTATTTCACTCAGCATAATCTCTTCCAGTCCCGTCCATGTTGCTACAAAAGTTGGGTATTCATTCTTTCTGATGGAGGCATAATACTCCATAGTGAATACGGGTTTTTGAATGTAAACCTGTGAAGGACTTTATTCAGGAGAGTGGTATAGTCAGATTTGAATTTTAGAAAAATTATACTAACTGCTTTAGTAGAGAATGAATTTGAGAGAAACAAGCTGAGATGGGAAGATCACTGAGGATGCTATTGTAACCCAGGCAAAGTACGTGGAGACCTGAACTCAGTTCCTGTGAGTTGGAGCCTGCTCGGCCATAGAGGCCTTTCCTGAGAAATCACATTTGGCTCATTGGCATGTGGGAGCAGGGCCGGGGAGCCTGGCTTCTCAGGAGGCACAGACACACTTCGTTCTGGACAGTCAGCCCCCCTTCTGAGGAGACGCCATTACGAGAGCTGAGAACTGCCATTGCCATCTGGTGAGGAAGGGCTGCAAACCCAGTTTTTGGAATGATCATCCTGACTGCAAGGTCTTTTAGTAGATGTTCTTGGTTGTCTTCTCTCAAGAAAAGAAGAAAGGGGGCCAGTTATCTTCTTCGTATTATTTGAGTGGAGGCTGATGGGGGTAGGAAGGTGGTGAGAAACTCTTTCCTGGGTCTGGTCTCTTTGGGAGCCCAGGAATGTGTTCTCTGGTAGGCTGGCCAGCAGTGGGCCTGGGGCGGCTGGAGGATGACCTCCAGCTCTGAGGGAACCTGGAATCCACATTGTTTTTACCCCACACAGTGGTGTGCCCGGCTCACCCAGGCATTTATGACTGTGCTCTTGGGGCCACTGTGATCAAGACTGTTGGGAGACAGCTCCACTTTGGAACCAGAGGGGTATAATCCTAGAGGGTCTGCTAATGGGTTGGATACTCCCCTGGGCACTGTGCAATGTCCTTATCTGGGCAAGTTCTTTGGGGCCCATCCCAGCACTTTCAGAAAACTTTTCCCAGCAGAAATCTGTTTTGAGTTGTTTGTAATTATTTTTTTGGCTATCTCAGACTCTGACAAGTGCTGGCCAGGATGCAGGAATGTTTGGGTCAGGTGCCAGGTCAGAGAATTTGGGGCAACTTTTGAACAAGTGTGTTTTGATTTAATTTCTCTGGAGCTGTCATGCTTCTTGGCACAGATACCTTCAGAAGGTAAAGACCTGTGGTATGTGGGACCCCAAAGCTGAGAAAGCAAACCTTCAAAACCTGTAAACTGCTTTCAGTTGTCTTTAGACCAGGTCTTGTGTTGCCTGGGGCTCTGCCAGACACAGGGGAACACTGGAAAAATCAGACTCATCTATAGCTGGGAAGATAAGACTCACAGGTAAAGCAGAGACTAGACAACTGAGAAATGAGTGACTAACACTTACAGGGCTTGACTGTTTTTTCAAGGACTTTACTGATTTTTCAGAAAAGAAAATCCTTAGGAGCACTCAGAGTATAGGAAAGTTGAAATTTAAAGACCTGCAACTACCACTTCTGTAATTCAGTATGTATTTTAATCACTGAGGGGTACGGGGGAACCCTGGAGGCCAGAGAGGTGTTATCTTACTTCTTTTCGTATTCCTGGTGCCTTTGGTTAGTTAGGCTAGCTAGCTCAATGTCAGCAATTAGGTGTTTGAAAGAAATCAGTGTTGAAGTGGTAGTATGTGAATGCTGAACTGGGGCTCAGAAGCTCTTAATTTAGTCAGAAAGGTTCTAAAAATTAAAGGGTGGACAGATAGGCTGTTAAGTGGATGGACCAGAGTCCAAAGCCCTGCAGGAGACATGGGAGGAGGCACAGGGAGTCAGAACAGCTAGAAGACCCCTGCACCCGAAGCCTGGGTTCCTGAGGTCATGGCCTGCTTGATGGGGACTAACTTTAGGGATTAGCTACCTTCTTTGGGAAGGAAGCTTCTTGTGAAACCAGTATTTGGCGAAAAGAATACTGAGAGGAAGAAGGTAGACATGGGACACGATGGGCAGGCTCGGTGGAGAGAGGCTGAAGAATTCATCTCATCTAGCAGGTGATTATGTTTCATATGATTAAACAGAAGCATATTCTTTTGCTCTTTTTGTTTCTTCCCACAGAGTGTACTAGGCACTCTGTATTTCTTCTCTAATGTCTTTTTAACTTCGTTTCTAACTTACTAAGGAAGGGGTCCCTGGCTAGTGCTGGACACTAAAGACATTAAGGCAAAGCCAGGAATGCTATTTTACCTTTCTTGGGAAATGGGTTAAGACCAGCTAGGACTCCTGGGTTGGCCCTCAGTAGACAAGCAGAATGTATTGCTCCGAATTGTGGGTCTTGGAGAGTAAGGGTTAGTATTTCTAGGGAGCCCTCTTGCACAGACTCATCTGGATCTCCCAACCAGACAGCCTTGGCACAAGAAGACACCACTATGCCACGCAGCGTAGCAGGTTAGAGAATTCTAATCTGGTTCTGCCACTAGTTTGCTGACCAACCTCATGCAAAACACTCCCCTTTCCTAGCCTCAGTTTCCTCTGTCATAAGGCAGGCAGTGGGCCTTGCCGCCTCCAAAACCCTTCCAGCTCTGCTGCCTAGAGTCTAAGTACAATGGAGATCTCAACCTCGGTTACTCCCATTGTATGTCAGGAGTTTTTACAAGATTGGTAAAAAGTACCCTTTGACTTTGGGTTCTTTTACAAATTAATCTGTGTGAGATGCTGTGCTGCTTGCTCTGGGTTTGCTTTGTTGGGATGCCCTCCCTTCCTTCCACTCCTACTGTCTTCTGCCTGTTCAGACAGTGGTATCTCCTGCTGCTCTGGTCTCTTGTGTCTAACCCTATTCTGTTTTGTGTCTTTCTGATTCGTATACTGTGCTCATTCTTGTACTTTTTGTGGGCAAGTACTGTGTCTGTTCATCTCTGTTTCAATTTGTTCTTTCATCAGTGGAGTTCTTTTGGGCATTCATTTGTTCATTCAGTGAATGTTCACTGGAGCCCAGCTGTTGTGCTAGGGACTTTGCTAGGTGCTGGGGGTTGGCTTGAAGCCAGGATTCAGCCATGAAGGCAGCCATGGTTCCTGCCACTGTGGAGCTTACGGTTTAGTGAAGAAAGATATTGAACAAATTATCACGCAAATAATTATAATTGTGAAAAGTGCTATCAATAAAAAAATATACGGTGCTTTGGAGAATGTAACAATGTGGGCCTAAACCACTTTGGCAGGGAAGATTGATCAAGGAAGATTCTTGAAGAAAAAGTGTTTAAGTTCAGAACAACAGTATGAGTCAGAGTCTGCAGGTCAAGAAAGAATGAAGAGGCTTCCATACAGAAGGTTTCTAGGTTATTCTTTTTTTCTTTTCCTTTAAATTTTTATTTAAATTCTAGTTAGTTAACTTACAGTGCAATATTGGTTTCAGAGTAGAATTTAGTGATTCATTGCTTCCATATAACACTTAGTGCCCTCCTTAATACCCATCACCCATCTAGCCCATCCCCCACCCACCTCTCTCCATCAACCCTGTTTGTTCTCTATCCTTAAGAGTCTCGTAGGATTTGTGCCTCCCCACCTTTCCCCCTCCCATGTGTTCATTTGTTTTGTTTCTTAAATTCCACATATGAGTGAAATCATAAGGTATTTGTCTTTCTCTGACTGACTTACTTCAGTTAGCATAATATACACTAGATCCATCCATGTCATTGAGAATGGCAAGATTTCATTCTTTTTGATGACTGAGTAATATTCCATTATATATGTATATACTCATGTAGTTTTGGAATGTTGGTGAGCTCCAGAGCCAACAGCCAAGAAAGAATTCTTCAGATATCTTTGGTGCAAAAAGGTGATTTTATTAAAGCACCAGGACAGGACTCGTGGGTAGAAAGTACTGCTGCACTGGGGTTGTGAGGAATGGCTGATTATATACTTGGGAGTGGGGGCAGGTAAGGACAAAGGAAAGTGTCCAAAAGGACATTTTTATGCTAAAGAAGACTCATAGGATGCTGGAGTTGTCAAGTGAAGATGGATTTTCCTTCTAGTAAGACATTAACTTTAAGACAGTTGGGAGTTTTCTGGAGGAATGTCATACTCTGCCTGCCTGAAGTATTTGTCAGTGGGCTACAGGTTATAAGGACATTTTATTTTATTTACATTCCCTCTACCTTTGTCTCCCACATCACTGTGGAGGAGAGAGTGATGTTAGGGCTCCAGAAAATTGAGTCTATGGGTTTCTGAAAGTTAGGCTATTGATAAGAATGCCTTTTCCTTGTGAATCGTTCAGACATTTGTAAACTAATGGAGACTCTTGTCCTGCAGGACTGTGATGTGTGTCAGTTACCCATTTGTTTTCTCTTCCCTTAGTTTTAGGGCAGCCGGGAGTGCCTGACCAATGTCACACAGATCCCGCCTGCGGGGAGAGGGTTAGAGGGTGTCAGCTTGTGCTTTGTCCTCAGTTTGCCTTCTGCTTCTTCATCATATACCACGTCTTCTTTATCCACTCACCAGTTAATGGTCACTTGGGCTCCTTCCATAGTTTGGCTATTGTTGATAATGCTGCTGTAAACACTGGTTGCATGTGCTTCTTTGGATTTGTATTTTTGTGTTCTTTTGGCAAATAGGAATTCTAGGTTATTCTCACCCCGTGGTCTGGCATCACGTGGTCTAAGAGAGAAGATGAAACAACTGGGATGGTGCTTTCTGCTGGTGCTTCCTGGGGAGAGTAGAAAGCCGTACAACTACTCTGGAAAGCAGCTTGGCACTTAAAACGTTAAACGTACCCCTGCCATATAACCCAGAAGTTCTACTCCTATTGGAACTTGGGATGAAAAACTCATTTTCACTCAAGAAAAATGAAAATGGGTGCCTGGGTGGCTCAGTGGGTTAAAGCCTCTGCCTTTGGCTCAGGTCATGATCCCGGGGTCCTGGGATCGAGCCCTGCATTGGGCTCTCTGCTCAGTGGGGAGTCTGCTTCCTTCCCTCTCTCTGCCTGCCTCTCTGCCTACTTGTGATCTCTGTCTGGGAAATAAATAAATAAAACCTTAAAAAAAAAAAAAGAAAAGAAAAATGAAAACAAATGTCCACACAAAGACTTATACATGAATGCTCATAGCACTTTATTTGTGATAACGAAAAACTGGTGGATGGGTAAACAAATTTTGGTCTCTTCATTCAGTGGAATACTACTCAGTGATAACGTGGAAAAAACTGATTCATGTGACAACACGATTGAATCTTCTGAATGCTGAGCAAAAGCCACTGGGCACAAAAGAGTGCATACTGGTGATTATATTTCTTTGAAGTTCTAGAGTAAGCAAAACTAATTTATAATGATAGAAATCAGATCAGTGGTTATGTGGGTGGGAGTACAGGTTGGCAGTGAAATGCCAAGTGGGAACATTTTGGGATGATGGAAATGTTCTATATCTTGATGGGGGTGGTGAGTATTCAAGTGTATATGTTTGTCAAACACACTGAACTGTACACTTAAAATGGGGACATTTTATTGTGTGCAGCCCTGCCGTAAAAAATATCCATGCTCTATTTTTATAAATGTCAAGAAAAGGCAAAACTCATGTATGGTGATAAAAGTCAGAAAAGCAGTTTCTCCTGTGGGGTGGGGTGAGAAAGTGGTCGTGGTAGTATTAACTGGAAAGGGGCAAGAGGGAGGAGGTCTTCCTAGAGTGTTGGGAATGTTTTATTTCTTGATCTTGGTGGTAATTACTTAAATATATGCATATGTAAAAGTTAGTTGATCTATATGTTTATACACTTAACTGTATAAATGTTATGTCTCAAAGAAAAAAAAGCAAAAACTCCCCATAAAACCAAACCCATACCTAGGTCCCATCCACAGAGATACCGATTTAATTGGTCTGGGATGGGGCTTGAGCGTCAGCGACATCAGTGCTCCCTAAGTGAGTCTAATATGCAGCTGGAGTTGAGAACCAGAGTGTACTACATGTAGAAAGGAGGGGAGAGACTTGGAACATCAAAGGAGGATTGCACAAAGCTGCAGGAGTTGCTGGACATGAGACCAGAAAGGTGACAGGTGACAAATCATGTCAGGCCTTGCAGGCCACTTTAAGAAATTTGAACTTCATCTTAAGAGTAATGAAAAGCTGGGATGCCTGGGTGGCTCAGTCAGTTAAGTGTCTGTCTTCAGCTCTGGTGATGATCCCAGGGTCCTGGGATCGAGTCCCACATCGGGCTCCTTGCTCAGTGGGGAGCCTACTTCTCTCTCTACCTGCCCATCCTTCTGCTTGTGCTCTCTCTCTCTGACAAATAAATAATCTTAAAAAAAAAAAAAGAGTAATGAAAAGCTTTTGAAGGGTTTTGAGTAGGGAGGTGACTTGGACAGATAATCAATCAGCTGGTATGCACTAGCCTTGCCTGTGGGTAGCATTCCTGCTAATCCTCGGTAAGTATTCAGAATCTCTCCCCTGTGAGAAGAGGATTTGGAATAGTTGAGTCTTGGAACTAGGATTGGTGCTTGTTTAAAAGTGGGGAGTGAGTGAGTGAGATGTGAAGGTTTTTGACACAAGCAACTGGAGAAGTAGGAAGTCTGGGGGGACCTAATGACTTTAGATTTAGACATGATGAGTTCACGTTCCTGTCAGGCATCCTTGTGTGGAGATATTTAGTAAGTAGTTGGCTTCTGTGGGTTTCTGAGGGTCACAAGTGAAACTTGTAGCAGAAAGATCATTTTGCTTTTTTTGGAGAGTTGGCATCAATTAGTAATTTCTTTAAATGGTAATCAGGGCTGTGAGGAGAGGTAAGATCCCTTTAGGAGAGAGAAAGTAGTATGAAGAGAAGAGAGCGCCTTGGACTGAATGCAGATCAGTTTCTTCAAAACTTCAACATTGAAAAGTCAGGTTTGGAGGAGAAACTTGCTTTGCACATTCAGGAAAACGATCCTTCATTTAGAAGATCTATATTGAATACCTACTGTGTGCCAGGCACTGTCTGAGTCTCTGTGGGGGATACTGCAGGGAACAAAAAAGTCCCTGTTCTTGTGAGCCTTGCTTCTGTTGGAGGGAAATGGACAATAAGCCGATCAACAAATAAGTGTATCATGTGTGAGGTGGTAGTAGGTACTATGAAAAAATGAGAAAGACGTGAGCTTTGCCTTCAGATACCCTCAAATAACTGCAGTTGTAAGCTGACTGAAGTAAGGCCAGAAGAGGTACAAAGTCAGAAGTGCTCATGGAATCAGAGATTATAGCTCAGTTTGTTGCATATTGAAGCTCTTTACATTGCCAAGGCTGTGAATTTTTTCTTTTCCACTGAGGGCTTTCTATAATTATATGTCATATGAATTAAAAAAATTGTTACCGAAGTATTCAGATTGCGGTTTAGAGTCAAAATATAGTTATCACGCATTATAATGAACATATATAATATTTTTTAAGTATGCTAGTAAGAATTGTAAAAATGTTTACTGACCACACACATATTGTAGGCTATGCTTTTTTTTTTTAAAGAGCGGTTACAGGTTTACAACAAAATTCAGAGAGAGGTACAGAGATTTCCCACATATTCTCTGCCTCCACATATGCATAGCCAACCCCATTACCAATGTTACTTACCAGAGTGGTACATTTTTTTACAAAGGATGAGCCTACATGGATACATCATGATCACCCGAAGTTCATAGCTTCTCTCAGGGTTCACTCTTGGTGTTGTATGGGTTATTTTTTGATGTGTTCTCCCTGGGGGGAGACACGGGAAGTCTTTTGTGTCGGTGCTGCTTGGGTGGCTGATACCAGTGCCAGCTTTGTCCATAAGGAAATATCTTCTGAATTCCTGACCCCCCTGCTGAGAAGAGCTGGGCCTTTGCTTGGCTATGAGACTTGATGTTCTAACAGGGGCAAGAGCATCCCTCAGGAGGCTGGATTTCACCCAGCCCCTGGGAGTTGAGTCCTCTTTCCTCTGTGGCTGGACCTACTATGTGCGATATTCCAAGGGGGCTCTTTCTTGCCAGTTCCAGGTCCCAAACCAGTTCCCCTTCTCATTCTTTACATTTCTGTGTAGAGGGTCCTTTCTCCTCCTACTCCCCTTCTTCTCTTCGACCCCCAGCCCTAGCCTCGAGCTTCTGTGCTGTTTGTTTTTTTTTTTAAAGATTTTATTTATTTATTTAACAGACAGATCACAAGTATGCAGAGAGGCAGGCAGAGAGAGAGAGAGGTAGAAGCAGGCTCCCCAGTAAGCAGAGAGCCCGACGTGGGGCTTGATCCCAAGACCCTGGGATCATAGCCTAAGGCAGAGGCTTTAACCCACCAAGCCACCCAGGCGCCCCTTCTGTGCTGTTTTATCTCTGGAATGTCCTGGTCCTTGGTCGAATATGAGTCTTCCTAGGGCTGGTGCTCTGTTTTAATAGTCTTTGGAGCCCTTTTTAAGGGTAAGGATGAATTCTGATCCCATCGAGAATTCCTGCAGAGCTTCCTGGTCCTGCTTTGGTGGGTGGGAGGTGAAGTGGAGAAATTATTCGCAACAGGTGATGCTCCTGCTGGCAAGATTTCACAATTTCCAGAATCCCTTCAGGTGCCAGCCAAGTGGTAAGGAGCAGTCTGTCTAGTGGCCTTCTCTGTTCCTGATCTATACCTTCTTCCTTACCTGCTGTTTCTCTAACTTCTTTCCCTTTGGGCTTATGTCTCACACCAGACAATCCATTGCCAGGCTCAGCTTCACATGCCTGCAGATCCGGGGTCTCAGGGGGAGGAATTACTGTTCAGTGATGAGAAACTGGCTGGAAGGGAGGAGGCATCAGGTGGACGATGGATATTGGTGGGAGGAATTGGTCATTTGTTCTCAGCAATTCTCTTGTCTTTGGAGGAGATATGGTTTGCTATGAATCCATTTACGCACACATTCATTCATTCAGCCAACATTTACTGATTTCCTACTTGACGGTGGATGTTAGTGAAGGTGCCATCCTAGGCCCTGGAAGATAGAGTGAGTCAAACCTAGTCCTTGCCTCTTTCTGGACGTGGTATGTGAACATCAGAGCATGAGAATTATTATAGCGGAGTTGTGTATGAAGTGCTTTGGAGCATAGAGTGGTGAATGATTAGCTCCGCCTGGAGAAAGGAGAGTAGCTTGGGACACAGGAGAAAGACTGTGGTTTTGCCTGCCAGTGATTAACAAAGTGTGGTCTGCAGACCATTGAGGATCACCAAGACCTTTTCAGGGGTCCAAAAGGTCAAAAACATTTTAGTAATAATGCTAAGATGTTATTTGCTTTTTTTTTTACCATGTCTACATTTGTACTGGTGGCATGAAAGCAATTAAGTAAAACTGTTGGTTCCTTGTCAGGAGTCAAAGCAATGGCACCAAACTGTGCCAGTGGTCACGGTTTTCCTCACCTTCATATGCTCTGTTTAAAAAAAAAATTTTTTTTAGATATAGAAGTAGAAGTGTATGAATTCTATTAAAATATATCCCACGAATACATGTCTCTTTAGTATTCTGTGTGATGAAACAGGAAATATGCATAAAGTACTTTTGCTGCAGGTAGAATTTGATGTTTATTTTAAGGAAGAGTGTTTGTATCATCAAATTGGAAGCTGAACTACCTCCTTTCTTCAGGGAACACTTTTTTTTTTTCTTTAAAGATTCTATTTATTTGAGAGAGAGAGACACGTAGCAAGAGAGAACACAAGCAGGGATGAGAGAGAGAGGGAGAAGCAGGTTCTCCACTGAGCAGGGAGCCCCTTGTGGGACTCGATCCCAGCGTCCTGGGATCGACCTGAGCTGAAGGCAGATGCTTAAAGACTGAGCCACCCAGGTGCCCCAGGGAACACTATTTTTATTTGAAAGAATAACTGACAGATAAACTATAGTTACTGAGACTAATTATTTGGCTGATATTTTCTTGAAAATGAATGAAGTGAGTCTGCTACTTAGAGGAAAACAACTGGTAGTATTTGTTGCCAATGATAAAATTCTAGCTTTTATTTAAAACTTAGAATTGTGGAAAACTTGTATCTGCCACTGGGGGCTTGATGCTTCCCCAGATTTCAAGCTTTTCTGATGGGGGCACCTCAGTGGCTCAGTTGGTTAAGGGTCCAACTCTTGATCTCAGCTCAGGTCTTGATCTCAAGGTCATGAGTTCAAGCCCTGTGTTGGGCTCCCTGCTTGGTATGGAGGCTACTTTTAAAAAAAAGAAAGAAAGAAAGGTGGCAATGGGTGGTTCAGTTGGTTGGGTGTCTGACTCTTGATTTCAGCTCAGGTCATGATCTCAGGGTTGTGAGATCAAACCCCACATCAGGCTCCATGCTCCCTCTGCATTGCACCCTTCCCCCCGTGCCCCTGTGACTGCTGGAGCTGTCTCTCAATCTCTCAAATAAATAAATAAATAAATAAATAAAACTTTTCTGATTAAATTAGTGGTGATATTAATAACTGATTGTTTTGCTATTATATGGATGAAATGGGCCAATTTGGAAGTTCTGCCTAACTCATTGAATCACTAGTTTTCATGTGACCAAGTGCATCGTGTTACAAAATCACACCTGATAAAAGATCATTGAAAGTGCAAGATAGAGCAATAGATTTTAATGTAATAAAGTACAAAAAGTTCATCCAGTTAGTTTCAAATTTCACATTGCAACTAATCTTTAATCTACCACTTGTTGAGTTTTGATGTAATATTAAAGAAGAATGTTTACAGTTATCTGAAAAGTTATTAAAGTACTCCTGTCTTTTCCAGCTACATATCTGTTTTGATCTTGGATCAAAACAACACATTGAATGTGGACACAGGTATAAAACTACAGCCATTTTCCATTAAACAAGATATTAAGGAGATTTGCAAAAATGTAAAATAATCCCACTCTTCTCAGGAAACATTTTTTCTAGGAAACGATTATTTTTCATAAAAAGTCATATTTCTGTTAATGTATAGGAGATTTATTGGTCTAAAAGGAACTAATTACTACTAGAATTTGTATTTTAATTTCTAATATGGTAAATATCAGTTTGGGGATTTTCAATTTTCACGAGTATACAGGGGCCCTGAGATCAAACAATTTAAAAACCTGGTTCCAAACTAATCTTTTTACTTAGAATTCTCTTTTCTGCGTAGAGAAAGCCTACACATAATTGTTAGTTGGTATTTTAAGTATTCATCAAAAAACACTTAATGAGCATCTACCAAGAACCTGGCTTTTGCTTGGGGCTGAAGACATGGTCCCAAGCCCTTCTGGAAATCACAGTCTCATGGGGAAGACAAACAGAGAACTGCAACACAGTATGATAAATGTTCTCAGTGATAGGCCATAAGTGTTGTGGGAATATAGACTATTGTTATAATCACTTGCCAGCTCATCTAGAACATATACTGATCTATCTGATTGGACTGTATGACTGTATTTGATTCTTCATCGTCTGAGAGGGAGAGTGGCTGGTTAGCAGAGGATGGGAGCTGCTCACTTGTTTCTCTGGGAGGAAAGAAGGAGACTACAGATGTATGGATTGTCAGCTTTCTGCATGCCCTATGCAAGGTGTTTAAACAAATGTGGTCTGCTTACAGGGTTTGTCCTCATTTTACAGATGAGGCATTGGAAGCTCAGAGAACTTAAACAGCTTGACCAACATCATATAGTTGTAACTGATGGAGCTGAGGTTTTGACATACATGTTCTGACTACAAATTCAGGGCTCTTACTAATAATGCATTGCTAAATCGTTGGATCTTCCAAGGCTATTTCCACATGGCTGTGGGAAACCTTGCCAGATTGGAATGTGTAAGATGATAGAAAGGTCTCAGGAAGGAAAGAGAGACAGCCCAGGAAATGCTTGATAGCAGGAGTCATTTGTGAATTTTGGCTAACGTGGTTTTTCTGGACAGGATTCTCTGGCCTTATGGGACATCAAGATTTTGTACCCCTTTATCCTCAATCCCTTTAATCCTTCTCTATGTCTGATGATGCCAGCAGCAAAGGTCACCTGTGTGTCTGATCAGGTTACAAACCAGAGCCTAGTGTTGGAAGCCCAAACTTCTTGGACCTACCATAGGCCTTCGGGAAAGGGGCTGGGTGACTTAGGCCAATGGTGCCCGGCCTGGAGAGTCCCTCTGCCCCCCATCCCTAGAGTTCAGTAAACTACTTTAGCATTTAAAAAAATGCTATTAGAAGTTATGCTTTGGGGCACCTGGCTGGCTCAGTTGGAAGAGCATGAGACTCCTGATCTGGGGGCTGTGAGTTGGAGCCCCACATTGGGTATAGAGATTACTTAAATAAATAAAACTTAAAAAGAAGTTGTGCTTTACTTATGAGAAACCTGTGTGTGGAAACAGGCTAGTGGAAAGACTGGATTTCTTTGCTTTGGTTCAAAAATCTGTCAACTGGGGCACCTGGGTGGCTCAGTGGGTTAAGCCGCTGCCTTCGGCTCAGGTCATGATCTCAGAGTCCTGGGATCGAGCCCCGCATCGGGCTCTCTGCTCAGCAGGGAGCCTGCTTCCTCCTCTCTCTCTGCCTGCTTGTGATCTCTCTCTGTCAAATAAATAAATAAAATCTTTAAAAAAAAAAATCTGTCAACTTAATATGGTTCAGGTGTGCTACCTATGGTTTTCTAGAACAGGGGTTAGCAAACTATGGCCCAGTGGTCAAATTCAGCCCACCACCTGTTTTTGTGAATAAAGTTTTATTGGAACACAGCTAAGCTTGTGCACTTATGTTTTGTCTATGGCACCCTTTGTGCTCTATGATAGAGTTAGGTAGTTGTAACAGAGGCTATCTAGTTCATAGATCCTAAATTGTTTACCATCTGGCCTTTTACAGAAAAAGTTTGCTGACCTCTAGGGTAATCCTGATTCTTTTTATCATGGTGCTTAGCACATCATGTAATTATCACCCCTCTCCTCTAGTTTTATAACTAAGCTCCTTGAGAGCAGGGATGAGATCTGGCTCATCTCTTTATGCCCCATGTTGATTATAGAGCCTGGCACATAAAGAACACCCAGTAAATATTTTTTAAATGGGTACATCATGTGCTGATCAAAAATCTCTGATAGGCAAGTAAAATTTTTTTCCTTGTTCTGATAGGCAATTATGTGTGCCTTTGATTAACAGAAAAATAGGAGTAAGGGAAGGAAGGCATTATGTTGGTAATACTAATCCCAGTGCTGTGTGCTTCCGTCTATGAACCAGTCATTCCTTACTGCAATTCTTTTTTAGATAGGTAGTTCGTGGATAGGAGTCCATGAACGAAACAATCATGCCAAGAGCTCTTGTTGGTGAGGAAGTTGAGAAACAATGCCTTAATCCTTGGCTGCATTCTCCTCTTTCCCTCAGTACCCACCCCACCCTCCACTCCAACTTGTAGGACAAATGTAAAAGAATATAAGGTTATATGGAGATATTTCTTTGGTATATATACTGTTTATCTTACTTTTTGTCTTCTATAAAGCCATTTCCTCAGTGGGCTTCTTACCGTCTGTGACTTCCAGAAGATGAAACCACCTTAAAGCTGTTTGGTTGCCTTGGCATAAAAGCAGTCAGGTGAAGTGTGGGCCTGGGAGTCAGTAGGCCTGGGCTCTAGCTGTGGCTATTCATCTGTCTTTGACTTCGGGCACAACAGTTACCATCTGTGAGCTCCAGTATCCAACCTGTTTTTACTGAGTCACATATGGGACATTTTCCACATTTAACATTTATAGCGCTCCCTCATTTTGAAAAGGATTTGAGCAACTAGCCAGTGAGAGAGAGGTGACTTGTCCTGTCCTGTCGCTGCCTCTGACAGCAGACGGGAAAATGATTAAATGGAGTGGAATGTTTCAGGTCTTTGATTAGTGCTTTCTAGAAGGCTTCACAGCCGCAGCCTCTTTTCCTGGTCCTTGCTTTCTCTTCTGTGATAGCTTCTTCCTTGGGAGTGATCTGAGGATTCTTGCCAGAGAGAAGTTACCAAGATCAGGGTCACAGGGAAAGAGGAATTTTAGAATCTAAGCATTGGAAGACATTCTAGAAACTTTACTTACAATGTCTTTTTCAGATACCCGAGCTTGAGGCCTGGAGAAGGGAAGTGACCTCCCTAGGGTCACACGGTAGAGCTAAGACGAGATGCCAGGCTCTTTCTACTGTGTGCATAGTGTTTCCCAGGGTTCTTTTTTTTTCTTTTTTAAAAAGATTTTATTTTTTGACAGACAGAGATCACAAGTAGGCAGAGAGGCAGGCAGAGAGAGAGGGAGAAGCAGACTCCCCTCCAAGCAGGGAGCCTGATGAGGGGCTTGATCCCGGGACCCTGGGATCATGACCTGAGCCGAAGGCAGAGGCTTAACCCACTGAGCCACCCAGGGGCCCTCCCAAGTTTCTAAGAGAGGGAGGGTTAGGTGGCCTCGGCTCTTGTGCTGGCTTTAGTGCCACATGACTATGTATTGGTGGTGGAGGAAGCTGCCCTGTGGGCCTGTGGGCTTCCCACGTTGTTGTAGATGATGTGCTCAGGACCATGGGTGCCTGATAGCTCTCGCTGACTGTAACCCCCTCTGGGCAGGCTCAGCATATGAGGGCTCTCTGCAGCAAGCCCGGGGCTGGCACTTTGCTACTCCCAGCAGTGATAAGGTGAACGAGAAGGAAAACATATTTTTTTGCTATTGTATTAAATGGGCTGTGTTCCTGTTTCTAGAAAGACTGTATTAATGCACATTTATTTATTGACTGACTTAAAGTGATATTTCATCTGAATATGTATTTCTTCCCTTACTAGTAAGGCGGAACTTTTTTCCCCTATGTCCATTGGTTGTTTGTATTTTCTCTCATTTATATATATATTCTCTTGTGAGTTACCTATTCATGTTCTTTGTTCTAAATCCCAGTGTATTCCTTTTTTTTTTAATTCAACATTTTTTTAAAAGATTTTATTTATTTGATAGACAGAGATCACAAGTAGGCAGAAAGGCAGGCAGAGAGAGAAGGGGAAGCAGGCTCCCCGCCGAGCAGAGAGCCCGATGCAGGGCTCCATCCCAGGACCCTGAGATCATGACCTGAGCGGAAGACAGAGGCCCAACCCACTGAGCCACCCAGGCACCCGATCCCAGTGTAGCCCTAATCTTATTCTTGGCATGCCTGCCAGGGATTGATTAGGATAATAAGACATTGTCCCTAAATGGGGAAGCTCAGCACATCGTTGGGGAGAGAGCTGAAGACTGCATGAAACCCATTTCTCACTGTACAAATAGCCAGTGAAGTGGCTGCCTGAGGATTTAGCTGCTGGAAACTATGGACCCTGGGACAGGTGGGTCGCGGCCCACAGTAATGTCTCTTGCTTTTTCTGTACAGAGTTTTGCCGGATTGACAAGCCCCTGTGCCACAGTGAGGATGAAAAGCTCAGCTTTGACGCAGTCCGTAGCATCCACAAGCTGATGGACGATGATGCCAATGGTGATGTGGACGTGGAAGAAAGCGATGAGGTGAGCTCTCTCACCGTGCCGTGGCTCTCGTCTCTTCCTGTGTGGACAGATTCTGAAAGCTGTCCAGACACTCTTCCCCGTGGAGAGATGTTCTTGATGTTGGCTTGTTCTCTAGGAGCTCCTCTTTGTCAAGGGAGGTGATTCTGTAGGACCCAGCCTTTCTGCATGCAGGCCTGATGTCTGTGTCTCTGCCTGGACTGGCTCCCATCCGCCTACCAGCCAGAAGCACAACACTGACTGCGCTGTGCTGTTTGAGAGGGAGAGGGAGCCCCGAGGTTGGTCTCTACAGTTCCCCTGCCTCCTTACTGTAATCCTGCTGCAGGCGGAGGGCATCTGTCTGTCCTTGCTATGTGCTCAGTCCTGTGTTGGCAAGCAGGAGAGAAGTCAAGGCGGTCATTATCTTGCCCTCTGGGAGTTTATGCTCTGTTTGGGAGGAAGAAACGCATGTTCCTAGAAACATCATTCTGAATTCCAGGCCACAGTTGCTGGGAGCCTGTTGAGTGGTCCAGATAGTAGGCGTGAGAGGAATCTCTAGATGGAGAGAGCTCTGTTATTGTCTCACCTTTTGGCATCACTACAGTTCCAATTCCACAGAGCCCAGAGTATGAAGTCATCGTGTGTGAAAAGATGTAAAGGTTTCAGTTGATTTCCAGCTCAACACGAGCCAGCAGTTTGGTGAAACGGCCAAGTTGTGCCAAATCTTTAATAGTGATATGGTGTGTGTCACAAGGGAGAGGTAAGCCCAGTCTCTTCACCCTGCTCGTCAGCCCACCTTTTAAGTTTTGAGCTCAATTTTGGATCTCACGTTGTTAGAAGCATCTGGAGCAGTGAGAGCCTGTAAAGGAGCGACGTGAATGATGAAGGGCAAGGAAACTATGAGATGGAGACATCCAATAGAATTCAGTATTTATAGGTATCACGTATGTGCCAGGCACGGTTGTAGACATGGGGCTGTGGCAGTGAAGAGGACAACGCATCTGTCCTCATATCATTTACAATCTAGTGGAGAAACATGAGCCTGGAAAAGAAAAGATTCAGGTAATAAAATTTCTATCTTCAAATACACTAGGAGTGGAAGAATCAGATTTAAATTACGATGGTGCAGGTGATGAAAACCACAACACTAGCTAGTGTTTATTGAATTCTTATTCCGTGCCAGGCACAGTGTTAAGCTCTTTGCATAATTAACTCTTTTACCTTTCTTAATAGCCTTTTGAAGTTGGTGTTATTGTCAAGGACTGGGGCCTTGTGAAGGCTTGTTCCAAGGACACACTGGGTACGAGTACAGATCTGATTTCAAAGCTCATGCTGTGAAGTACTGGTGTACTATTTCTCTTATTCTAAAGACAGAACCAGGACCAGTGTGAGAAAAATAAAATATGGGCATATTCTTTTAGAATAAAGAATTGTGTACCAGCGCCATCTTGTAGAAAAGGCTTCCTTGGTAGGTATGCAGTGAGCTCCCAGTCACTGAAGGTGGGCTTGTAGAAAATAGCACTCTACTGACTGGTTAGCCAAGGGGATCCTTGTATTAGGTTGAATTAGATAAGGTCCAAGGAATTTATAAGAGGACAAAAATAGACCTCCTGGAGCAAAAGTAGATATTCGGGTGGCGTGGAAGGAATGGGGCAGCCTGAGTAGGGAGCCAGTGTGAGCACAGATGTGGAGGTAGTAAGAGCATGGTGGGTGGGTTTGGTCAGACAGAACAACCGTGGGGGAAGGCAGCAGGACAAAAACCTGGAAAGGAAAGTTGGGGCCCAGGCAGCCTGGCTGAGAGGTCTCCTTGTTGAACCTGCCAACTGTAGGTCCTTGAGCAAGGACACCTGATAAAAGTAGCAGAACTTTTAGTTGCATCTAGAAGTGGCTCTGGCCCTCAAAGGACCCAATTTTTATTTGCTTGTGCTGAGAATAAAACCATGTTCCTAGAAGCAGATGAGGCCTAGAGGCTTCCTGATCTCTTTCTGGGGGCCTAGCCACAGGACTAGGGGATGGATGGCACATCAGTTAAGAAGGTGATATGATCCAAGATCCACAAATTCCTGGATATCTTTGTTATCTGCCCCTCTTTTTTTTCACTTTCTGCTGATTGCTTTGTCAATGAGGGGAGGAAGAAAATGTTCTTTTTAGAAGAATGTTACCACAACAAAAAGCTCATCAGCACAAACTGTTCTAAAATAACACAAAAGCTGTCACCCTGCTCTTCTCTGTGCCAGTGGTGAGCTGTTCTTTTTCAGTATAACTTCTGCCTTTGCCTTGGCTTCAGCTGCTCTGTCTGCAATCTTGGGCCTCTGGCGGTGAGGGGGGCCTCCCAGTCTGGGTTTTCATGACTCGTCACAAGCAACTGTCTTTGAAAGAGAAATAATGGTCACAAAGTATGTGTGCTTAAGTCCGTGTAAACATATGAGACAACCTTGGAGGTCAGGTTCTAACTAGAGCGTTGGGTGGACAGCTCAGAGCTTAGAATATTGGCTTATGGGCCCTGAGGCGTGAGTGATGAAACCCTGCTTGTGCTGACCATGAAGGACATGAGCTTCTCATGACCACTTAAAAAGCCCTGCTGATTACCCAAATATCTTAGCGCAAGTCTGAAGGGATGCCCTATAAGGCCTCATTTATTCAGCCTCATATCAGTAAGTTTTTCAGATGACTGAACTATAACCTCAGTTCTAGCTCTCTTAATATTTTAGCCATTTTTGAAATACGTCTCTCTTTTCAAAGATTATTGTGAACAGAATGGTGCCTTTATTTGAGTCTTTCAAAACATGTCTTCAGGGCCTCTTACACGATTACCCCAGTTCCTGGATTCCCATATCCATTGTTGTGATTTCTTCCTATAATTTCCGTCTTGTCTTTGATTCATCCCCATTTCTTTTTTTTATTTTTTTTTAAAGATTTTATTTATTTATTTAACAGACAGATATCACAAGTAGGCAGAGAGGCAGGCAGAGAGAGAGGAAGGGAAGCAGGTTCCCTGCTGAGCAGAGAGCCCGACGCGGGGCTTGATCCCAGGACCCCCGGATCATGACCTGAGCCAAAGGCAGAGGCTTTAACCCACTGAGCCACCCAGGCGCCCCTTGTCCCCATTTCTAATTGCTGTTTTTACTCTGCTGTGCGCTATGAAATTTGACTTATGGCAAGCTGAGACTCAGCAGGCATTTTGTAGAAAATATATAATCAGTTGTGTGGGGGGCAGCCAGTTTGGCTGCTCAAGGACTCTCTTTGCTTGCTTCTGAGTTGGCAAGGGCTATGGATTGTGGGCCCTTCAGATGAGCAAGATGGCAGTATTGGCGATAGTGCCCCTCATTCAAGGCTGGGAGAAAGTTCGACCAGCCCAACAGTGTGGAAATTCATGGCCTATGTTCTACTGAGACCTCGGGTGGGAACACTGCCCATTGGGAAAGGATTTGCTGCAGGGGGATGGTCCTATCAAGTTGTCTGGCAGTCTGAGGTATACAGAGAGAGGCAGTCAGCAGCCACCATCCCTTCGACCTGTCCTGACATTTTGAGAGCAGTGTTATTGTCCTCCTGGAGCCTACATGGGAAGTCAAAGGCATTTATCCAGCTGTTAAATGGATTTTTATTAAATACCTCTTGTGTGCCAGGCACCATTATAGCAAACAAAACAGATAAGATTTCAGCTTTCATAGAGCTTGCCTTCTAGTGGTCTGTATGTCACAGGCGATTAAATAATGAGTAAAATTCTGAAATTAGGAAAAACTGCGATTGTAGTAGTTTAGTGACTTTTCCTTTAGTTTTCTTAGGTAAAATGGTGGTTAATGATTCCTACCCTTGCAGGGTTACTGTCAGAATTCAGTGAGAAAAGGTAAAAGTTTCTGGCACAGTGGTGTGTGGGTGGCTTAGTGCAATAGGTATCTGACTCCTGATTTTGGTCTGGGTCATGATCTCAGGCTCCTGGGATCGAGTCCCGTGATGGGTAGGGATGGGAGCTAGGTCAGTGTTTAGGTCTGCGCTCGGCCGAGAGTCTGCTTGAGATTCTCTTCCTCTTACTCTGTCCCTCTCCCAGCTTGCATGCTCTCTCTCTCTCTCTCTAAAATAAAAATAAATAAATCGTAAAAAAAGGTTTCCTGCACAAATAACTCCCAAACTGAACAACAGAAAACAAGCAACTCTAGAATGGGAAAAGATTTAAAAAGACACTTCATCAAAGTAGTTATATGGATGACAAAGAAATGTGTGAAAAGATTTCATATCACTCAATATCACCAGCCATTAGGGAAGTACAGATTAAAACCACAGTGAGATACCACTACACATCTGGCAGAATGGCTAAAATTAAAAAACGGACACCACCAAGTGTCAGGCGAGGAGGAAGAGCCACCGGAACTTTTGCTTATAGAGCTTCTGAGAAAGTTAAACATGATTTATTACCTGTCCCAGCAATTCTGCTTCTAGGTATTTACCCCTATAGATAAATGAAAATTTGTATTCATACTAAAACTTGTATACAGTGTTGATAGTAGCTTTATTTGGAGTGGCCAAAAGCTGGACACAAATCGATGTCCTTCCATGTGTGAGTGTGTAAACAAACTGTGGGAAATGGCCCAGCAATAAAAAGGAATGAATATTGATGTATACCACATAGATGAATCTCAAAGGCCTTGTACTGAGTGAAAGACGCCGGACTCAAAAAGTGACATGCTCTGTGATTCCATCTCAATGACGTTCTGAGAAAGACAGAAGTGTAGGGATGGGAGCTAGGTCAGTGGTTACTATGCGTTAGGAGTGTGGGGAGGGTTTGATTACCAAGGGACAGAATAAAGGAATTTGGGGGAGTAATAGAATTTTCCTGGGTCTGGGTTGTAAGACAGTTATGAGAGTCTAAGTATGTGTCAAAACTCATAGAACTATATCCCCCAAAAGTTGATTTCATCATATGTTAATTAAGAAAAAAGTTGTCAGCTTAGGAGCAGACACACGACTGAAGGTCAGTGATTGCTGGTGGTTTTCCCCTTTACATTTCTTCTATATTTCTAGGAAAGCCCCCTACATCTGACAATTGTATTTTAATGTTTGCTTCAGTGATGTGTTTCTCTCATCAGGTTGTGAGACTTTTCAGGGTAGGGACCACCCTTATTTCGTTGTTTGCCTCTGTTTCCCCGATGCCCAGCTGAGTCCTGTACAGAATGGGTGTTTAATTTAATCACTGTGTGGAATGACTGACTAATACTGCTGTAGCAGCCTGGTGTCTGCTGAGCAGGGAGGCTTGAACAAGGGTGTGATCACACATTTTGGGGTGGGGATGGGGATGGGTAGGTAGCAGTCGGAGCCCAGGAAGCTGCAGAATCAACTTCTGCTTTTGTTAGTGTCTGTGTTGTGTGGTGTGGGAGCATAGCACAGGGTTGAGAAGTGGTGCAATGGAGTCACACAGCCCTAGGTCTAAGCCTGGCTCTGCCTTTAGCAGCCATGGAGACTTGGAGAAGTTCTTGAATCTCATTCAGCCTCGGTTTCCTTGTTAGAAATGGAGCAATAATAGTAGGTGTCTCCTGGAATTGTTGCGAAGCTCACGAGAGATAATGCGTGAAGAGTACTCAGGACAAGGCCTGGTGTGTGGAAGAGGCTCAGTGATGGTTACCTTTTGCTGTTTTTTTGCTAACTATTATTGTTACTGTTTTTGTCAGAAAGAGCATACATTTTGGTGCAGAGAGGCCTGTGTTTAAAACTTTGCTTTGCACTTGCTGTGTGACATATAGGTGGGTAACTGCACCCTCTCCAAGCTTTAATTTATTCAGCTGTTTGAGGAGGGTAGTTCTTTGGAGGGTTGTAAGAATTGAATGTATGCAAACGGCTGGTGCAGGGATAGGTGCTAAATCCGTGTGTTTTCCTCCCTCAGCGTGTTGGTGCAGATAGTGAGGGCTGGGCTCTATAGCAAGTTTCCAAATCAGCTCTCTCATCATCCCACGGCCGGTAGCACTAGCTCTGGGAGCCACCCCGCAACAGCGTGGTGACTTGACCAGGGCCCGGGTGCTGCAGGAGGCCGTCCTCTATTCCCTGAGTAGCCCACGTGATGGGGGTGAGGCATGACAGCCTCTGGCCCCTGCCTGTGTGCTTCTGAAAAGGTCTAGGTGAGAACTTATCCTTTCCTCCCACCCATCTGGAAGGCTAGAGGATTTCTGAGCAACAAAGCCATACTATAATACTGTCATCAGATCTGTTTTGACATTAGTGGGGTAGAAGTTGACTTGCTTTCTCCCTTTTGTATTGTCCCCCCATGGGGCCCGCTGGGTCCTGGGGGGACTGTGTGGACTGTGGACAGATGGAATCTGGCACCAGGTGGAATCAGCGCTGGGGGAACTGAACCTTGAGAGGAGTGGCTCCACCTGCAATATCCAGAGGCCCGAAGGAGTTGGACTTGATAGGAGGTGGTACATAGGGAGGGAGAGAAGCCCCACGGGCTTCCTGCACGTAGCTGGTGCTCTGGCCAGCCTGGGCTAATTTGGGTGCGGGTGAGTATGCCCAGAAGTATTAGCATGATTACTAAGAATTGCTTTCCCTCCTCAGGCTTTGGGCCTTATTTCTGTATGTCCAGACGGCTGTGGGCACCTCGCCGTGCTCCCTTGCCTCTAGTTTCCCCTGTAGCACCCATGTTGTACATGCTGCCAATGATCTTCCCAAGTCACATTTTGGTTTCCCGTGTCCTGTGTGATTTTCTTTTCCAATTCCACCTGACTTCTTTTGCCAAGCACTCCATCCCTTCAGATCTGGCCTTAGTCTTTCTTAAGACTCTCTGGATGGACCTCCTACCACTGTGGTTTTCCCTGGCCCTAATTGTCTCAGGCTCATTCTACGCTTATTGTAGTGCCCTATCTTTGCTCAGTTAGTTCTGCCTGGCTGGGATTAACTTCTTCTACCCTCCCCTCAGCCCCCGGTCCTGTCCATATCAGTCTTAGATATCTTCTGGAATGCTCCGGACTCACTTGTCCTGAACTTTCCCTGACTTTCCCCACCTCCACCGATCTCTCTGTCATCCCAGGACTGACTCCCATAGCACGCAGTCGAAAGCAACTCAATTTAGCACGTAATTAAAATGTCTTGTTTTGTGCCCTGAAGGTTTTGAGTATATTCTCTTGCCTGTAAGTTTGTCTTTTTTGCACTATTACTGGAACTATTAAAGCACAACTCTGATCATTACTTCTGCCTTGTAAAGGGAGTGCAGTGGAAAAGGAATGTCCCAAGCCTTGTTCTACCTGTTGGATATACACTTTCCTTTAATGCTCAATCACTGTATGAGCTAGATGTTACTGTGTTTTAGAGATGATGAAACTTAAGAGTGGCCTACCTTTACTTACTAAATTAATCTAAACTCTAACCTGCCCTTCAGTGCTCCCACAATCTGCCTTTGGCTTTCCCGACTAGTTCACATTACACAGCGTTTACTTACTTTATGCTACAACCATCTCAAATGTGTTCTTCCTATCCAATTGCTGTGCCTTTGCTTTAGATAAATTTTCATCTCAGCATCTCTCTGGCTCCCATTTGCCTGTAAAAATTCCACTTGTCCACAAAGGCCTAGATCAGGGTGTCTCAACATCAGCATTAGTGACGTTTTGGGCTAGACGGATCTTTGTTGTGGGGGGCTCTCTTGTACATTGTTGCATGTTTAGTAGCTTCCCAACTTCTATACACTGGATATGGGTAGCAAACCTCCACCATCACCCCTTCTTCCCAAAATTGTGACAACCAGAACGTCTCTATTGCCAATTGTCAGTTGCCCTGGGGAATAGAAATACCCCTGATTGGGGCGCTTGGGTGGCTCAGTCAGTTAAGTGTCTGCTTTCAGCTGAGGTCATGATCTCAGGGTCCTGGGATCTAGTCCCACATTGGGCTCCCTGCTCAATGAAGAGTCTGCTTCTCCCTGTCCCCTCTGCCTGTGCCCCCCACCCCCCGCTTGTGCTCTCTCTCTCAAATAGTAAATAAAATCTTAAAAAAAAAAAAAAAAGTAGTGCCCCTGTTTGAGACCTACTGGCCTAGATTAAATGTTTTCTCCTAGAAATCTTGTTGTTTCCCTATAGTGGGAAATGATTTTTTGTTTTCCATGCTCCAGAGTACTTGGCATGAATCTATCATTTGGCATATTGCTCTGCTCTGTATTGTAATTAGTGCTCTATCCTGTTAGACTGTGAGTGCCTCTAGGGCCAGAAATCAGGTCTTATTCATCACTGTTTCTCCCATAGTACCTGGTGCAGGGCCTTACACATAAAGGTGATGAGTTAAGTTTTTTTGAAATTTGATTTGAAAGAAATGATCTTATCACTAAGTGCCCCTTCAATTGTTTCCTTAGGGCAGAGCAAGAGTACAAGTTTGGTTGGTCAGCTGTATGGGGACGGGGTGCATTGGATTTGTGAGTTCCTGCCAGGATAGTGGCTGAGTCAGTAGTGGGCTGTGTCTAGGAATGTGAGGGTCTAAGATCCAGATATGACATTCTTTGTTAGTGTATAATGTGTATATCTGACCTCTGTGACTCCTTCCCTAGCCCTCTACCCTATGCTGTGAGTCACATACAGAATCTGGATGGAGGTAAAATCACTGTAGTTAAAAATACTAGGAAAGATGTAGAGAAAAACATGTACAAGCAGGGCAGAGATGAAAAAAAGAGGAAAAAAGGAATCTGAAAGACTGTGTGACTGAGCAGAAGTATGCACAGTCTTTGGAGCAAGAAAAATGAGGGGTTTAGGTTTACCTTCACCAACAGTTAGTTGCATGACCTTGGAAAGTTTCTTAAATCTGTGAGCTTTCATTTCCTCCTGGTCAAATGGGGGCAGTAGACTCTGCCTTGAAGGATTCTAGCAAAGATGAAATGAAATCCTGTGTAGAAAGTGTCTGGCTGGGGCGCTTGGGTGACTCAGTTGGTTAAGCGTCTGCCTTTGGCTCACATGGTCTCAGGGCCCTGGGATCAAGCCCCACACTGCACCAGGCACCCTGCTCAGTGGGTAGTCTGCTTCCCTCCCCCTCTGCCTGTGGCTCTGCCTGCTGGGCTCTCTCACTCTCTTTCTCTCTCAAATAAATAAATAAATAAATCTTAAGAAAAGAAAAAGTAAGTGCCCAGCCTGTGGTTTTGTTCACGTTGGTACTATTATGTCCTCTCCCCCTGCCACTGCTCCCACCTGCAAGACCCATGCTGGGGGTTTCCATACCCTCTCACATGGAACCTTTACAAGAAACCCATGGGGTAGGTATTACTTTTCCCATAAAAGACTGAATTAGCTCATAGCTATCCGGTTTGGGGGTTATTGCAACTCAGATCTACATGAGACTGATGAAAATGTTCTAAACTTGTGGTGATGTTTGCTCACCTCTGAAAAAGCTAAAAACTCTTGAGTTGTACACTAAACTGGTATGTAAATTATATTGAAATAAAGATGTTAAAAAAGTGAAAGTGTCCCTACAACACTGGTTGTTGTAGCGGTCACCTCCGCCTTGACTTGCTGTAGTCCAATCCCTAGGAACCCACAGGGCTCTACAGGAAACACTTTGAAACCAATGTTGAGTTCTGTCTCCATTTGCCCCACTCCTGACTTTGACAGATATGCAGAGGGCTTCCAAGTCAGAAGTGCCATGGTATCTGGAAGCAGAGACCTCTTGTTAGCTAACTGAGGGCTAGGTTGCCTGTTTTTGGGGGTGAGTGTGGATGGTTTTTGAGGACACCTGACTGAAGAGCCCTGGGGCATTCTCTTTGGGAGAATCCATCTTCTTTTTCTCTCTCTCCCTGCCTCCCTCCCTTCCTTTTTCCTTTTTATAGTTGTCACTTATGGGAAAGCTAAGATGGCAAGAAAGTTATGGGAGAACCAGGTGGTAATTCCCTCTCACCCACATACCAGGAACCTGAATCAAATTCTTGGCACTTACTATATGGAGCTCCAGGAGGGGCGATGTCAGAGGCAGCTGGCTATGTTGTCCTGGTTTTATTTTTCCTGGATTCACCTTGTGCTCAGGGCCTCCCTCTGATTCCCACTGCTATTGCCGTGCCAGCCCCTGGGAATCGGAGCTTTCCCCTTGGTCCCTGGACCCAATCCTGAACATAGATTTCCTTCCTTCCTCTTTTAACGGCTTTGACTGCCTGGCACTTTTGCCTTTTTTCCCCTTCAGTTTGCTATATGCAAAATAGGGCAGAAAAGAAATAATTGCAAACAGCTTTTCAGATAACCTCAGCATGGGTTTCTGTGTACATTTCTGTTGCTGCAGTAATTCTTCTCTGACCTGAAGGATTGCTACAGTTTGGAGGCATCTCTGGTTTTTTGCCTTCTAGCTTCCTGCCAGTCTCCTGGTGCAATCACCATCTTATCTCCTGCCTTGTAGAACATTCTGACCCCGTGCCCTAATCTTGGCAAAGCACAGATTGAGGTATGCTCAGGCCTTTTGGACAGAACAGAGATGAGTGATACCATGAATGATAATCATTCTTCAGGTGAAACCTGGTCCTTAGGCTAAGGGAATGACCCGTCCCCATTTTTTCTTGTAAACATTTCACTATAGGGTGACGGTAGCATTCACCTCCCAGCTCTCACTGAGTTCAAGTTCTATAGCCTTGCTCATGCATTCAGCCCAAACTCTTCTAAATGTCTCGAATAAAGTATTTGGACATTGCCTTTTTAAAAAGTCTAAGCATAAGCTTTGGAGGCTGACCTGAATTCAGATCCAAACTTTGCAGTGCAGAGCTGTAAGGCCAAGTAATTTGGAGCCTCACTTTCCTCATGTGCAAAGTAGAGATGAAAATAAGGTACTCTTTGCCATTGATAAGCACTCAGGGTAGTGAGAGAGGCAGACCTGGGACCTGGCTGTCACAACAGCACATTTGCAGGCCATGATGGTGGCGTGCGCAGGACTGTAGGAGTTGCGAGAGAAATAAGGGCGAGGTAATATAACATGTGCTGGGGTAGCAGAAGACGTCTTGTCAGCCAGCACTCAGGGCAGGGGACCAGTTGCCAGACAAGCTGAGCTACACATCAGAGGGAGTAGGCCTCGTTTGCAATCTGTCCCAGTGCCTTGGCCAGATACAGCATGAAGCAGCAGTTCCCCCAGATGGGACCGCTCATGTTTCCAGGAAAACCCAGACGGTGGTTTGCTTTGACAGACAGGGAAATTCTTTCTCACTATGCAGACTGTTGTTTTCCTCACCACCCCCACCTTCGTTGGTGAGTCTGCTTTGTTCTGGACTGCAGTCCTGTCAATGACATGGACTAGGTAGATTTGTAAGACTTCTCTGTGTGTTTGTATGTGTAGCTGTGTTTATGCGCCTCATGTTTTTTTTTTTTTGCATGTGTGTGTACATCATTTTATGCCTTTTTATATTTGTATGTGTCTTTCTGTATTTAAGCGTGTCTGTATCATAGGAAGTGGAGGCAGGAGAGAAAGATAGATCCAAGGACACAGGAACTGAGAGAAAGCCCGTAAGCTGGGTCGAGAATCAAAGAGAAGGTAAGGAGGAAATGGTTAGGCAACAGCACAGTATGCAGGACCTGGAGGTAAAAACAGAGGCAGAAGTATAATCGGGAGTCCAAAGATGCCGTTAATGTAGGCTGGCGTGGACCCTACATGGTGGTGGGCAGAACACAAGGATGGGTCATCTAGCAGCCAGAAATGGCCAAGTCTGCAGAGAGAGAAAGAGAGAGAGCAAGAAAAAAAGCCCTGCTTCAGGTATAAGCTTCCAAATCTTCCTGTCTAAGGAGGAATCAGGGGCTGGCCTCTCCTGCCTTTGGACCTAACTGGTGTTTGTGTTGATTTACGCAAGTCTCTCTCTGCATGTCTGTGCATCTGTATCCCATTCAGTGCACTTCATGGCATTAGAAACAATTGGTTTTGATGTAATGGCTGATCCGCTTGAGGCTTTGTGACCCTCCCCTTATTTGTTCTCATGTTCTCCCCCACTCTCCTTCTCCAAACATATTTTGTGTCTGCTGTGTACTGGATATGCACAGACTAACAATGAAGACAAATTTTCTGTTTGTAAGGAGCTCACATGTTAGTGAGGCAGGAGAACATACATGTCCTACTAGATGTTGTGATGAGAGAGTAGCTCATCCCCATACTCTGGAATATTTTTTTTCCTGGAATTTTAAGAGGAGAGAATTTCACTTATCCTAGGATGCCAGGAAGCACAACCCAGAAGAAGTGATGCCTGAGATGGATTTTGGGAGATGCAGAGAAGTTGCCCTGGGGACAGAGGTGGGAAGGGTACAGCCAGTGAAGGAAGTCAGTGGTTCTTTTAACTTGAGCATAGAATGTAACAGTGGCACCGGGACGGAGAGGTTGAAGATGACATGAGGTGGGAATGACAGGCATTAGCCAGATTCTTGCCATACTGAGGTACTTGGATTTTATCCCAAAGATGATGAACTAGAAGGACTGTAAACAGAGATGGCTCTCATTCTGACTGACAGGGTGTCAGAACCTGGCTTTGCAGAGCAGGTGAAACTGGAACTTGGTTTTTAAAAGATGAGCAGGGTTTCCTGATGAAAAGAAGGAGGAGGAGCATCCCAGGAAAAAGGAACTTCATGAGTAAAGGCAGGAGGCAAAAAAAAAATATGGCAAGTTTGGGAGACATCAAGTAGGGAGGTGTCTAGGGAATAGTTTCTTTATAAGATAGGGTTATCTTTGATGGCTGGTGTGTGGTTCCTATAAGATAACAGATGGTAAGAATCCTTTGTGACCCATAATGCTGCATGAAAATGTCATTAGTGGTGTTGTTATCCAGCTTCTTCTCTTTCCCCTTGGTGCCCAGCAATGACAGCCCCTCCCAGCTGTAGGTCAGGTAGGCGTGAGATGAGCAGTGTGGCATAGATGCGCCCGTCTTTTCTTGAGCCACCTGGCATCTCGAAGAGCAGGAGCTAAGATTAGAAGTCTCTGGGACTCAGAGGTCAGGGGCCGGTTGGCTCAGAACACACCATTCTCCACAGTATGAGCCCTCCTGCCAAAGGAGCGGAGTTCAAAAGAGTGAAACATTTATGAAGCACCTTTTACATATAGGCACCGTGAGGGACGTCTTACATGATCTCATTTTCTCCACATCGTCCCTGTGAGGTTGTCTGCATTTTACAGGCTTACGGTGACCTTGTGACCAAGTGCTGTATCTGGGAGATTTGTCCCAGGTATTACTTCAGAAGGTTTTCGATGTCTCTGGGGGGTGAGCAAGCTCTCTAATTAGTTCAGAGTGGAAAACTCTGTGCGTTTGAGGCAGTGTGGGCTTGGAAGGATTGGAAAGAGGGTTTCTGGACTCTGTCCTTGGGACTGAGGACGGATTCAGCTATACCCTCCACATAGAATAGTGGTTCTTGCTGACAAGGACTGACTCTCTCTGT
Organism: Lontra canadensis; assembly: GCF_010015895.1. NCBI lineage: Eukaryota > Metazoa > Chordata > Mammalia > Carnivora > Mustelidae > Lontra > Lontra canadensis. Next base: position 26,722,739 of record NW_022631001.1, read on the forward strand.
ATCTGTCTCACCTCGGTTTGTTCGTTCGTTTGTTCTTTTGTTTGTTTGTTTGTTTGTTTGTTCATTCCTTCCTTTCGATTTTATTTATTTGAGAGAGAGAGAGTGAGAGAGAGCATGAGCAGGGGGGCGGGGTATCGGGAAAGGGAGAAGCAGGCTCCCTGATGAGCAGGGAGCCTGATGTGGAGCTCGATATGGGGTTTGATATGGGGCTCAATTCCAGGACCCTGGGATCATGACCTGAGCTGAGGTGCCCCTCATCTTGGTGCTTTAGATATGTTTGATAAATCTCTGTATTCAGGGCATCTGGGTGGCTCAGTCGGTTAAGTGACTGCCTTTGGCTCAGGTCATGATCTCAGAGTCCTGAGATCGAGCCCTGCATCGGGTTCCCTGCTCAGCTGGGAACCTGCCCTTTTTTAAAAAAAAAAAAAAATAAGATTTTATTTATTTATTTGACAGAGAAAGAGATAGCGAGAGCAGGAACACCAGCAGGGAGAGTGGGAGAGGGAGAAGCAGGCTCCTCGCTGAACAGGGAGCCTGATGTAGGGCTCAATCCCAGGACCCTGGGATCATGACCTGAGCAGAGGCAGATGCTTAACTGACTGAGCCACCCAGGTACCACAAATAAAATCTTAAAAAAAAAAAAAAAATCTCTGTGTTCTTGGATCCCAGCACAAGGCATGTCACATAGTGTTGCTCATTTAAATGGCTGGTTGGGCAAATGAATAAATAAATGCCTCTTAATAAAGGCTTCCAGAACACCTAATGTCTTCACTACTCCCTCTTTCTTCCCTTGGGGTACTAGAACACACGAATAGATTTTGTTCTAAAGGAAAGTTATTTGGTATTGCTCTTTGACACATAAGACTAAATTCTCCCTCTTATAGTGATTAGGAGCCAGAAGCTTAAAAGAGGAACCTGAGTTTGTCTTACTCTTTGTCTTACTCCTTTTTTTTTTTTTTTTAAGTACGCTCTTGGTCCAATGTGGGGCTTGGCTTCACTACCCCCAGAATGAGCTGCATGCTCTACCAGTTGGAACATCCAAGTGCCCCAGCCTTACTCTTTTATATTCTTTGTTCCCAAGCCTTTGCCCTTGTCCCTTCACTGCCTAAAGGTGAATGGCATTTAAAAGGAACACATAGTGAGTACTCAACTCTTCTGCCAAGTGTTCTGTTTTGGAAATGGAGTCTAGGAAGTTTTCCTGCTATTAAGTGCTTGGCTGGAATTGGGTGTCCCAGAGTCTTGGAAAGTCATGCCTAGGGCCAGTAGTATGGGAGAAAAATTGAGAGGGGAATCAGAATTGACTCTTGTTTATAGGGGTTGTAAGGAGAGAGAATTCCTTAATACTTGAAGCTGTAACAGAGGGAGGAGTAGGTATATTTAATCAAGGGGTCATGACCCCCTTCCTGTTTTTTGTAGAGTTTACAAACTAAGAATGGCTTTTGCATTTTTAAATAGTTGGGGATAAAATGCAAAGAAGAGTTTTATGGTATGTGAAATTTCCACGAATTCAAATTTCAGTGTCTGTAAATACAAAGTTTGACTGGTGCAGAGCCACTCTTACTCATTTACATATTGTCCTTGGCTGTTCACACAAGAAGAGCAGAATTGAGTAGTTGTAACAGAGACTGTATGGTCTACCAAGCCTAAAATATTTACTGCCTGGTTCTTTATGGAAAAACATTTGCCTGGCCCCTGGTCTAACCCATCATTTTTTTTTAAAAACAGCTTTATTGAGATAAAATACACTTACCATATAATTAAGCACCTTTAAAGCATATAATTCAGTGGTTATGAGTATATTCACAGATATGTGCAGCCATTACCATAGTTAAATTTAGAAACTTTTCATCACCTCAAAGAGAAACCCTATACACATTGGCTATTGTTCCCCTATCTGCCTCTTCCTCACAGCCCTGAACAACTGCTAATTTATTTTCTGTATTTATAGATTTGCCTTTACCTGGACACTTCCTACAAATGGAATCATATAATATGTGGTCCTTTTTTAAAAAGATTTTTTAAAAATTTTATTTATTTGACAGACAGCACAAGTAGGCAGAGCGCCAGGTGGAGTGGCAGGCAGAGGGACAGGGAGAAGCAGGCTCCCCACTGAGTAGAGAGCCCAATGCAATGGGTTGCGGACCCTTGGGTCATGCCCTGAGCTGAGAGCAGATCCCCAGTATGTGGTCCTTTCTGACTGGCATATTTCACCTAACATACGATTTTCAAGGTTCATCCATGTGGTAGCATGTGTCAGAACTTCACTTCATTTTATGGCTGAAGACTGTTCTATTGTATGAACACACTACCTTTTGCTTTTTCCTCTCCTCAGTTGATGGGCATTTAGTATGTTTTTACCTTTGGGATTTATGAATAATGCTGCTGTATACTGATATGTACAAGTTTTTGTGGACATACATTTTTACTTCTCTTGGGTATATACCTTGGAGTGTCATTACGGGGTCATATGGTCACTGTGTTTACCTGTTTGAGGAACTGTCAGACTATTCTCCAAAGTGGCTGAACCATTTTGCATTTGTGCCGGCAATGAATGAGTATTCCAATTTCTCCAAATCCTCACCAGCACTTGTTATTATCTGATTTTTTTTTTTTAATCACAGCCATCCTTGTGGATGTGAAATAATATTTCATTATGGTTTTGATTTGCATGACTAATGATGTCAAACATTTTTTCAAGTGGTTATTGACTATTTGTTTATCTTCTTTGGAGAAATGCTTTATTCATATCCTTTGCCTGTTTTTTATTCATATTCATTTTCATTCATATGTTTTTATTCATATCCTTTGCCTTTTGCCTGTTTTTTAAGTTGGGCTGTTTGTCTTTTTACCATCAAGTTGTTAAAGTTCTTCATATATCTTAGATACAAGTCCCTTATCAGGTATGTCAGTTGCAAATATTTTCTCCCATTCTGTAGGTTCACCTCTCACTTTTTTGATAGTGACCTCTGAAGCACAGAAGTTTTTGATTTTGATAAAGTCCAGTTTATTTATATTTGTTGCTCCTCAGGCTTTTGATGTCCTATCTAAGAATTCATTGTCAAATCCAACATCATGGAGATTTACCCTTGTGTTTTCTTCTAAAAATCTTAAAGACATCTGAAGCTTAACATACTTCACATGGATTCTAAGTACCACCTCATCTAAAACCTGCTCTACTCGCAGGTTTCCTTATCTCGGTTGAAGGCAACTCCGTTGTTTCAGTTGCCTGGCCCTGAAATACTCTGAATCATTCATATTTCCTTTCATACCCACACCCATTGATAAATCCAGTGGGTTTTACCTTCAAAACATAGCCCAAATCTGATCATTTCACACAGCTCACAGATCATTGTGTCTACAGTCAGTTTTCAGTATAGTAACTAGAGAGTTTTACAGGAAAAAATGCAAACCAGATCATTTCACCCCTCTGCTCAAAATCCTGTAATAGCTTCATTTTTCTTTTAGGGCAAAAGCCAGAGTGACCAAAAGAGTCAGGAAAGCCCTATGTGGTCTAGCTTCACCTTATCATTACAGTTTCCCTATGGATTATAGATCATAAGTCTCCCTGGGTCTTTCACTCCAGTCACACTGCTTGCTGTTCTGCAAACACATCTTGTTGTTTCTGTCTTTGGGCCATGGTTCTAGCTCTTACCTCTGCCTAGGATAGTCTTCTTCCAGATATCTGCTTTGATAATTCCCACATGTTTGCAAATATTTTTTCTTTTCTCAAACTTCTCTTAATCGATGAGACCTTTCCCAGACCACCCTATTTAGTAATGAATTCTGCTAACTCTACCCCATTTCTGGCACAGACCTTCATTACATATCACTTCTTTTTAATTTGTTTTACTCTTAAGGACTCAGTCACCTTCTGGATTCCATCATTTAATCATTGATTATTATTTATTGTCTAGAATATGAGGTTCATGAGGGCAGGAGATCTGTTTTATTCAGATCCTAAATCCCTGCTAAATCTCTAGCCACCTAGGATAGTACCTGGCTCAGTATTGGCATTCAGTAAATACTGTTAAGTGAATGAGTGAATCTTATTTAAAAAGGAGCAGATATATTTTTTCATGTGGATTCAAATGACTATCTAGGGTCATTTACCAGCCTTGAGAACTCCCTTTAGTGTTTTTTGTAAGGTGTGTCAGCTAGCAATGAATTTTCTCAGTGTTTATCTAGAAGTATCTTTATTTTGCCTTCACGTTTGAAAGATAGTTTTGCTGGATATAAGATTCTTGGTTGACAGTTCTTTCTTTTAGCACTTTGAACATGTCCTCTACCTGCTGTTTGGCATCCATTGTTTTTGATGAGAGGTTACCTGTTTTAATTTTATTGAGTTTACCTTTTTTTTTGAAAGATTTTTAAAAATAGATTTTATTTATTTCTTTGACACAGAGAGAGAGAGAGAGAGAGAGAGATCACAAGAGGCAGAGAGGCAGGCAGAGAGAGGGGGAAGCAGGCTCCCCACCAAGCAGAGAGCCCGATGTGGGACTGTATCCCAGGACCCTGAGATCATGACCTGAGCTAAAGGCAGAGAGTTAACCCACTGAGCTACTCAGGCGCCCCTGAGTTTCCTTTTTTTGTGACAAATCATTTTTCTCTTGTTGCTTTCAAGATTTTCTTCTTGCTTTTGTCTTTCAGTATTTTCTTTTTTGAAGATTTTATTTATTTATTTGAGAGACAGAATGAGAGAGGGAGAGAGAGAGAGCATGAGAGGGGAGAGGGTCAGAGGGAGAAGCAGACTCCCTGCTGAGCAGGGAGCCCAATGCAGGACTCAATCCTGGGACTCCAGGATCATGACCTGAGCCTAAGGCAGTACCTTAACCAACTGAGCCATCCAGGCACCCCTGGCTTTCAGTATTTTCTGTGATGTGCCTCTGGATCCATTTGCATTTATCCTATCCTCTTTGAAGTCTATTGAGCTTTCTGAATAATGTTTTTCAATAAAGTTGGGAATTTCCCAGCCGTTGTTTCTTTGAATATTTTTTTCTGCTTCTTTCTCTTTATAGTCTTTTTTTGATTCCCCCATTATGCCTATGTGTTAATGGTATGGCACATTTCTCTGAGACAATTCATTTCCTTCATTCTTTTTTCTCTCTTTTAGATTGTGTAATTTCTTTCAGTCTCTCTTCAGGTTTGTCAATTCTTTTTTTTTTTTTTTAAAGATTTTATTTATTTATTTGACAGACAGAGATCACAAGTAGGCAGAGAGGCAGGCAGAGAGAGAGAGAAGAGGAAGCAGGCTCCCTGCGGAGCAGACAGCCCGATGTGGGGCTCGATCCTAGGACTCTGGGATCATGACCTGAGCCGAAGGCAGAGGCTTTAACGCACTGAGCCACCCAGGCACCCCGAGGTTTGTCAATTCTGTCTTCTGCTGGTTTAGCTCTCCTGTTTGAGCCCCTGACCTATACTTTCTTCTTAGTTATTGTACTTTTCAACTTCACAAAATCCATGTGGTTCTTTTGGTAATTTATATTTATTGACATTTTTTACTTGATGTGATTTTGTTATCACACATTCCTTTAGTATTCGAACATATATGTAATGTCTTTAATCGAAAAGTTTTTTTCTGTTAAATCTGATATTTGATTACTCTCACGGTTTCCTTTGCTTGTGTTTTTTTCTGGTATATGGGTCATATTTGCCTCTTAATCTGTATGTCTTGTATATTTTTATTGGAAACTGGATGTTTCTGATAGTATATTGTAGCAACTGTAGGTACTGGTTCAACCCCCTCTGCTGCTTATTGTTTGCTTGTTTATTTGTTTGGTGGCTGGCAAGATCTTATTTGTGGTCCATTCCCTCCCACCCACTCCCTTCAGTGTGAAGCCTCTCCTGTTGCTCCTCAGAGGGTAAAGCTTTGGATATGTCCATAGTCACTTTTGGATGACAGTGGTTTGGGTAGGACCCTCATTGACTCTCTTTTCCTGGCCACATTTAGCTGTTAAGTTTAGTTGTCTTCTGATTATTGTTTTCAACAGTGTTGCACAGACAGATCCAATCATATTGGGGCTCCTCTGAAAGGATAGTTCCTGAGATAAGTGTTTGAGATTTGTTGTTACCCCAGGAGGACTCTTCCCAGCTCATTCTCCTGTTCTTACCAGCAAATTCTCCAGCCACCAGTTAGCTTTTATCTCTAATGAATCTACCAGTCTCCTCCTAGATGCCTTTTACCACTACCTTTACTATTTTTGAGAATGTCCTTGGTCTTGAACTCCTTCACATTCTGTTGCAAATAAAATAATTTCCTTTAGGAAGAGGTTTGAAACTCTTTGTAAAGCCTGCTCTCCACCCCAGGCAAAATCTCTGAGCCATGGTTCTGGAGCTGGAGGTGGGGATAATGGTGTGCTTCTCTTTGAGTGATATACCCCACTTTAGGAGCTGAGCACCCAGTGGTGGCACGGTAGAAGCTTCAGGCTGTCTTGGCTTGCCTCTCCCAGAGTATATTTGCTGTCTTATAAGCCAGGGCAATGGCATTCAGGGCCTCAGGATCCTCAGTGGCTTTGCATCCAAGGTGAAGTCCCTGCTTCATAAGTGGGGGCTGGGTAGAAGTAGGGAGGCCTGCTTCTTGGCTGGACTCACCTAGAACTTAGCCTAAGCAACAGTAACTGGAGGCAGAGTGAGAAATGGAGGTATACTGCTCCTCTCACACAGATAGCCCTTGAGCTGGGAGCTCGGGGTCAGAGAACCCTGTGTTCTTGGCGGCCCTAGTCTGGAGTGGAGTTCCTGTCTTACCGATTTGGAAGTGGGGAGGGAGAGAGGGAGCAGATATTAATTCAGGTTCTACAGACTCTCACAGTTTTTACTGAGTTTTAGTAGATATTCTTAAGCAGATGTTTCTTCATTTGATGTATGCTTTAGGACCATTTCCAGAAACTTTAAACAGTTGTTTTAAAAAAAATTTTTTGTCCGTTTCACTGGATAGTGGGTCCATGGAGCTTCTCATGCTATCAAGCCAGAAGTCCCCGCTGATTCGTCAATTTTTGAAAACATCCTTACCCACAATACATTCTGTGCAGTGCTGTGTATTCATTCTCTGGAAGATGTGGCAGTATTGACCCCAATTAAGAAGATTATCCCTTCTCTCTAGAGGAATAGTTTTAAATTAGTGACCTATTTCTATCCTCTTTTTCATGAGACAAAGATTCCCTAGCCAGTAGTACTTGGCTAGCTTATATACTTTGGTCCTTAAAATTTACAAGATAAGGGGTGCCTGGGTGGCTCAGTAGGTTAAAGCCTCTGCCTTTGGCTCAGGTCATGATCGCAGGGTCCTGGCATGGAGCCCTGCATCGGGCTCTCTGCTCAGCGGGGGGCCTGCTTCCTCCTCTCTCTCTGCCTGCCTCTCTGCCTACTTGAGATCTCTATCTGTCAAATAAATAAATAAAATCTTTAAAAAATGTTTATTAAAAAAAATTTACAAGACAAGAGATGTCAGTGTTTCCCAGTCTTTGCCATTCTGGCCAGATGCCTAGAAGGCTGGAACTTGAGATGCTACCTTTAGGATTTAATCTCTATCATGTGTCCCATTGGTCTCACGACATCAGGGATGATTCCATGACAAGGACTGGACCTCAGAAGGATCCTCTGTACCTGTGTATGTGCTGGGGACTGGGTGCTAGGTACTAGATATATGGGAGAAAAAGGGAAGGCGTAGTTGCTGCCTTGGAAGAAGTTCCTCTAGTGGTGGAAATAGCCATGTCAGTGGATGAGGATACTGCGGTAGGATGAGAGAATGCTGGGATGGAGTCATAGGAGAAGAACTTACCTGTTAGTTTTGCCCATGTACAGAGTTGCTGACATGTAATTTGGGTCTAAAGAGATGACTGGAATGACCGAGAGAAAAAGTAGAGTGTTTGGGTGAGGGAATAGTATATGCAAAGACATTAGACTGGTGAAGAGCTTGATGCTTTCAGAGATTTTCAAGTAATTCATTATCACAGGAGTTGGGAGAAAGTGGCAGTTGATGTGGCAAAGAAGTCAGGTAGGGTGTTGCATAAGGTTGTAGAATTTTGGTTTTAATTGGAGTTAACACTTTCAGAGTAAAAATCATAAGAGGAGGATACAACAGACCTTCAAGGTCAGTAGATTACAAGTACCTTGTCTTAATTATCTCTATTGCTGATCTCTTGGCACATGGCCTTTATATGGCAAGGACTTAGGAAATAGCTACCTTTTACCTCCCCTGTGGGTCTTCTTTACATATGAGGGATCAGCATCACTGGGATAGTGAGCTCCAGGACTGCACATTCTTAATATCTTTATATTCTTCTTACAATACATTAAATATATTCATATTTAAGAGAACATCACTCACATACAGGGAGCTTATTTTGTGCCAGGCACTATTCTGAGTACTTCATGTGAATTAATTCATTTGTAATACCCTTAACATGAGGGTATTCTGAAGTTTTGTACTATGTTATCTCCATTTTACAAATGATGTGCATCGTACACTGAAAGTAGGTGCTAGAACCGGAATTCGAATCCAGGCAGCCTGGCTCCAGAATCAGGCTCTAAGCCATCATGCTGCACCAGATCCAAGCCAGTGTAACCCTCTGGCCCCTAGCTGAATATCTTTATTTTAGATTGGCTGACAGTTTGGGGACCTTTTCCTTCCTTTTGTGTAGGGGAGATAAGATGCATTGACTAGTTGTGGTAAGCTAGGCCCACTGCTGGGTGTTGTAGTGTGAGAGACATTCATTCAGTTCTTTAATAACTACATACCCTGCTCTGTGCCAGGCCTGTGCTTGGAAGCGGGCTTATGGAGCTAAATTACTGATTCGTTTAGGTGTTCCAGAGAATTTGTAAGACACGGGTTAGAGATAATGACAAAATATAGTTTCTATATTTGAGTTGCTTAGAGATAGTAAGGGGGGGTAATTCAATAGTAATTGTAGTGTAATGGGATAAGTACTGTCATAGATGTATGCCCCGAGAACTAAGAGAACAAATGGAATAGGGCAATTAACTTGCTTGGGAGAGGTCTGGAAAACTTCACAGAGGCAGTGACTTCTTCTCTAGCAGATAAAGAGAAGGAGAAAACATTTTAAATGGAGCACCTTGTATAAACGCTTAGAGGTATGATGAACATGGTTTGTTCAAGGAGCCCGAAGTGGCTTGATATATCTAGAGCAAATGTTGCTGAACTTTTTTGTTCTTTTTTCTTCTTTAAAAAATTTTTTTTAAAAGATTTTATTTATTTATTTGAGAGATAGAGAGAGAGACCTAGCACTAGTTGGGGGAGAGGCAGACAGAGGGGGAACCTGATGTGGGGCTCAATACCAGCCCTGGGATCATGCGATCATGACCTGAACTAAAGGCAGATGCTTAACCCACTGAGCCACCCAGGTGCCCCATGGTCAATATTTTAGGCTTTGTTGGCCATATAGTCTCTGTCACAATAACTCAACTCTGCTTTTGTAACATGAAAGTAGCTATGGACAGTACCTATACAAATGACTGCGACTGTGTTTCAGTAAAGCTTTATTTGTAAGAAGTAGCAGCAAGCTGGATTTGGTCCATGGCCATAGTTTCTTGACCCTTGGTCTGGACTCTGTGTGTGGTAAGGAGGGAGAACGGCTGCCTGGAAAGTTAGTCTATGACCAGATTGTAAAAGGCCTTGCATATAAGGTCAAGAAGCTAGGGTATTATTCTGTAGGTGATAAGGAGCCGTGAGAGTTTAAGTAGGTACATTCGTGTAGTTTACAGATTTGTACTTTACAAAGGTCATTCTGGTGACTAATGTGGTAGATGGAATGGCAGAAGTGGGACTAGATGTACAGAGGTGAGTGAGAAATGACTGTCCTCTCGGCACCCTCAGCAATAGCTTCTGATGTCACTGGGGACGGATACTTCCCCTATGAGACATCCAAGTCCCAGCACTTTGTACAAATGGCATTTATAGCTATTGTAGCTAAAACATGGGTCCTTGTTAGATGTCGAAGGGGTGAACAAGAGTTGGGAAGTGTCTTAGATCTGGGACGTGTATCTTTTGTGTTCTAAATAGTGTGGAGGTATGAGGAAGGGGCTGAGTGGGAGTGGGGGTGCTGTGGTTTGGTTTGGGAGACATGGAAGGTGAGCAGTTGGGAACACAGTTGGAAATGGGAGGTAGGAGTAATTTTCCAAGGAAACACCCAGGATCTCTGTCTGGGTCCCTGCACCCAGTGGCGCTCTGCTCTTCCAGCTTTCAATCTGTGATTTTTGCTTACTGCTGAGGCTGGCTGTGCCTGTTTTGTTGAAGATTCTAGAGAGATGTTTCCTCTCTGTCTGTCCTCACCCACATCTCCTCACTACTGCTTCACTCGGGGTAGGGATGGGATTGCATTCTTTGCGCCACCACCAGGGAGATCACTTTTTTGAGCTCATAGAGCTAAATATACCTTGTGACAGCTGGTCCCTGCTCTTCAGAGAGCTACTGAGCTGTGGCTCTAGCCAGTGTTGCATTCCCCATGGTAAGGCAAGACTTTTAGGGAGCCTTCTCAGACCTTCCTGAGAGAAGAGCTACTACTTGCTCTGAGTCTGAAATAGTAAATCTTTGTTGTAGGGGCCAAAAGTTGCCTCTTTGGTTTGGTTTGGGTTTTGCTTTTTGTTGCTTTTAAACTTTGTCTTCAGACCTTAGCTATTAGCTGGATGGGGGCAGTGTTCAGAGTGGTATATGGCAGTGCCTATGCAGGCACCTTGGACGTCAGAGTTCAAGTTTGGTACAGCATTCTTGTCTGCTGTCTTGATGGCTAGATCCCTGGGACCTCGATCAGAGCCTATATGGTTTGGCTGGGGAGATAGACCAAAACACTGGTGAGGGTCTACAGGGCGCAGAGGAGCCATCTTTGACGAAGAAGGTTTTTCTTTTGCTTTCACGTCCGTATCTCACCTGCCTGCCAATAATAACAACCGCTAACATTTGATTTGTGCTTTACAATGTAACGGAGTGCTTCTGTGGGCATCAGGCATCATGAGCTCTCTGCTCTCAGCCCAGAGAGTGCATGGCTCTTCAGAAGGGGGCAGCTGATGCTCAGCTCTGGCACATTGTTGCCAGCTCCCTCTGCAAAGCCAGGAGTGGAGCCCTGGGGGTGGGGGTGGAGGCCCTCATGACCTCCATCAACACCCACTCCCCCACCTTCAAGCCGCTCCAGATGACAACATGGACATCATGTCCTTTGATATGGACAATTGATTTTTTTCTTAGCTTTAAGTAAAATGTGAATAACAACATCTTCAGAAAATGATGCATTTTGAAGTTAATTTGTAATGGACAACCTATATGAAAATAAGGAGTGGGGTGCCTTGGTGGCTCAGTGGGGTGGGCCTCAGGCCATGATCTCAGGATCCTGGGATCGAGCCCCGCATCGGTCTCTCTGCTCAGCAGGGAGCCTGCTTCCCGCCCTCTCTCTGCCTGCCTTTCTACCTACTTGTGATCTCTCTCTCTCTCTGTCAAATAAATAAATAAATAATCTTAAAAAAAAAAAAGAAAGAAAGAAAAAGAAAATAAGGAGCTTTCCATGCTGAGGCCAGCTCTTGACAAGTCCCTGAACCACCATTTCTCTTCCAATCTAGTTGCAGCCCTTAAGCCCTTAAGATCCAGGAGTTCAGTGTCTAGATCTTTAGATTAAAAAAAAAAAAAAAAAGATAGCCTGCGGATGCCTGGCTGGCTCAGTCGGTGGAGCATGGGACTCTTGATCTCAGGGTTGTGAGTTCATGCCCCATGTTGTGTGTAGAGATTACTTAAAAATAAAATCTTAAAAAAAAAAACAAAAGATAACCTGAAAAGATGGATTTTCTTGGTATGAACCTGATTTTTTTTTTAAAGATTTTATTTATTTATTAATGAGAGAGAGACAGCATGAGGAGAGAGGTCAGCAAGAGAAGCAGACTCCCTGCTAAGCAGGGAGCCTGATGTGGGACTTGATCCTGGGACTCCAGGATCATGACCTGAGCCAAAGGCAGTCCCGTAACCAACTGAGCCACCCAGGTGCCCTGAAATCTGATTTTTAAATATGGGTTCAATTTAGAAAATGCTCTATGGGCCCTTAAAAGATAGGTGCAAAGGCAGCTTGTGACTTCTACAAGCCTGTCTCATTTATTCCTTAGCACACTTAGATGAGAGGGAAGCCTAGTTCTTGTTCTGAGAGGGAAACTGGGTCAGAGAGGCCAAATCACTTGCCCAAAAGTCACACAGGAAGGAAGGGGTCTGTTTCTGTAAGTTGTGCACCCTTTCTATTTATAGTGTACTGCTTCTCATCCTCTTAAGGTCTGATTGATGCATCCCACTTCTTTGTTATCTAACGAGGTTCCCCTCAGCTTCAGGCCCTTCCTTCAGGTGTAGCTTCTGTCAGCCCACATTCTTCATTTGGCACCATCTTCTTGCTGGCCTTGTTTTCTGCTCCCACTCCTTTGTGGTGCCGATAGAGCCTGTGCATGAGCCCTGTGCAGGTCCTCCTTGTACTTTCTTCCCATGAGTTTCTCTGCTCTCCCTGTACCTCAGTGATCAGACTTGGCTATGAAAAGCAGTCTATTTCTTATTGGTTCCCGATAAGCAGCTGGTATGTGGTTCAGATAGTTTCCTAAAGTTAGCTGGGAATGGCAGAAAAATCCCCTTTCTTGGAGATTTTGGCATTTCTGCTCCTGAGGCCTGCATATCATGTGTGTTTCTCTAGTCTTAGGTTAAGAAGGTCTGGGTTAGAGCCCAAGAGGACCAACACAGGGTATACCTATATCTGTAATCGGAGGGTTACAGGTTTGATCTCTTTAAAATACTTGTAAATCCCAACAACTTTCCATTACGTCCACACTACTACCTCATTTCAAGCTGTATTATTGTAATAGCTACCAAACTGTTTCCTTGAACCCGCCTTTGTCCTCCTATAGGCTGCTCCCCCACACAGTATTTACAACAGTCTTTCATTTATTTTATTTTTAAAATTATGTTCAATTAGCAACATACAGTACATGATTAGTTTTTGATGTAGTGTTCAATGATTCATTAGTTGCATATAAAACCCAGTGCTCCTTACCACATGTGCCCTCATTAATACCCATTAGAACAGTCTTTAAAAAATATATAAATGTAGGGGCATCTGGGTGTTGCAGTTGATTAAGCATTGGACTCTTGGTTTCAGCTCAGATGGTGATCTCATGGTTGTGGGAGCAAGCCCCAAGTCAGGCTCCATGCTCAGCAGATAGTCTGCTTGAGATTCTCTCTCTCCCTCTGCCCCCAAGCCCCCACCCCCACCCCAGCTCGTGCTCTATCTCTGGAATAAAGAAATAAATTTTAAAATGTATATATAAATGTGATCACGTTGCATCTCTGTTCAAATTCCTCCAATAGCTTCCCTCTCAAAGTCCAAGTCCTTATAATGGCCTACATGGGTGCTTAGGATCTGGACCTCTGGTGCTTCCCTAGTTCATCTCCCACTAGTCACCACCTCTCATTTCTCTTCAGCCACATTGGCCCCTTGCTATTCCTTGAACATATGGAGCATGTTCTTGCCTCAAGGCCTTTGCATATGCCATTCCTTGTGCTTTGGATAGTCTTCTCCCAGTTATTCTGTTTGCCTTTCTCCAACATCTCCTTCAGATATATGCTTGAAAGTTATCTTCTTTTTTTTTTTTTTAAGATTTTATTTATTTATTTGACAGACAGAGGCACAGCTAGAGAGGGAACACAAGCAGGGGAAGTGGGAGAGGGAGAAACAGGCTTCCTGCTAAGTGGGGAACCTGATGTGGGACTCGATCCCAGGACCCTGGGGTCATGACCTGAGGCAAAGGCAGACACTTAATGACTAAGCCACCCAGGTGTCCCTGAAAGTTACCTTCTTAATGAGACCTTCTGTGACTCCTTTAAAATGACAGACCATGAATACCACTACTCTGCATTCCCTATTCCTTTTTTTTTGTTGTTTTATAGGAATTATATAAGGGGATGTTAGCTCAATGACAATAAAGATTTGTATCTGTTTTGTTTATTACTTGCTGTATTTCTAGTGCCTGGAACTATGCCTAGTATTTAGAAATCTTATGTCTGCTGACTAAATGAATGAATGAATTTCTGTCCCCAGACTGGCCGTGTCACTGCTTGTGACTGTGTCTTCCCTGAAATGTCCCAGTGTCTGCTGTCTAAGGTCTAGTGTTCTCATCACTTAGGTGCCCAGTGAGAACAATCAGACTCTCAACAAATTAATAGAATTGTCCTAAAATTAATTTTGAAAAATAAGCAGCTGAGATTGACAAGAAGTATTCTGAAATATAAGAGCTATGGGAAGAGGAGGTCTAGGCCTTAGAAATTATTATTGAAGTATAAAATAAGGTGAAAGAGATAATAAAATAGTCAACAACTAGTATAAAAATAGAAATATCATTTAGTGCAAAAGAATGCAGACCCTAGAAATATACCTTGAGTATACATAAGGACTTAATTTATTACTAAATGGCATTTTTCAAAATGAATAAAAGATAATTTAATGAATGGGGTTGGGATAACAAGGTAGCGACTTGGGGAAAAAAATGTTAAAATTCACAACTTACAGCATAAAATGAATCAAAGATCAGATGGCCTAAAAAGCTGACTATTCAAAATATCGAAATACTTTCATTAGTTTAGTTTTTCTAAGAATTGACAAAATCTTTTTGTTCAGGGCTCTTTATCACACATTATCACATTATCACTTGTGTAATCGTTATTCAAAATAAATTCTCATGGATGCCTGGGTGGCTCATTGTGTTAAGCGGCTGCCTTTGGCTCAGGTCATGATCCCAGGGTCCTGGGATCAAGCCCTGCATCGGGCTCCCTACTCAGCAGGGAACCTGCTTCTCCCTCTCCCTCTGCCTGATGCTCTGCCTCCTTGTGCAAGCTTGTGCTCTGTCTCCCTCCCTCTCTCTCTCAAATAAATAAATGAAATCTTTAAAAAAAATTTTCTAAAAGCTTTGATTTCTTTTGCTTCTTTCTTGTAAGAGTGTATTATGAAAAAAAATACCAATAATTAAAGGACAGCACCTACAGTGCTGGGGGAAAATTTGGACAATAAAGTCAGAAATCTTGGGTTGGAATACAGATCTATCACTTATCAGCTGTAACCTTGAGCAAATGTTTGAGTTATCTAATACCATATAACCAACTTCCCCAAAAGTCAGTAGGTTTAAACAGCAACAACATTTATTTTGTTATTTACCTGTAGTCGGGTCATGGCTCAGCAGGGACAGCTCATCTGTGTCCACTTGGGTTCAGATGCAGTGAATCAAAAGTGGGGGTCAGGAATCACCAGCAGTCTCAGTCACTCACATGTCTGATCCCTGGGCTGGGGAGACATCTTCTGTGTTTCTAGTATAGTCTTTCCGCATGGTCTCTCCAGAGTGGTGGCTTTTGGGTAGCCTGGCTTTGTATATAGTTGTTGGCTTAGGGCTCTCAAGGCCTGTGTCCCAAAAGGGAAAGAGCCAGGTGGACTCTGTATTGCCTTTTTTCACCTAGCCTTGGAAGTCACTCGACATTACTACTGCAACATTCTGTTTGTTAGAAGATGAATCACTCATGTCAGCCTATATTCAGGGAGAGGGGAATTCACCTTCGGTGGGAGGATTGTCATAGAATTGGGGACACGTTTTAAAACCATCATAAATAATTTAATCTCTCTAAATTTAATGTGATTTGGGGCAAGTTGCATTATCTTAGAGTTATTACTGTTCATGTTTGTAAAATAGGTGTGATAATTCATTGGTTGTAGAGGATTTGATGAAAAAGTATTGTAGAATTTCTTGGAATATTGCTTAGTATATAAACAAGTGATCACAAATTGTTAATTCTTTTTCCCTATCCTTCTTCCTTCTTCTAACTTATGGAATTCCGGTTAACTATCAGTTAGTATCTTTCTTTCCATAATTACAAAAATATGAGAAAGGACTCTCTTACTCATTTTTGTTCAAGTGAGACATACAACAAAGAAGAAGAGGCAGTGTAGTTGTCAACTAGGACATAGGCACATGGAAGGACAGATAAGTGACGTGGTACACATGTACATTGGGTGGATGGAATGTGTTGTGGAATGCTGGATGGCCTGCATGGAGATCTCGGTGGGCTGGCTCCTAGGTATCTCTTGTGACTTGTGTGCTTTTCCCTTGCAGTTCCTGAGGGAAGACCTCAATTACCATGACCCGACAGTGAAACACAGCACCTTCCATGGTGAGGATAAGCTCATCAGTGTGGAGGACCTGTGGAAAGCATGGAAGTCTTCAGAAGGTAATAGGCAGCTTGGTTGTCAATCTTTGTTGCTGGAAAGGTTTAGAGAAGACAGAAGAAGATGGGCAGGGACTTGGCTTTAAAAGTATACGAGGATAAAATGCTTTGTAAGAGCAGGTTATTAAAATGGTTCTACATATAGTCACTGAATAAGACCGAATCTAATCCTCAGGCTGGGAGTGGGAGAAGGTGCTCCAGAGTTGGAACTGCTCTTCGTTGGAATTTTAATTGAATTCCATCGGCTTCCCACCTGCCTTCTCACCACCGACCCCACTTTCTGCTCTTCTCCAGAGATAAGGAGCTTGCTGGCTTTTTGAGGCAGCCCCTTCCTTTAGAGCTCCCCACTTGGTCTTAGCTTGGTGTCTGCTGAGAGTTAGATGATTCAAAGATTGGCTGGAAGTAAGATGCATTCTCCCCCTGAGTCCTCTCTTTTCCAGGTTGTTTGAAGGAAACATGTTTTTTCAGTCTCCTCCTTGTCTTGGTTTCCTACCTGTGAACACTTTTGTTACTGTCTTAGATCATAGCTCCTAGAGTTGGACACAGACCCGCAAGAGTGGTTTGACCAGCTCAGAGTTGAGCAGGACTTTCAACTTCTTAGTTCTGGACCCTGTATGCATCTTGTCAGTGCAGCCTGATTAGCTCCTGGAGCCTTCAACCGTCATGTCGTTCTGTGGACTCCTGTTGAACTTATTAAATAAAAACTTTAGTTATTTCTTATGCAGAAAACTGTTAAGCCATGACTACCATTTTTTTTCCCCTTGAAGCATTTGCTTCAGAGCTCTGAGTGAAAGAGCATATCTAATTGTGTGAAGCTTGACAGAGAAGGGAAAAACAGGGTTTTAGTCTCCTCTCCATCTTGTCTGTGGTTAGAGTGTCCTTTGATACTAACAAGATTGGAAGCAGTTTCTTCGCAGGGTCTCATAGGAGGTCTTGAGGCTAAGGAGGGTTAAACTTAAGTGACCACCAGGGCCCCTGCTTTTGTAGGTGAGGAGCCTTTGGCTCAGATTTACCTTAAGTGATTGTTTGTTGTCATGTACTTAGTAGATAGCAGAGCCAGGACTTAGACCTGGACCTTCCTGTCCCTGGGTCAGTGCTTTCTATGCCATCCTGATTGGAAGTACTGGTCTGGTGGTAGAGAAACCCCATTTTGGTAGGAAATGAGGCCGTTTCTATTTTTGTTTTAATCTTAGCTAGGATTATAGAATTTTAGATCTGGAAGGGATCATGTATAATGTAGGTGGGAAACATGAGATTATCAATTTAAAAGAAGCGTAAGTTAGCTATATAGACAGCTTTCTGGAAATCTTTAGGAGCTGAGTTCCTTGTGGGGGCTTTGTTTAATAGTTCCTGAGCAGCTCTGGCTATAACTACATGAGGACATGGCGCCTGGGTTTGAAAAGTGGGTTTCATTAAGTGGGAATTTGGAATGAAGATGGCAGGGAAAGCATTCCTGGCCTTCTCTGTAAACTCCACAGAAGTAGCTGGGAAGGGAAAGTGACCAAGAGAGGGCAGAAACAGGGAAGAAATCATAAGACTAAAATGCAGCCAAGACAATTTTTTGGTAAGAACTTTATTCCTGGATTCAGCAACTATTTGGAACACTTCCAGATATGTTCTAAATGACAGGAAGATGAAAGACAATGGAGTGAGTTTTGAAGGGTTGGTTCCCATTACCGAGGAGCAGAGAAACATTCCAGTGTGCTGAGAGGTAGCTCATAGCTAAGCTGTGAGGTGACATGTATGTTTTAGGATCGCTCATCATGTACCATGCCTGGTATGTGCCATGCCAAGCTAAAAGTTAGAATCTTCGTATGGACTATTCCTCGGACAGTTTGCTTCATTATTTAGAACAAGGCCCCTAATCTCTGGAGTGATGATTTCCAGAGCTACAAAAAGCACGTGATCTTCTGGTGCTGGCACCAGCCGGTTGGCCTGAGTCCTGCTGGAGGAGATAGATATCAGCAGTGTTCATTTGTGTGCAGAACATTGCCGACTAGTGCCAGTACCATCTACATGATTAGTGTTGTTAACATTTTCTGACTGATGGTGGGAGCCAGTGTTTTCTCATTGTTATTTAGATTTTAACAAAAAAGCCTGATAATTGCTACATTAGCCAGTTCTAGACTTCAGTAATAAAAACAACGAGAACTAAAAAGCAACTTTAATATTTATATAGTATTTGATATATGCTAGCCACTGTTCTGAGTGATTTATATAGATTAACTCATTCATTTTACACAAAAACCCTCTGAAGTAGAAATACTATGATTCCCTCCATTTACAGATGAGGAATATGAATCAAAGAGAGTGTGTAATGAAATAATGCAATATGATTCTGTCACTGAATACCCAGTCAGTGCAGACTTCACAGGTTAAGGGCATAGTCCCCAAGAGGACTGCTCTCACTTTAGCCACCAAGCAGCCATAAACTCTGGGTGTTTCCAGCCACCTGTGCTCTTACCGACTGGCTATAAATCATGGGTTCCCACTACCCCTCTGGTTTGATAAATTTGCTAAATGACTCGCAGAACTCAGGAAAGTGCTATATTTATGATTACAATTTTATTATAATGGATAAGAGTTAGGGCCAACGCCAACCAAATGATGAGAACAGTAGGGCGAGGCTGGGAGGGTCCTGAATTTGGAGCTTCTGTCTCTTCCCCTGGCATCAGGACCTATCACCCTCCCAGCACATTAAGCACGAATGTGTTTGCCGAACAGAAAGCTCATCTCAGCCTCAATGTCCAGAGCTTTTATGGAGGTCCTATTACATATACATGATTGATTGCATCACTGGCTCCATGAAGGGCCTCAGTCTGCACCCCTTTTTCCTTTCTGAAGTTTGGGCTACTATCTCCTGCCCCAAAGCCCCAATCCACTAGTCACCTCATTGGTCTTCCTGGTTACTGACACACACACACACACACACACCTGTTGCAGAGTCATCTCATTAGCTCAAACTCAGGTGTGATCCAAGGGCGGCACCATGAATAACGGAGGGATTCTTATCACCACGGAAATTGACATGAAGACAAAGACCACCAAATTCTTTGTTACACAAAATTAAGTAAGAAAGAGCTGAACAAACTGGGCTGGGGAAGGATCAAGAGCAAGGGTAACTCCAGGGGTCCCAGTAGCAGGAGCTAGGGGATTGGCCTTTTCTAATTGGCTACTTTTAGATGTCTCTGCTTCATTCATTTGTCTTCTAAGTATTTTTGCTCAACAGTCAGATGTGGCGGAGGGAGAATCAGATTGGAAAAGTCTGGATGACAGACTTATGTGGGGTAGTGGTAGTGAAAGAATATGTATGGGCTGGGAAGGGGTGCGGCAATTTCCAATCCCTCTAAGACCCTGTGGAGAGGCAGGCGGTGGGGGGTGGGGGGAGGTGGCAGTTCTTTAAAGGAAGGGAGGTCAGGTAGATTTTGTAGAATCTTTGAGAAACCGAATTATTGTTTGCGTATTTGAGCCAGTAGAACCAGTAACAGTGCCATTAGAAGGATGGTGGGAAGCACTGACCTAAGAAGATTCTCCTCTAAAACACAGTTTCCATTCCTCTAAACAAAGTGCATCATTACTATTTTTTCTCCCCTTTCCTGGACATGAGATTTCAGAAGATGCTATCAGCCAAACAAAGTAATAATTTCTTTCCCCATTTGTGTGGATCAAAGATGTCTCAAACTATCAACTAAAATAATATGATTCCAGTGAAAAGCAAAAGAACCCAGTATTCTAGTGTGACTTTGAACTTTGCCTTTAGAAAATATTTCTTTTCTACTGGGAATAATTTGGAAATAATTCCAAATAGTAATTTGGAAATAATGACATAAACTCAACAGATCTCCAGTTCTGTCTGTACTATTCTTTGTAGGATGGGATTTTTCATAGGAGGCACCTGGAACAGTACTGGTAAACCAGGAGGCTTTTAGAGAGAAACCCAGCAGAGTTGGCCTTTCTGTGTTGACATACCAAGGGGTGGCAGGTGGCATCGGACTTCTGTCTGAACCATTTCAGAAGTCAGATCAGTATAAAAGAGTAGGCATCCCCTTTTTGCTTTTACATAAACCCAGGGAGAAAGGTGTTTATCCTGTGGTTTTAGCTACATAAAAATTACTTTGCTAAGAGAATCTTTAAGTCATTGAGTTAAATACCTCAGCCATCGTTGCTACATTTTTGGGGTGGAAGATACAATTGACTTTTCTTTCTCTTGGATTCTTTTATTTTTTTTTTAATTTTAATTTTTTAATTTATTTGACAGACAGAGATCACAATTAGGCAGAGAGGCAGGCAGAGAGAGAGGGGAAGCAGGCTCCTCGCTGAGCAGAGAGCCCTATGCGGGGCTTGATCCCAGGACCCTGGGATCAGGTCCGTTCAGGACCTGAACTGAAGACAGAGGCTTTAACCATGAGCTACCCAGGCGCCCCATCTCTTGGATTCTTTTAGATACTTTCTTTCCAATAACAAAAAACCCCCCCACTAGCATCAATGCAGTGATTTGACACTGCAGTCATTTTCGGTTTATATTAAATAGCTACCTGAATTTCTTACTTGTCTCCACATTTAATAAAGGAAACTGAGCATCTCTCACCTATTTCTGTCACCAAGTCCCGAGGATTCTGCCTCTCTTCTATATTTTATGTGCATCTCCTATGATGCTGCCTTAGCTCAACTTCATCTTTTTGAAAGATTTATTCAGTTATAATTGATAATACAATCAGGGTAAATATTGAAAGTGTATGCAATTTTTTTTGAGTTTTGACACATGTATGCAAATGGATATCATTTATGAGACGGACGTTTTGCAAAGATTTTTCTCCCAGCCTGTGACTTATCTTTCTGTTGAAGAATGGTAAGTTTTAATTTCTCTGAAGGCCAGTTTTTCATTTTGTGCTTTTGTGAATCATCCCTTGGTGCCACATGTAAGAAATACTTGCCTAACCCATGGTCACACAAGGATTTTCTCCCATGTTCTCCTCTAGAAGTTTTATAGTTGTAGTTTTTATGTTTAGGCCCCTGATCTCTTTTGTATTAATTTGTATATGTTAGTATTAAGTGTGGATCTAAGTTCTTTTTTTGTGCTCATGGATGTCTCAATTGTTCTAGAACCATTTGTTGAAAATTCTGTCATTTTCCCACTGCATTGCCTTATACCTTCTATTAAAAATCAGTTATCCATACAAGTATGGGTTTATTTCTGGACTTTGTATTCTTCCTATTTTTCTTTTTTAAGATTTTATTTATTTATTCATGAGAGACAGAAACAGAGAGAGAGAGAGAGGCAGAGGGAGAGGGAGAAGCAGGAGCCTGATGTGGGACTCAATCCCAGGACCCTGGGATCATGACCTGAGCTGAGGGCAGATATTTAACCAGCTGAGCCACCCAGGTGCCCTGGACTTTGTATTCTGATCCACTCATCTATTTGTCTGTCCTTATGTCAATACCATGCTATTTTGATTACAATAGTCTTATAATAACTCTTTTAGTTAGATAGTCTTCACCTTCCAACTTTGTTTCCCTTTTTCCAAGTTGTTTTGGCTGTTTGTTCTTGAATCAACTCATCAGTGTCTACATAAAAGCTTGATCAGTTTGACAGAATTGACATCTTAACAGTATTGAATTTTCTGATAAATAAGATACATCTCTCTATTTAGGAGACATACTTTCTCTCAGTAGTATTTTGTAGTTTTTAGTATACAGGTCTTTCATGTCTTTTGTTGGATTTATTTCTGTTTCAAAGATTTTTAATGTTATTATAAATAGTATTTTTAAAATTGTGGTAAAATATGTAAAAATTTGATTTTTATATATTGGTCTTATATTCTGCAGCCTTGCTAATAAATTCACTTATTAATGAGATGCCATCAGAGTTTCAAATGAGATAATGAAGTCTTCTAAAGAAAGTTTTACTATTTTCTTTTCCAATCTGAATGTCTTTAAAAACATCTTGTGGAGGCACCTGGTTGATTCAGTTGGTAGAGCATGCAACTCTTGATCTCACGGTTGTGGGTTTGGGCTCCATCTTGGGTGTTAAGATTACTTAAATACATAAGGTCTTAAAAAAAATTCTTCTTGTCTGATTGCCCTGATTAGTATCTCCAGTACAGTCTTGAAGGGAAGTGGTAAGAGTAGGCATCTGTGTCTTTTTTCTGATCTCAGGAGGAAAACATTCAGTCTTTTAAGATTAAATACAACATTAGCTGTGGGGATTTGTTTTGCAAAAAGCCTTTGGTCAAATTGAGGAAGTGACTTTCTATTACTGATTTGCTAAGAGCTTGTATCAGGAATGGATGTTGGATTTTATCAAATGAATATTCTGTCTATTGAGATGATTGCCTGTTTTTTTTTTCATTCTTCTTTCCTTTTTTTTTTTTTTGGTTTGATACAGTCTTCAATAACTTCATAATGTATTCCAATTTTACATTATAAATGTAGTGAATAAATGAATGAAGAAGCTTCCATACAAGAGGAGTTCCAAGTTATTCTAAGTTATTCTTTTTTTCTTTTCCTAAAATTATTAGTTAAATTCTAGTTAGTTAATTTATAGTGTAATATTGGTGTCAGGAACAGAAATCCTTTACGTATTTTTAAGACCTTTTTCTTATGTCCCTGAACATTATATATCTTGGTAGATATTCCATGTGCACTTGACTGTTGTTGGGTGGAGTGTTCTATAAATGTCAGTCAGACCATGTTGGTTGATGGTGTTGTTCAAGTCTACCGTATCTTGCCTGATTTTCTGCCTATTGCTCTTATCAGTTATTGAGGGGGAGTATTTAAATTTCCAGCTATAATTGTGGATTTACATATTAATTTTATCAGTTTTTATTCATGTATTTTGAAAGTCTCTTACTAGGTGCATAAAGATTTAGGATTTTTTAAAAAAGTCTATTTACTTAAGTAATCTCTACATCCAGTGTAGGACTTGAAGTCATGACCCCCAAGATTAAGAGCCTCATTCTTTACCAAGTGCCCCAAGATTTAAGATTATTATGTCTTCTTGATTAATTGACCTCATTATTGTGAAATGACTTTCTTTTTTCCTGGTGTTATTCTTTGCTCTGAAATCTCCTTTGATATTAATATGACTTTCTTTTGAGTATTATTGGTTTTGTGTATCTTTTTCCATCTATTCACTTTTAATCTGTGTGTGTGTGCGTGTGTGTGTGTGTGTGTGTGTGTGTGTGTGTTTGGGGGGAGAGGGGTAGAGGAAGAGGGAGAGAAAATCTTAAGCAGGCTTCACACTCAGTGAGGAGCCTGACTTGGGGTTCTTTCTCACGACCCTGTGTTCATGACCTGAGTTGAAATCAAGAGTTGGGTACTTAGGGACACCTGAGTGGCTCGGTTGGTTAGGCAGCTGCCTTCGGCTTCAGGTCATGATCCCGGGATCCTGGGATTGAGTCCTGCATCAGGCTCCTTGCTCGGTGGGGAGCCTGCTTCTCCCTCTGCCTCTGCCTGCCGCTCTGCCTGCTTGTGCTCTCTCTCTGACAAATAAATAAATAAAGTCTTAAAAAAAGAAAAAAAGAGTTGGATGCTTAAATGACTGAGCCACCCAGGCACCCCCATTGTGTTTTTATATTTGAATCCATTTCTTATAAACAGTTTATGCTGGGGTCTTACCTTTTTTTGTAATCTGATAATCTCTGCCTTTTAGTTGGGGTATTGAGACCATTTACATTTAATATGGTTATTAATGTGATTAGATTTTAGGCTACTATGTTGCTATTTGTTTTCTGTTTTTTCCTGGTGTTTTTTATTACCTTTTCTTCTTTTGCTGCCTTTTTTGGATTAATAAGTGGTTTTTATGATTCTGTTTTTTTTTTTAATTGGTTTAACTCTGTTTTGTTATTTTGGTGATTGCTTTAGGAGATAAAATATGCATCTTTAACTTATCACAGTCTACTTTCTAGGGATATTAGTATTTTATTTTTTATTGAAATATAGTTGACACACAAATTACATTAGTTTCAGGTGTACAGCATAGGGATTCTGTATGTTGTGCTGTGCTTACCACAGCTATAGCTACTGTCACTATATGATGCTACTGCAATCTCTGTACCACTGATTATATTCCCTTTGCTCTACCTTTCACTGCTGTGACTTAATTCATTCTGTCTGGAAGCCTGTACATCCCACTGCACTTCACCCATT
Organism: Lontra canadensis; assembly: GCF_010015895.1. NCBI lineage: Eukaryota > Metazoa > Chordata > Mammalia > Carnivora > Mustelidae > Lontra > Lontra canadensis. Next base: position 26,747,115 of record NW_022631001.1, read on the forward strand.
TTGCCCTTTCCCCTTGTCCCTTCTCTGGCAACCACAAGTTTGTTCTCTGTTTTATGGGTCTGTTTCTGCTTTGTTTTTTAGATTCCACATGTAAGTTAAATCATATGGTATTTATTTTTCTCTGTCTGACTTATTTACTTCACACAATGGCTTCCATCTGTGTTTTTGCATATGGTAAGATCTCATTCTTCTTTGTGGCTGAGTAGTGTTCCATTGTATATATATCATATCTTCTTTATTCATCTACCAATGGATACTTAGGTTGCTTTCATGTCTTGGCTATTGTAAATCATGCTGCAGTAAACAGGGATGCATACATTTTTTCAAATTAGATGCATACATTTTCTTTGGGTAAATACCTAGTAGTAGAATTACTGAATCATATGTTAATTTTATTTTTAATTTTTTAAGGAAACTCCATACTGCATTCCATGTTGACCACACCAGTTTACATTCCCACCAATAATACATGAGGTTTCTCAAGATATTATTATATCTTATCACATATATAGTGTAAGAACCACACAGTAGTGTACTTCCATTTCTTCCCTCTCAACCCCAGTTCCACTCGCTGCATTGTAGCCTGAAACTTTTCTCAAAGCCAGAAGCTAGGGCAATTGTATCACCTGCCTCATTTGTTTACTATCTCTCAAAGATCACTGTCCATTCTAGGCTGATGTCCAGTGTCTTGAAAACCATTGTTTCATATATTTTGTCTTTTTTTTTCCTCCTGTTTTTTTTTTTTTTCATTTTTTTTTTGTTCTGGTTGTTTCAGGAGGGAGGATGAATTCCATTCTTGTTACTTCATCTTAGCCTGAAGCAGAAACCTCAGCTTAATTATCTTTTGCTTGGATGCTTTCATACTATTCTTGACTCATTCTAGCTCTGTTGCAGTTTGTCCTTTGGTTGGTTCCAGAGAGATCTTTCAAAAGTAAATATTTGGCCATATCTCTGCTTACATTGTTCAGTGGCTTCTCATCAAAAAGAAATTTTAAAAAAATTATGAAACAGTCATGCTAGGATACCAAATTCCTGGGTGGAAGAAATACTCTTAATTGGAACTTGGATGAATAAAGATATTGCTAAAGATGGTACAAGTAAATTCCTGTGTAATCATATATGATAATCATATGTTATTTGAAGATATAAAAATATTGGCTCTTCTATTGGTTAGGTAACACTTGAGTTTCTATAGAATTAGCAGTAAGCTTAGGTTACAACTCCTGTCTCATTTGGGACTCAACAAAATAAGGTACTTGAAAGCTCAGTAGTTGTTGATGAAACAAATTATTATAGAAAATGCCATTGATTTTTTAAAATGTTTATCTATGAGATGTTAGATGCATTAAAATTAAATGTCCATTTGTAATCTCAACAGAATTATCTCAGTTGGGAGAAAAAGATTTTATATGTATATATAAATAAAAAGCTGGTTGTCTTTTATATCCTGAGAGTTTCTTCATATTTTAATACTGTGTTTCTCCATCATGCCCTATTCACATTTGTAGTATTGGCCCCAAAAGTTATTATAAACATGTCTGATTTAAAAAAAGAAAAAAATTAACTGAATACCTTCTATATACCTGGCATTGTGCTAGATTAGCATATCAGGCCCATGCTTATTTCTGTGATCTACTTATTTTTCTTATTTTTTTGAAAAATTTAATTAAAATTTTTTATTATGTTCAGTTAACTACTGTATATAGTACATCATTAGTTTTTAATGTAGTGTTCAGTGATTCATTAGTAGTGGATAACACCCAGTGCTCATCGCAACATATGCCTTCCTCAATACCCATCACCTGGCTACCCCATTCCTCTATGCCCCTCCCTTCTGAAACTCTCAGTTTGTTTCCTGGAGTCCATAGTCTCTCATGGTTCATCTCCCTCTCTGATCTCTCCTTCAGTTTTGCCTCCCTTCAGCTATTGTCCTCCATGCTATTCTTTATGTTCCACTGAGTGAAACCATGCGATAATTGTCTTTCTCTGATTTAGTTTATTTAGCATAATCCCCTCCATTTCTATCCATTTGATGCAAATGTGGGTATTCATCCTTTCTGATAGCTGAGTAATATTCTATTGTATATATGTACCACATCTTCTTTATCCATTCATTTGTTGAAGGGCTTCTTGGCTCCTTCCACAGTTTGGCTATTGTGGACATTGCTGCTATGAACATTGGGGTGCATATTCCCTTTCTTTTCACTACATCTGTATCTTCGGAGTCAATACCTAGCAGTGCAATTGCTGGGTCATAGGGTAGCTCTATTTTTAACATCTTAAAGAACCTCCATACTGTTTTCCAGAGTGGCTGTACTAGCTTGCATTCCCACCAACAGTTAAGAGGGTTCCCCTTTCTCCACATCCTTGCTAACATTTGTTGTTAACTGTTTTGTTAATTTTTGCTGTTCTAACTGATGTAAGGTGATATCTTACTGTGGTTTTGATTTGCATTTCCCTGATGGTTAGTGATGTTGAGCATTTTTTCATGAGTCTGTTAGCCATTTGTATGTCTTCTTTGGATAAGTGTCTGTTCATGTCTTCTGCCCCTTTTTTGATTGGATTGTTTGTTTCTTGTTTGTTGAGTTTGATAAGTTCTTTAAAGATCTCAGATACCATCCCTTTACCTGTAATGTCATTTGCAAATATCTTTTCCTGTTGAGTGGGTTCTATCTTAGTTTTGTTGACTGTTTCCTTTACTATGCAGAAGATTTTTATCTCGAAGTCCCAAAAGTTCATTTTTGCTGAAATTTTTAATTTAATTTGAATTTAAGTTTAATTTAGTTAAAATATGGTATATTACTAGCTCCAGAGGTAGAACTTAGTGATTCATCAGGTGCATATACACCCAGTGCTCATCACAACATGTGCCCTCCTTAATGCCCATCACCCAGTTACCCTATCTCCCCATCCCCTCCAGCAACCCTGTTTGTTTTCTGTAGTTAAGAGTCTCTTATGCTTTGCCTCCCTCTCTGTTTTTCTCTTATTTTATTTTCCCTTCCTTTTCCTTATGTTCATCTGTTTTGTTTCCGAAATTCCACATGTGAGTGAAATCATATGGTATTTGTCTTTCTCTGACTGACTGATTTTGCTTAGCATAATAACCTCTAGTTCCATCCATGTTGTTGCAGATGGCAAGATTTCATTCTTTTTGATGGCTGAGTAATATTCTGTTGTGTATATATCCTACATATTCATTATCCATTCATCTGTGGATGGACATCTAGGCTCTTTCCATAGTTTGGCTATTGTGGACATTGCTGCTATGAACATTGGGGTACAGGTGCCCCTTATTTTCTACAACTTTTCACCACATCTGTTCTATGGCTGCACTGATTTATTTGCAGTTACTGGAATATATCATTTCCTTTCATCCCTTGCTGCTTTCATATATACTGTTCCCTCTGTCCTTCCCCCTTGTTGATCTGAATAAATTCTATTTGACATTTAAGACTCAATTTAAGTATACCCTTCTTTATGAAATCTTCCCCGGAAACCATATGCTAGGTTAAGTGCCTACTGTGTTCCCATAGCTCCTTACCCTTATCTCATAATGGCATTTAGCACACTAATTGCAACTATCTGTTCCCTTGCCCGTTTTCACACCAGACTGCTTGAGGACATTATCTTATGTGATTTTTATATCTTAACACCGAGCACAGGGGCTGGCCCAGTGTAGGGATGAGGGAGACGAAAGTTTGTCCTTGCCTCTGCCATTGTGTGATCTTAAACAAGATCGTTCGACATTCTGACACCTAGGTTCTCTTCCTGCTCTGCAGCCACGTTAACCTGGTTGGTGCAGGGTGGCCTAGTGTGCCTGTCACATGAGGCCTGGGCCCGAGGGCCGGATTCTTTTTGCAGTGATGATTCAGGGCTCAAGGTTGACACCACATCAGAAAACCAAGACCCCTGCCTCCTTCTAGGCACAGATGCCAAGCTGCTAGTGAAAGCCAGAAGGAAACCACTCAGAGAGACAAACCATAGGCCTATGCCACGAATTACTTTTGAGGGAGGGCCGCTTTGGTAAGATTTTGTAGGTGTCTGGGAGTGCTCTCTATCCAGAGGAGCCAGATAAGAAGCTAGGCTTTGTGATGCCTTTTCTGTCTCACTCTAGCGGTCAGTCCATTCCTCTCTTGGTCCCCCTGCATCACCCCATAAATACCTGTGATGTAACACTTATCACACTGTCTTATCCTCATGTGTTTTCTTATATGGTTCCTTCTCTAGAAGAGAGCCCTTGTGACAGAAGTTGTTCATATTGGTCTCTGTATGTAGTAACTGACCGAGAACCTACCAGAGTAGGTAGCCAAAGATAGCTTGGGGAACAGTGATGTTAATAATAGCTAATATTTCCTTGGCATTTATGTATGCTAGGAGCTTCCCATATGTTCGTTTTGCTCTTGTGATGTGAGACCTGTGGTTCTCACCATTTTATAGGTGACAAAAAAGGAGGCCCAGAAAGGTTAAGTAACTTGTTTGTGGTCCTACATCTAGTAAGCATCAGATCCCGAATTCAAATAGAAACCCACCTTCTTAACCACTGTGCTGACTGGCTGACCAAAGGGCTGAACAAAAGCTGACTGAGAGATCAAGTGACTAACAGCTGTGTGAGGGAGACGCAAAGAAGGGACTGGCAGACGTAGTTCTTTTGGGATGTGGGCTTGAAACCACAAAACTAAACAAGGGCTTCATTTGGAGACACCACCCGTCCATTAGGGGAAAGAGATCATGATTCAGGAGCCCACTTCTTACTGCTTATTCTTTCTCTGGCAAGAGAAAGAATTGGCCAAGTCTGAGGATCCGTTCTGGCATATTCCCGGAGGTATCGCTATAGCTCAAGTGCTAGGGAGTAATACTTACTGTTGCATCTTTCTGGAATGCCTTTTCCCCCAAGTGTGCACATGGCTCACACCTTCATTTCACTTTCTGTTCCAGTGTCACCTAGTCAGAGAGACCTTCCCCGAACTGATCTGAGGAAGTGCCGTTCTTTATTCTCTTACTCTGCTTTATTTTTCTTCATTGTACTTATCACCACCCAACATAGAATATATATTTGTTTATGGTGTTTTAGTTTGTCTCTCTCCACCGGCATATAAGCACCAGGGATCTGTGGCTCTGTTGTGTGTACTGTTGTATCCTTAGCTCCTGGAGCAGTGCCTGGCAAGTAGTAGGTGTTTGATGTTTGTTTTTATTTTCGTTTTTTTCAGTGAATAAATGATTTTGGACTTTGAGACTACAGGTGTGCAAGGCCTTTTATCATTTGGCCTCAGTAATGCCTCATTCTTCTTATCTCTATATGTTACCCTTTGACTCCAGACAAACTGGAGTTCATGTTCTTTGAACAGGCCTCACCTTTAAAGTTCTGTCTTTGCTCACACTTCTTTCCTCTTTCATATATTTGTTAAAATCTAGCATTCTAAAATGGTCAGGTATTTGGCAATCCTGAATGATTTCACTTTTGGGTGGTTATTTCAGAATAAAGTAGGAGAGTTAGTTGACGTTTAGCAGGCCTCGGAGAGGGAAAGGAGCTTTTCTGGAAAGAGCAAAGACCTAGAAATCTGTGAGCAATGTCCAAGGATGCATGAGAAAATAGTGCAAGATCCTGGTTCTAGCTAAGGTCTGCTGAAGTAAGAGCCACGACCGAGATGGCATCCAGGGCAGAGCCTTAAAGTTCAGGTCTTGGTGTTGGAGGAGTTCTGCTGTTTGCCCTGGGGTGTCCAGGTGCACAAGACAATCAGCCGGGGTACCACAAGACAATGCTATAGCTTGTACTTCTATTGCATTTATCTCATTCTTTAATTTCTGTGTATGTTTTATAATATACCTCATGTCAGCACGTGAATCTAATTTATAAACAGATCATCATATATTGGCAAGGTATGTGCAAAACACAGAGTATGTCATGAAAAGGGTTGGAGACTATAGTTAGCCACCTCCTAGGCTTCTTTAGGAAGGACTTGGTATGGAAAACGCCAAGGGTTGGCCTTCTCTGACTCCTTGTAGTGTTGTCTGTCGTTTTGCCCAGAGATGTAGTTTTTGATCTCTCCAGGGACCTCACAGACAGGCTCAGGGTGATGAGAGGCTCATGACTTTAGAAGACTGTCTCTTGCTCCCATGTCCTCCTGGAATTTGGACACATGGGTCATTTGAAGACCGTATCTGCACGAAGCCCTCCTTGCCAAATTCTGTGGCCTTCTGCTGACAGCCACAGCTCTCAGTACTTGCTTTTACCTTCTTCCTCACTATGGCCTAGAGATTCTTCCCATTTTCTCTTTTGGAATAAGAAAGTGGAACAAGACTTTTAGCTTTTAGATATTTGAACCTTAGGGGCAAGAGGCCCTTATATGTCACCTTGACTACTGAGCGAGAGGGACACAGGGTTGCCCTCTGACAAGGATGCAGCCCGTCCTGGCTTACTTCGCTCAGACTGCGGTGACTCTGGATGGTCATACCATGCTGCCGAACCTACCCAGATAGGGGGTCTGTCCTGGTAACAGAATGACGTGTGGAGCATACACACGCACATGCACATGCACAGAAGAACTATCTTGAGACTTATCCTCACAGCTAAAGCCCTTATCCTTTCCCCTATAGCTTAGCCATGTTGAGAGTCCATCCTTCCTGGAGTACGGTGGCCCCCGTACAGCCCCTCTGTCTCATTTAATGTAGTGTTTAGAGCAGTGGTTCCCAGCTGGGGTGGGTGGGTGGGGCATCTTGTCCTCCAGGGAACATTTGGCAGTACCCAGAGACATTTCTGAGGGTCACAAGTGGCAGCATGCTACGTCTAATGGCTAGATGCTGGGGAATATTGTTAAACACACTCCACGGCAGAGGACGGCACCCTGACAAGGAATTATCCTGCCCAGAATGTCAGCGGGGCAGACTGAGAAGCCCTGGTCGAGAGTGCCTCCTGCCCATCTGCACCACGGCAGAGGGTGCAGCTAGAGGAGTTCCCCCACGCCTGCGTCTGTGCTTGCACTTGTATTAAGGCGTCCTCCCAGGAGACAAAAGGCCCTTGTAGCTCAGCTAGCCGCAGGCCTTTCTAGCAACAAAAAAGTGGCCTTCTTTCCACTCCACATGCCAAGCAGAAAGGCTCCTTTGTGTGAGACGCGGCCGAGCACCCTTGGCAGCAGTGGCGGAAGCGTGTTGTTCCCCGCACTTCACAGGCCGGTACTTGTCTGTCTGCCTCAGATCTGTGTGTCACTCTGCTACACCTTCACTAGCCGGCATTCCAGACCATAGTGAACGAGCACATTTGTCATGTCGACAGATGTGTACAGAGGCAGATACGTTCCTTCTCAGGAAGAAAAGGCTAATACGTCCCACTTTTCTTTCTTTCTTTCTTTTAAAATAAATTTATTAGTATTCAACATTACTACAGAGTATTTTTTTTAAAATATTTTATTTATTTATTTGGCAGAGAGAGACACAGCGAGAGAAGGAACACAAGCAGGGGGAGGGGGAGAGGGAGAAGTATGCTTCCCGCCAAGCAGTGAGTCCCATGTGGGGCTCCATCCCAGGACCATGAGCTGAAGGCAGACGCTTAATGACTGAGCCACCCAGGCGCCCCATGTCCCACTTTTCTAACCCTGATCTTTCATCCCTCCTTTCCCAAGCCCTAGGATTTGAACGTAGCTCTTGGACATTAATTTCTGTCTTCTTTTCAATGTTTTCTAGTCTGGGAATTCGAAATTTAACCAAGCAATGACCAAACACCCTTAGCCTAAGCCTTTGGGATGCAGTCTGGGGGCACTAGATCTCCCCAAGCCCTTTCCCCTTCTCGTCTCCTGTGCCTCTGCAGATAGCTTACCCTCAAAGTCTCTCGGCTTCAGAACTTCCCTCCTGAGTTCTAGAAGCTTCTTGAGGATATTGAGAGATTAGAGCATTTTTTCCTTCAACCTTGTTTCCTGCAGGGTGTCTGAGTGTCTAGTCTGTACCATGGGCTGGGCCGCACTATAGGGGAGGTAGGAGAATGAAGGGGCAGGTTCAGCCTTCCAGCTTCTCCAGCTACCCTGAGTGTGACACAAACAGCCCAACACCTGCGCTGTTGCTTTTGTGTATTTAAGGACATTGTTGTTTCTGTTTGGGGGCCCACAGTCAGAACATGTCTGGAGCTCCTCGTGTGGGAGTCATTATTCTTTGAGTAAATTCTTATTGATGCTACTATGTATGTATATGTATGTATACTATTTTACTTTATTTTATTTTATGATTTATTTCTTTATTTTAGAGGCCAAGAAAGAGACTGCTGGGGAGAAGGGTAGCAGGAGAGGGGAAGAGGAAAGAGGAAGAGAGAGAGTCTTCAAGCAGACTCCCTTCTGAGCACAGAGCCTGACCTGGGGCTTGATCCCATGACCCTGAGATCATGACCTGAATCAGCATCAAGAGTCAGACACTTAACCGGCTGAGCCACCCAAGTCCCACAGAGTAGCCCTGCTTTAGAGATAGTGGGGTGGGGTGGGCAACAATGAATGGGACATAGTCTTCACTGTTGTCTGACATTTAGAGGGAAACGGGACAACATTCTGATGAAAGGTAGTTTTTGGGAAAGACACAGACGGACCTTAAGAGAAGTGGCCGAGAATCTCACTATTTCATTCTGCTTCAGAACTTTTTTGGCTTCTTGCTGCTCACAGCAGTCATTTTCAAACTAGAGGAATGTACAGATTCCTTTTAAGGGAAATAATTTATCTTGGACCTACGATGCTGACTTTAATTGTTTTTGTTATAATAATCATTATTTAAAAGTGTATAAACAAAATGAGGTTTAAGTCACTATATAAAATTTGTATACAAATATAAACAAAACCAGACTGATACATTAAGTAAAAGCAAACTTTAAATCCAATAAAATGATGTTTTTGCTGAAACTCAGTTGCTCCCAGGCTTTTTAGGTTCAGCATGCCAGTGTTAGTGGGTGTCATCTGATACACATATCTTGGATATCATCCATCCAGCCATCTGTTTATCTGTCAAGTAGAGAGAGAGGGCATGAGAGCACAAGAGTACATAATGGCTGAGAGCAAGGTCTGGAGCCACATTGCTTGAGTCCAGACCTTTGCTTTACCAATTCCTAGCTGCGCAGCTTTGGGAAAGTTATATATAATGTCTCTGTATTCAGTTTTTTCATCTGTGAAATAGGGATAAAACAGGACCTATCTTTCACATGGTAGTAGTTCTTTCACATGAGTTAATATATCATCTTTCACATGAGTTAATATATCATCTTTCACATGAGTTAATATATAGGAGGCTCCTAGAACAGTACCTGTCACGTAGTAGGTGCAGGTAAAGAATGGCATTTAGTAGTAGTATTATCATGATCGTATTCTAGTTTAGGATGACTTCATCCCAAATGCTGGTGTAGTGGAAGAGTGAGTCCATCCCCTACAGGTCAAACAGAAAGTACAGTATGTACTCCATAATACTTAGGATTCAGTGGGAGGGGGAGATGATAAGCACAGAAGTATGCGGTCAGTGAGAAGGCCGATGTGACTCTGATGGTAAGTTCTGGTAGTGCTTGCATTCTGGAGTCATGGCTTGGCTTGTCTCTTCCCACAGTGTACAACTGGACCGTGGACGAGGTGGTGCAGTGGCTGATCACATATGTGGAGCTGCCTCAATATGAGGAGACTTTCCGGAAGCTGCAACTTAGTGGCCATGCCATGCCGAGGTCAGGAGGAGACTGGATTCCCTCCCCTGGGGGTATGGGGAATGGGGAATGGGGGGGGGTCGCCTACTTTCAGGTTGGTCTGGCCAGTTAAGCGAGGTTCCACCCTTTCCAGGGCAGAATCTGTAAACCTCTCCTCTTCTCACGTCTGTCGTGCACTTACCATAAAGCATGACGGTCACTTGGCATCCATTCTCTCATTTAGTATTCCTGCCACTCCTGGGCATAGTACTAAGAGCTGTCGTTTATTGGATGCTTAGCACGTGGCAAGCACTGCTGTTCAACACGTTGTATACAGTATCTCATTTAATTCTTACATCAATCCTGTAAGGTAGGTGTTATTGCATATAGATGGTGAACATGGCTAAGTAACGTTTCCAAGGTCATGTGGCTAGTTAGAGGCAAAACTGATTTGAAACTAGATCTGGATAGACTTCAAAGCCTGTGGATGTTTCTTTCCTCTTTTGCTGTGCCCCCAGCAGGAGCCTCGGGGCTCTGTTAGCCTCCCCTGAATTATCCATATTCCACGTATCTGCTCTAAAGAGACAGTGCAAGGCTGGCGTGACTCCCTTGGCCCCAGCCTCCTTTCCGGAAGACTCTTGCAAGGGCTGTGGTCCCCTAACTCTGCCTCCTTCACAGGCACAGTGCGCCGGGGCCTGTGGCAGGAGAGGGGAAGGGATGGAGCACTGCGTGGGCTTCTTGTGATGGCAAACTAGTGCCATGTGTCATTCAGTTATTAATCCATTTACTTATTCATTCGACACACATTTACTGGGTACCTGCTCTGTGCCAAGCACTTGTGCTGGGTGCTGGGGATAAAGATGACAACAGCCTGCCCCTGCCCTCAAAGGGCTCACTGTCTGGTAAGTGCTGCTTACGTATAATCTGTCATCTTGTTACGTAGGTGCACCTGGTTGTGAGCTTCCACAAAGGGGAAAGGGGAAGGTGAAGCTGTTAGAATGCCCACACATGGCAGCCTCTACCCCCAGAGCTACTGGGCACTGCTGTCCAGGCCCAGATGAGCTGCCCGTTCCCTCCTCTGTTACCTGCAGCCTTCTCTTCACAGCTTCCTCTACTCTGGAGAGAGTTGTAATCCTAATGTTGGCACATCCCCTTATAGAATACTTGCCTACCTATTATTTCAATTGACCCTCACAATTCTGGGAGGAAGGAATTAACTACTCCAGCTTTTGGGTGAGCAAACTGAATTTCAGATATTTCATGATTTAATCCAAACTGGTAAGTGGCGGAGCTGGGACTTGAACCCAGGTCTCCCTGGTTCTAAGTGCCCTGCTTTTTTCCACTGCATCTCCCTCTTTCCCCATGTAGTTGAAGATAGGCTTCCTGGAAATATTCAGTGCAGTTCTCTTTAAAAAAACGTTACCAATCATCTACCCCGGGCAGGGTTCTCTCCTGGGCCCTGAGGACAAAGAAATGCATTAGACCCCATTAAATAGATGACTGACCAAGAAGCTCCAGGATTTAGGTTTCCTTCTCATTACCCATGGAAACAGCAGCATTGCCTTGTGGATTCCCGGCTCATTCCATCTTGAGGAATATGGCTTAGATTAAAACTCTAAGGATAAACATTATCCTTAAAACATAGGATAAGAAGTCAGTTCTCAGGTCATGGGCTCATGTAGCCCTCTTGTAGCCAGACCCCGCCAAGCCAGGCAGAGGGGTAGAGGAAGCCACGCTGTGGCACCTTCGTGAGAGTAGGAAGCATGGAGCCTCAGTGCTTGGTGTGCTTGGTGTGTGGGAAGGAGGCGGCATGGTATAATGGGAAGAAGAGTCTGGAAGACTTGAGCTCATTTCCTGCCTTTGCCATTTACTTGCTGCGTGACTTTGGGCAGGTAGCTCTAAGTCCCGGTTTTCTTACCTGTGAAGTGGACCTAATGACAGAACTGTGTTCCTAAAGTCAGAGGACTAAGGTGTTGTATGCGAAGTGTCAGAATGGTACAAGATACACAGCGGTTGCTTGGTAAATGTTAGCTCCTTTCTCATTTCTCTCATTGCTCAGAAATAGATACTATTCCAATTCTTAGGTTTCTTTGACAAATAGACTGTGGAAAAGATGACACTTATTTTGATGAGTTAGATGAAGGCCAGTACACCTGGTAGAAGTGTTCTCTCTAAAGAGGAACGCTGAGAACTCTCAGGCTTGTAGGAAGCATCTGATTTTCCATAAGTTTACACAGGAGGAGAATGGGGTCCCAGAGGAGAGACCAAGCTGCTCAGGATCAGACAAGTGAGTTGCTGACTCAGCTGGGACCAGAAGCTTCATCTCCTGACCCCTTTATCTGCTGCCCCCCACCCCCCGCCCCATCACAGTGTCTCTCTTATAGGCGGGCTGGCTTGATTGCTTCCCAGGGCTAGAGAAGGAAGTAGCTGCTCCTGTATGCCCAGGGAGGAGTGTAAATCACACACCATGATGTCAGAGGGCTCTTTTCTACCGGGGGAGACAAAACTATGCATCAGAAAAGAGCACTGCCTTCATGGAGTAGGATAGTGGTAAATGCTCATGTGTGGGGCCCAGACCAGTGCACTGATAACCTTTCATATCTTATACCCGTCTCCTCCTATACCCACTGTGTTCCAGCAGAAGAGAAACAAAGTCCAGTTTTTCCTGGGTCATTTTCTTGTTTACAGACCCTCTCTTATTAGAGTTATCATGAATAGTATGTTGAAGGTCATAAAAAATTACAGTAATCTGACTGGGAGTAAATTGCAGTGACTCAGATACAGGATAACAAGACTAATGCAGTTTGTCATCAGCAGGTTTATACTTAATGGCAGTGGGTTAGGATCAGAGGCCCTCAGAATCACTGGGTCATGTGGCATGGGGTTTGGAGCTGGGTTGGACAGGAGAATGCATTTACAATGGTGGGAGTATGGGGACAGGTGTATAGTGGATAATCCCTGGCAGGAGAAACATAACAGAAAATTTGCAGTTGGGTGTGGGAATGGTCACAGATGGATAATCCTCAGAGAGTAGCATTCTCAGGAGATGGTGGACATGGGCAGAAAGGGGAACATTTTCGGTAAATGTTATGTATCCTTCCTTACTCCCTGTTGAAAACCACTGGTATAGACTCTGTGTTCTGGAGTGCAGAGGGGAGCTATCACCAAGAGCTAGAGGTCATGGAAGTGTTCCTGGAGGAGGTGGGTAATCCTACCGGTAATCCTCCTGGTTTTAGTGGCAGGAAACTGAGTTCCTCCTCTTTGTTTCAACAGGCTCGCTGTGACCAACACCACCATGACAGGGACTGTGCTGAAGATGACAGACCGGAGCCATCGGCAGAAGCTGCAGCTGAAGGCCCTGGACACAGTGCTGTTTGGGCCTCCTCTCTGTGAGTGCTGCGGAGAGAAGGGCTGCTGATGTACCGTGGGACCCGAGGCTGTGGGGGTGGCAGGCTGTGGTCCTGGGTCTCCTGGGCGTACCTGCAAGGCAGCACCTCTACTCTTTCCACTAAGAAATGAAAACATGAGGTATCGAATAGTGTTATATTTTAATCCAGCCAGATGCAAGGTCCATTCATTAGATACATTAAGAAAATACTCACTTTATGCCAGTTCTGTGCTGGACCCTAGAGGGAGATCTGGATGAATCCTATTCTGCTCTAAAGGGATAAAATGAATGTTCCAGAAAGGTACACAATGCTTCTGAGTTCCAGAGGAGGGATAGAGAAGGCATCCTGTAGAAGAGGTGGCATGTAACCTCTGCCTGTAAGGGTGGGTAGGGCTTTATTCTGTGCAGGTGGCAGGAGAGAAAATTCTAGGTGGAAGAAACAACCGGAGCAAGAATACAAAAGCTGAAATATGAAAGGTATGCTCAGAGATAATAAGGAACCCACAGGGTCTGAGCGCCATTTAGCTGTTCCTTGCTTTCACTGTGGACATGCAGAGTGTATGAACTGATTGCTGATCATCTTCTGTCCTTGAACAGCCACAGAAGTCTCAGGGGGCTTCCGCGGAGTCACAGAGACATAAACTCAGGCTGAAGGAAGGAGTAGTCTGTTCAGCCAGGGATTACTTGAGAGCATTAGGTTGTTTAATTCCTGAAGATCTGCAAGGTGGGAATGGCCAACCCTGCCATCCTTTTCCTTATTCTAAGTGAACTCTTGGGGAACAAAAGTGGTAAGATTTCTTAGAAAATTAATCTTTACCAAGCAGGCTTCTACGGCCCACTTCCTGCCCTTTGGGGCTGTTGGCATCGGTTGAGGACGCCAGCAGCAGAATGCTGTAGAACCAAGAATCAGTCCAGAGAAGCAGCTAGCGGGCAGGGTCGGAGACTGTAGAACATTTTCCCATCAGTGCGTTTGGCTTGATGGCGCCCAAGCTGATGTCTCATTAGAGGTGGGTGGGTCTGTCCTTTTTTGTTTTTTAAATTTTTAATAAGCTTTATTTTTAAGCGTAGTCCTAGGTTTGCATCAAAATTGGGTGAAGATACACAGATATCCTATATGCTCCTGCCCCCATACCTGCATAGTCCCCTCCATGGTTAACAGCACACCCTCCCCCCACCCTGAGTGGTACATTTGTAACAAATGATGAACCTACACTGACATATCACCAGCACTCAAGAGTCCACACTTTATATTGGACTTGACTCTTGGTGTTGCACAGTCTGTGGGTTTGGACAAGTGTAAAATGACATGACCTACTATCATTACAGTATCATATAGGCTAGTTCACTGCCCTAAAGATCCTCTGTGCTCCACCTATGTATCCTTCCCTCCCCCTCAATCCCTGATAACCACTGGTCTTTTTTTTTTTTTTAACTTTTCTGTAGTTTTGCCTTTTCCAGAAGATCTGTGTCTTTTGAAAATGTGAAACAAAGCAACATGAAAGAAGACTGGTTTCCTTTTTCTCTTTCTCTTTCTCTTCCTCTTCTCTTGCTTGCTTGTTTTTCTTTCTTTCTTTCTGTCTTAGGGCACATTTTTGCTTACCATTCATTTATAAGTTTTGAATAAATGACACAATGGATGGCTCTAGCGTTTATGGGAGGCCCACTACTGAGCAAAGGCCTCTCATTCACTAACATTGAACAACTACCGTATACCAGTTTAAATGACAGGGTCCCTGCTTTCAAGAAGCTCCATCTAGGGACACCTGGGTGGCTCATCAGTTAAGCATCTGCCTTCAGGTCATGATCAAGTCCTGCAGCAGGGAGCCTCCTTCTCCCTCTGCCTGCCACTCCCCCTGTTTAAGCTCTCTCTCTTGCGTGTGCTCTCTCTCTCTTTGACAAATAAATAAAATCTTAAAAAAAAAAGTTCCATCTAAATGGAGATAAGCACATCAACAATACAGTAAGTGATCAACAAATACAGTGTTATAGCTATCATGGAAACCTTTCCAGAGTTCAGCTGGGAGCACAAAATGGGGACAAGTTTTCAATTTGAGTCCAAGAAGCTTTATGGAGAAGATCAT
The DNA here is from genome assembly GCF_010015895.1 of Lontra canadensis. Classification (NCBI taxonomy): domain Eukaryota; kingdom Metazoa; phylum Chordata; class Mammalia; order Carnivora; family Mustelidae; genus Lontra; species Lontra canadensis. The sequence continues at coordinate 26,762,215 of NW_022631001.1, forward strand.
TCTTGAGCTGAGTCTTGAAAAATGGAAGGGAGCTTTACTAGGCTTTCCCATGAACAGCTTACACCCCCCTTTCTTTGTATACACTAGCAAGACTCTTACAGCAGAAGAATCAAACCCAGTAATAAAAGCTAGGCTACTTTTGCAGAGGCTGTCCTCTGTTCCCCGCCAGGAAGGGGAGGCCTTTCACAGCCTGAAAGTCTTCTTTAGTCTTCTGAGATATATTATCAGTCTGTTATTGTTCTTTTTTTTTTTTTAAGATTTTATTTATTTATTTGACAGACAAGAGATCACAAGTAGGCAGAGAGGCAGGCAGAGAGAGAGGGGGAAGCAGGCTCCCCGCTGAGCAGAGAGCCTGATGCGGGGCTCAATCCCAGGACCCTGAGATCATGACCCGAGCCGTAGGCAGCGGCTTAACCCACTGAGCCACCCAGGCGCCCCGACTGTTATTGTTCTGTATCAAAATAGGATTTACCATATCTGAAAGGGTGCATTAGAAAGTGCAGGTCAAAAGTAGGCAAGGATTCTACCTGGGAACATCAGCTGGGGCTGGAAAGCATGGGAACCAGAGTCCTAGGTGCAGATAATGGGTCCAGGGGGCCAGAGCTAGCAAGAGGGGCTAGTGTAGCAGGTTAGGCTGATACCAGCATGGGAGGGGTATTTTCTCCTAGGCTACCTTCATATAGCGTATAGCTTACACGTGACCTAACCTACTGGAGTCAGAGGGCAGCAACAGTGTTTTCTGAGAGGTAAGAAGACACTTCATATACACCAGGATAGGTACCTTAAAAACAAAAACAGGGAGACAAAAAGTGGAAAATAACTAGTATTGGCAAGGGTGTGGAGAAATTAGAATCTTCGTACATTTCTGATGATAATGTAAAATGATTCAGCTACCGTGGAAAAGAGTGTCGTTGTTCCTCAGAAAGTTAAACATAGAGTTACCATATAGCCCAGGAATGTTCCCAAGGAATTGAAAACAAGCTCTCAAACAAGTCTAGGTACACATATCTAGAGCAGCACTGTTCACAGTGGTCAGAAGGTGGAAACAACCCAAGTGTCCATCAGTGGACACGTGGCTAAGTAAGCAGTAGTATATCAGTACAATGGACTGTTATCCTGCCACAAGAAGGAATGAAGTTCTAAACATGCCACAACATAGGTGAACCTGGAAAGCACACTAAGTAAAAGAAGATAGATGTAAAAGGTTACCTATTGTATGATTCCATTTATGTGAAATATCCAGAATAGATACATCTGTAGAGACAGAAGACAGATGGGTGGCTAGCAGAGGCTGGAGGATGTGAGAAATGGGGAGGGACTGCTAGTGGGTATAAAGTTTCTTTTGGGGTAATGGTAATATTCTAAAATTAATTGTGCTGGTGGTTGCACAACCTTGTAAATATGATAAAACCACTGAATTGTACATTTTTTATTTTTATTTTTCAAAGATTTATTTATTTGAGGGAAAGAGAGAGAGAGCATGAGCAGAAAGAGGGGCAGAGGGAGAGAGAGATGCAGACTCCCTGCTGAGCAGGGAGCCTGATGCAGGGGCCGAGTCCTAGGACCCCAGGATCATGACCTGAACAGTAGGTAAATGCTCAACCAACTGAGCCACCCAGGTGCCCCTGAATTGGACATTTAAAAAGAGTGATTTTAGGGTATATGAATTATATCTCAATGGTAATAAAACATGTAGAGCTTGATTTTTTTGTAACTCTTAGACTTCCATTTAGAGAACTTCTTATAAAATTTAGGAAAGTAAAGTACCTTGCTCTTTTCCAAATTTCCACTTATTGTGTGACCTTGTATAGGTTGGTTTTCTTAGGATGTGTTTTCTGATTTGTATTATGAAACAATCGAACTAAAGGATCTTTGATTCCTTTCAGGTGAACATTCCATGGTTTTTGAGGGGAAACCCTTTGATTGATAAGTGTCCTGGTGAAAGGATAAAAGACAGGAAGTCTGTTCCTTCCGCTGCTGTCTGTATCCTGTACTTTTAGGAATTGGTCCTTGGCCCTTGCCTTATCAAGTGACCTTTGGCAATTCAGTTCTCCTACCTAGATTTAGGTTTCCTTATTTCTAAGATGGGCTTGGTCATTAAATAGGCTCTTACTGGGTCCCTCCTTCAAGGACTCTGATAGAGCTGGGTGTTCTCCTGGGAGCTAAGATTTTGGAATCCAGCAGCTATTCTGATGTCAAATACCATTTGAATACTTTCCTACTGATGGCTCGTTAAAGAAAATTTTTGAAAATTGCCAGATGGAATCCGAGGAAAATACTAGGAAGCTCTTTGCCAGGAGACTTCTGCAAGGATGGAGCCCTGCATGACGGGTACCTGCAAAGAATCCCTTGATCTGTGTCCTGTGTCCCTCCAGCTCTGTTTCCCATCTAAGCATGGGCTAAAATGCTGAATTCAGCACTGTTCCCTATCCAACCCCACAACCCCACGCAGGCTTAGTGTGATGGCCGGTACTGCTGAGCTGCTTCTGCCCCAAGGGTGAGTTCTTAAGTCTGTGGTCCTTTCGGCTCACCAGAAAGCAGGTAGTAGATAAACACCCCAGAGAACCTGGGCCAGGTACAGCTACCTTGCCCAGCCTTAATGAAAATCCTGCCCTCAGTCGAAGCTTGAGAAATCTCAGCTCAGAGGTTTGTTGTGCAGTAGCCGCGAAGGTCTGCTGAGTGATCAGGGTCCCTCTGTCCCCAGCAGCCTCTGAGCTTGGGAAGGGGTAAGAAGGGTCAGACTGGCTCATCAGAGTACCTCAGAGCCCATTTTCCGACAGTAGAAGGCATCTCCATCCTCCCCTCATGGCCGCAGAGTGCACGTGGCCTTTTCAGTCTCTGCCGGCAGAGCTGGCTCTAGGCTTGCATGATCTCTTCGGGGCTCTCCTAACAGCGCCATCCATGGTCAGGGGTTAGGTGTGCTCTGACGCACGAAGTCCCAAGGCAGCTTGCCATGGAGGCCTTGGCTGATGCCTCTCCCTGGCCCCCGATCATTCACTGAGGGGGCTTTTCCTCCTCGGAAGGGAATGTCTCAGAGAAATGGAGGCTTAGGAGATGAGTTGAGTTTTTAGAGGTCATTAAGCTCTTAAATAGCTGAGCCATGGCTCAGACCCCATCTCTGGCTTCTATTTCAGTGTTTTTTGGTACTTTGTTGTCCTGTCCTCCACTTCTGGTGGAAGAAGCAAGATAGAATATAAGAATTCCATTTGAAATCAAGCCAGCAGCTCTATCATTCAGTGGCTTTGTGACCTTGGGTACATTTGTTAAGTTCCCTGTGTCCTAATTTCCCCTAAATAAATGGTAGCTATGGTTTTTAGTGTATGCCTACTGTGGTTAATCCTGGGCCAATGGCTAGTTGTAGCCTTTGAGCTTTTAGCAGGGGTATGGAGAAGGGTGTGGAGAGAGGCCTGCAGAGTAGTTGTTGGGGCAGGGGGAGGCTGTGGAGAGGAAGGCAAGCCTATACCTTGTCTCAGCAGCTCAGATAATGAGAAGTCCTCTGGAAGTGGGAGTGGCTTCTCTCCAGCAAAGCTTGTTTTCTTCTCTGTCAGCTCTATCCTTATAGTCTTTTTCTTTTTCTTTTTTTCTTTTCAACTCATTTTCACCTTCTCCAGGATGCCTTTCCAGCCTCTTCCCAGGCATGTTCAACCCTTCCCTCTTACTTTCCTCTAGGATTCTATAACCCTTTTTATCTGCTTTCTTTTTTCTTTCTTTTAAATAGCAGTTTATTTTCCTGTTATCCTTTAAATGGGGAGCTCTTTGAGAGTAGAAACAGCTTTGTTCATCTGTCGTCATAACTCCGCATATGGCCCAGCAATGAGCAGGTGTTAGGAAATTTATGCTAGAAGTTGTACAAGGAGGCTGGGTCTCCTCAGAGCTATAGGACAGGGGAGATGGGAGAAGAGTCTGGCCCGGCTTGGTGGTGGGGAGACTACCGTGGAGTGTCTTCCGTGGACTGGTGAGCCTGCTAAAGCCCTGTTTGGGCTGTAACCAGAAAGCAGGAGGAATACTGTAGGTTAACCACACAATTCAGCACAGACTGCTGTGTGAATGACCAGAAAAATTCCTAGCATACTTTTCAGCAGTAAGGGATGAATTAGGTGTATCTGCCAGGGGCAGGGGTATTGTGGGCAGCAGAGAAGGTTGTGAGAATAGATTGGGAGAGGGGATTCTTCTAGAAAGTGATAATTATTGGAGGCTCACTTTCTCAGTGTGAACTGTACCCTGAAAATTCTCACCATTACTCCTGCATCTGTTAACATGGTAGCATCTCTTTATCCATCCATCTGTTGAAGGGTATCTTGGCTTTTTCCACAGTTTGGCTATTGTGGCCATTGCTGCTATGAATATTGGGGTACAGATGGCCCTTCTTTTCACTACATCTGCATCTTTGGGGTAAATACCCAGTAGTGCAGTTGCAGGGTCATAGGGTAGCTCTATTTTTAATTTCTTAAGGAATCTCCACACTGTTTTCCAAAGTGTCTGCACCAACTTGCATTCCCACCAGCAGTGTAAGAGGGTTCCCCTTTCTCCACAACCTCTCTAACACTTGTTGTTTCTTGTCCTGATAAGTTTATGCTGAATGAAATAAGTGAAGCAGAGAAAGTCAATTATCATATGGTTTCACTTACTTGTGGAACATAAGAAATAAGATGGAGGACATTAGAAGAAGGAAAGGAAAAGTGAGTTGGGGGAGATTGGAGGGGGAGACAAACATGAGAAACAAACTGAGGGTTTTGAAGGGGAGGTGGGTGAGGGGATGGGTGAGCCTGGTGGATATTAAGGAGGGCACGTATCTCATGGGGCACTGGGTGTGGTGCATAAACAATGAATCTTGGAACACTGGAAAGAAAATAAAATAAAAAATAAAGAAGTAGGGAATCATGGATATTTAGAGGCAACTAGCAATCTCTGCCCTGTATCCAAATAGGATTTCCACTTCTAGAAACTAGTTACACAGATATCAAAGACTTAATGCATAAAGATATTTAGCACAGCACTTTTTGAAACAATCAAACAAGAAAAAAATTCTGAAATCTTTAAAGATTTGGATAAAAGAATTATGGCATACCGGTACAATATGATGGTGCTCCATGTGCAGACATGGTTGGAATAGATAGCTAAGTGAAGAGCACCTTGGGAAACAGCGTAGAGTATAATCAAATTTTTTAATAAATATATGTGAATTAAAAAAAACCACAGTAGCATCTCATTTGTTTGTACTCTCCTTCTTGCCTCAGGCCTCATTACATTAACAGTTGACCTCATTTTGCTACAGTCTGTGTGCAGCACTCAGGCTGGGAATTCTGCCACCCTCTGGCTCCCGGGTCTCCGCCAGCATCCCTGGCTTTAGCTCCATTCACCTAGCCAGCCACCGCTGCTCTCTGAACGCTCCGCGGTCCATCTCCCTGGGGTGTGCTCACTGGTTCTGGGAGGGTTCTGAGCGCAGAGCTTGTGGCAGGGCTGGAGCTCGCTGTACTCCCCTTGTGCTCTTTGCACACACTTTGTACTATGACCCCTTCCCTGCTGAACCTGCCTACCTTCTTCCCTTTTTCTTTCCTTTCCGCCTTTGCTGAGTACCTGCTCTGGTCAGGCTCTGTGTTAAGTATGGGGCCATAAGAGAGAAATAAGCCTTGTGCCCTGGCCCTGAGAAACTCACAGGCTATCAGAAGGCAACCAGGGTGAAGGTTGAAAAACACACAGGGGAGTCCCTAAGATAGCAGTAAATAACCCATGTTTACTGTCCAAAGAGTGGTTGGTTAGGGAATCCTGGTTGGAGGAGAAGGAATGGAAATATCACTGTAGACTCTTGTGGGCTCGGCAGTGAGGAATGGAAATGGAATTATGATGGGGAGAAGTACATCTTTAGTAAGGCATAGTAAGACTAGATTCTTAATTTCCCCTCTTTTTCTGATACACTGGTTTGTAGATTCTGTATTAGGGTTCTCCAGAGAAACATGAGCTGGATGGATGGATGGATGAATGGTTGGATGGATGGATAGATAGACAAATAGATATGAGGATGTTTATTATAGGAATTGGCTTATGTGATGATGGAGGCCAAGAAGTTCCATGATCTGCCATCTGCACCCAAAGAACCAGGAAAGCCATTGGCACTATTCAGTCCAAGTTCAAAGGCCTAAGAACCAGGAGGGCTGATGATCTCTGTCCCAGTCTGAGTACAAAGACGCGACAAGCAGGAGTGCTGATATAAGAAGGCAGAAGAAGATGGATGTCTCAACTCAAGCTGAGAGAGTAAATTCATCCTTCCTCAGCCTTCTGGTTCTACTCAGGCTCTCAGTGGCCTGAGGATGATTGAATGACATGCACTCCATTAGTGAAAGCAGTCTTCTTTATTCAGTCTACTGATTGAAATACTAATCTGTTATGAAGGCAACCTCACAGACACACCCAGAAAGCTTCCTTGGCATCCCTTAGCCCAGGCAAGTTGACACATAAAATTAATATCACAGATTCCCTTAGGACTGTGGAGTTCAGTCCAGGGCTCCCCTGAAGGGACCTGATAATTCTCACCTCTCCTTTCAGTTTTAAACTTCTCCTCTCCTTTAAATCCCACATCCACATTCTTAATTACCTACAGGAAATGTCCATCTGAAGATTTCCAGAACACCTCAAAGCACTCTCATTCATAACTGCACGCTTGATCTTGTTAGTAATTGTGTGACGATGCATTTGAAAGCTGAGGAAGCAGAGATCCAGCAAGGGCAGAGGCAAGCAGAGAAGCCAGACTCCCTAAGGCTAGTGCAGGATGCTGCTTTCGATGGCACAAGAATCTGTCTATGTAAGGCCTTCCATTTAACCTTAGAGGCCTGGCCATGTGGCCTTTGGGTATTCACCGTCCTGATGGCAGTGCCATAGTCCATTCCCAGTGTGTCCTTTGGGAGAAAAACTTTACGGCCACACTCAGGCTAGACTAGGGGATCAGCTCCATGGTGAGCGACGTTTGCACGTAACAAAGCAGAAGGCCTCCCTGCTACACAAGTCGGAAAGTTGTAATGAGAGCCAGGATGTAGCAGAAAGACCATGCGGTCAGACAAGTCTGGATCCGAGCCCCAGCTCTGTCACTTTTCATGGACCCCAGCAAGGCAGGGCTCCTGTGAAGCGTCGGTGTTCTGGTCTGTAGAGTGGGAATACAAATACCCTGCCTTCTAGAATTGCTGTGAGAAACCGAGCTGGTGAGTGTAAGTGCCTGATATGTTATATATCTTTTCTATTTCCCTTGCTTTCCTGTGTGGGTTAAGGGGAGAGAGATATCATATTGGAAACTTATCAGTAAAGATTCAGTTCCACAGATATTTCCTGAATCTGTGAACTGGCCACCATTGTGCTGGGCACTGGCGTACGGACAAGTGACGACTGCTAGGGGCCACAGAGTCTGTCAGTCACATTAGGCTCATTTCCTTCCTGCCAAGCTTGGTAGCTCATGGGATGGGGCAGGCTGGATCTCTGAGCTCTGGCCATGCATTTGACAAGGCAGGGGGGTGTATGGACTGGATGCTGGTGTATTTAAGAGGAGTTAAAACGGGTTGAAGAGATCCAGAGGCTACTGACAGGTGGAACAGTATTACCTTAGAGGAGCGAGGGTGACTGTCAGATCCTGTCCTCGGCCCTGGTCATTCAGTATTTATAGTCATGATTTGGGTGAGAATATGAAGTTGGAGAAAAGAATAGGCTCTTGTTCCACCGTGATCTGGATAAGGTAGGATGGGGACTGAACAGAAGAGCTGGACACCCAGTCTGCATGCCCACCTGCAGCACTTTGAAGTGGGGGCGGGTGTTGGCTTTCGCAGAGTCTTGTTTAAGCAGGAGGACCTCTGACTTTCAGCAAGGACGTAAAGCTGGTGTTGGAATTGGGAAACCTTGGAAACCTCTGGTAGAGGCTGTAGGGGGCTGGTGTGTTCCAGAAAGAAAGGCAGCTCGCTGTGCTGCAGACGTATCTCTTCTTGGGACCTGAAGGGCAAGAGCGTGAAGACTTGCCTGGGGTCGGGAGGCCCAGCCTGCCTGGAGGCTAGAGGACAGTCGCCAGGGGACCCTCGATTTTCTCTGGCATAAACATATAAAGGACATGGCTGCCACCCCAGTCCTCATAACTCCCCTCCCTTGGATGGAAATAGAATGTGCTAATCTGTCTTTGATCCCACACCCGTCCCCAAGTCCTGTTGCTCTGCTGTCAGTCAGGAACTATGAATATAACACTTTTGTCAGACTGGGCCTCAGCTACATGTGTCTTTTCCTGCTGTCTCAAGCCCGCGTTGGTGGCTGCACCTGGGTCCTTTTGAATTCACCTTAGCCCTTGTCCTTACCAGGCCCTGGGACCCTGTCAGTCCTACTTCCCCCTCCTCAACCTGAGGGTAACCCACTACCCTGACTCCCACACCTGCAGCTTCTCCGAGCCCACTGCTACTCCATCCCAAATTGAGAACAGCCCAGGCAGGGGCCACGGCAGCAGTCCTGCTCTCCTTATGGTCTCTTCAGGTCTCCTGTGCCGTGGCACAGAGCCCAGATCTGGTAGACTAGGAACAATGGCAGGCTCCAGCAGTGGCCCTCTTCTGCTTGGCTCAGTTCTCAGGACATATCTTTTGTACTTATCTTCTGGTATTGTTCCTTGTTCAGCTTTTCAGTCTTGCTCTGAACCCCAGCCACCAGCGCTTTGCCACATTGCCGCTGGGCATTCTCCGGAGGTGGCTCTGTCCCTCTATTCCTGGCACCTGCAGTGTCTTATACATTCCAGCCTCTCGATGTTCCTCCTGTCCTACCTGGTCTGTGGGTCAAGCCACAGCCTAGAAATGCTCTTCCACAGATGGGCCTTGCAGACCTCTACCTGATCTGGGCTCTGTGTCTTATGCCTAGAAGAGGCGAGCTGTCCAGGGGGCCCGGCTTCTGCAGGAACTTCAGTTCCACAGCCAGGCCTCAAGCTCTCGTGATCTGGCTTTATACTCTTACCAACCGTCCTGTCCCCCCTACTCTAGCGCTCTAGCATCGCTTACTAGTCAGACAGAAGCCCCTGCATGTGGGCACATGGGCTCATCGTAGGCCGGGGGCAGCTGGGATGTCCTGAGAAGGCACTCGATTTTAGGCAAGTACGTTTAGTAAGCTTCCTGTCCTGCCCTCGGGCGTCTCATCTCTTCCAAAGAACTGTACTTCCACACACTATACTGGTGTGTGGCAAGTGTGTCCAAGAAGAGAAACTAACTCTCTGCAGTGGGAAGGCCTTGTGCAGGACGGGATGCAGTGGGGTGTGCAAGGCTGAGTGTGCGGGGGGCATCCTATCTCACCACGGCTTCCTCTTCGGCAGTGACCCGCCATAATCACCTCAAGGACTTCATGCTGGTGGTGTCCATCGTTATTGGTGTGGGCGGCTGCTGGTTCGCCTACATCCAGAACCGTTACTCAAAGGAGCACATGAAGAAGATGATGAAGGATCTGGAGGGGTTACACCGAGCTGAGCAGAGTCTGCACGACCTTCAAGAAAGGTAAGGCCCTTCCCCTTCCCCACAGCCGTGGTGCCGCCAGCTCTTGGGAGCCTCCTGTTTCCACCTGGGCTGTGGGTGGTCTCGCCCCGAGATATGCTGATGTGGCTGCAGAGGCTGTGCCTACTTCCAGAACTGCTTTGGGAGGGTAGGGTCCTGCCATTGCTGTTGTGTAGGCAAATATTCCTCCTGAGGGCAGGAGCTTATTTCTGTCAGAGACCTTGAGCCTCCCCTGTTGGATGGCTTGCCCACTCTTTCCTTCTTCCTGCATCTGAACTGTTATCCTTCCCGTAATTAACTGTTCCTCACTGTTCCCCAAAGCTCACAAATCTGTCTTCCTAATGCTTGTAGTTCTTTCTTGTATGGAATCTAAATCTCATAAGTACTCAGTTGTTATGTGACTTTGGGTAAATCCCCTTCCTCTTCTGGGACTTAGTTCCTTATCAGTACTAAGAAGGGGTTGAATCAGGAGAATACTAATGGCCTTCTAGCTCTGACAGTCGGATTCTGTTTAAACAAAACGTGGCTTAAAGACTATTATTGTAGGAGATCCAGCTGTGAACAGAAGGTGTCAGTCAGTCAGTCAGTCTAAGTACTTTCTGATGTCTAGGAACCAGGTCTGTGCTGGGAATTGTAAGGAATTCACTGCTCCTGGGACAACAAAGCTCACACACATACGAAGGAGCAGTGAGTACACTCTTAGTGCAGTGACTTGTGCCCACTGATGGCATGAGGACTCTAAGAACAGGAAGGGCACAGAGGCAGGAGATGAGTGGATATGGACTCCAGAAGGCGACCTTGAAAGATGGATGGATTTTTGGGCGGGGGTGGGGGGTGATCCTGGTAGTTAAGGTTGAACATATATAGAGTGAGGCCAGATCCCTGGCACCTTAAGACTCACATGGAGAAGTTTTAGTAAGATGCAAAAGGCAATAGAGTGTTAATGCATGTATTTGGTGTTGTGCTTTGTTTTGTTGTTGTTTTTTAAAAAAATTATTCATTTGAGAGAGTGAGAGAGGAGAGCAAGCAGGGGCAGCGGCAGAGGGAGAGGGAGAAGCAGGCTCCCCGCTGAGCAGGGAGCTCCATCCCACTACCCTGAGATCATGACCTGAGCCGGAGGTGGTTGCTTAACTGGCTGAGCCACCCAGGCACCCCAGCTTTGTTTTTGAGAAGAGGAGGGACCTACTTCAGGACTGTCTTTTAGAAAATTATTCTGGCAGCTCAGGGATTCCAGTGGAAGTCTTTCAGGAATCCATGTAAAAGGAAATGACATCTGGCTCTTTTCTGTCACTTTTAAAGATTTTATTTATTTGACAGAGAGAGATCACAAGTAGAGAGAGAGAGAGAGAGAGGAGGAAGCAGGCTCCCTGTCTAGCAGAGAGCCCGATGAGGGACTCGATCCCAGGACCCTGAGATCATGACCTAAGCTGAAGGCAGAGGCTTAACCCACTGAGCCACCCAGGCAGCCCTTCTGTCACTTTTAAATGATACTCTTTTCTTTGGAGGGTAGGGAAAGGATTTCTTATGAGCTAGGGATTATTAGCTGCTTAAATGCATTATCTTTTAATCACCACAACTATGTTAGCTAGGTACTTTTATCATCCCTAGTTTAAAGTTGAAGGGATGAGGGCTCAGAGAGGGTGAGTGCTTTGCTTAGGGTCACATAGCAGGAAGTAGTGAGCCAGGAGTTTGGACAGCCACAGGTGCTGTCCGGTAAAGGCAGCCCTATCAGATTCATTTCCATGGGTTGGGTTTCTAAGGGGCAAGTGGAATTTTATTCCTGGCTACTTTTCTGGGCCCCTTGGTCCCGGGCCCTTTGCCAAGTGGGGGCTAAATGCTGCTGTCTGGGCAGTCCCCATTCTTCATTTGTCTGAAAAGCATGTACTGTTTTCATTCCAAAGGCAAAGAATCCAGGCAGGAGACATTCCAACTTTGGGGATAAAACTAAGCTCCCAGCCCTCCCCACTCCCCAAGGCCTCCAGAGCTTAATGACCACTGTGGCACTTGGAGGAACGAATGCATGCGCACGCCCAGAGACAGGCTTACACATGTGCACATGCACGTCTTCCTCCGACAGTGTCCAGAGCCCACACGCCTCCTTGTCCCTCCTTCCTCTACTGGCCCTGTGCTGCCAGCTACCACTGAGCTTTTTTTTTTTTTAACAGAGTTCCTGATACTTTGGGGGAATAAATGTAATTCCACATGTGCATTCCAGGTAGGATTTCATGGGGTTTTGAGATAATTCTTTGAGGCAGGGATTCTGATTCCCATTTAGAAATGAAGAAACAGGCCTGGTGCAAGGAACGGACTTGCCGTAGTCCCACAGCTACTGACAGCTGGGGCCTGCAGCCAGGCTGCCTCAATCTCTTACTTGTAAGGCTGACTGACCGCGGCCTTCAGGATGCTCAGGCTTCTGTGGAGTCTTGACTGCACGTGTATTTGCTCATTTCTGCGCCCACTGGTACTTACGACCTTCATCTCTACCAGATCTCGTTAGGACTATAAAAGGGGGTCAGGTTTTTTGATTCTACTTTAAAGGAGCTCCTTTCCGCTGGACAAGACTGACAGATCATAGGTTTTCCTGAAGAGGCTGCTCCTTGGTGAAGAACTGAATCCCTAATGGTGTGATTCCAGGCGGTTGGGTTGAAGAATACGGTAGAGGAGGGTATTCAGCAAGGGGAAGCAGAGGGGGCAGGAAATGGCGCCTCGGGTTTGATTTCAGCTGTGCCTCTAGCGCCACCTGGTGTGTACCTTGAGGAGACCCAACCTCCCTTGCTCTCCAGGGACTGAGTGGGCAGAAGACTGCAGTTTGTCAGCGGGAAGCTTGCCGCCTGGAACTTTCCCTTTGTCCCTCCCTGCTCGTCCTATGACCTCGTTTGTGGCTCCAGCCACTGACAGGTCTGGACTTGGCAATTGTTAGAGGTTGAGTCCTGTCTTCAGAATTTCTGTTCTGTCTCTGCCCCTTCGTTTCACCTGCTTGATTAACTCAGTGGTCAGTGCTCTTTTCTGAGGGCTCCTTTTGTTCTGTAGCTTATCCAGCTGTACCTCATGTCTAAGCCATAGATCCCTGTCTTCTTCATCATCCTTTCTTCTCCTGCCCTGGTCTCTTGTCACTTGGTATTTTTTACTAAGGTAGGAAGACCTGACTGTGGCCAAGTCCTTGCCTTCTGCCAGAGGGATTAGCAAACTCTTTCTCTTTCTTCTGGGTCTAGCCCAGGCCTCACTTTCCCTGACTCCTCTCAGCCAGAGTTGATCACTCCATCCTTTGGGCTCATCCAACAGCTTGTATGTCTCTCTCTCATAGAACTTGTCACACTGTGTATAGTTACCTGTTTACTTGTCTATATTGGGCTAGGTCCTGAGCTCCCCAGTGGCAGGGGCAATTTTCTCATTCATCTCCATAGATCTGGGACTTAGTGCAGGGCTTGGCATTCAGTAGATGCTTGAAAGTGCTTGCTGAAGGAATGGATGAATGAACGGGTGGATTAACGTAGATATGTAGAGGAAGGAAGGGCGGAAGGAAGGTGGCTGGGTGCTTTTGTCAGTGAACAGAGAGAATGTGTGGGTGGGTACAAAGGTATATTTTCATTATAACTCAATCCTTGAGATCTTACCACCATGGAAGATATTCAGAAAGAAAACTCAGGCCTGGGGGCAGCAGGGGATCTCCCAAGACCTGCCCAGCCCCTTTCGCATGAATTTCATTTTTCTCTGCCTCTGGGAACAGGTACTTAGGACTCCAAGAGTTGCTGCTCAATTCCTAATTCCTTTCTTGTCTTCCCTAAATATCCCCACTGCCACCACCCCAGTCATATCTCAGCCATTGCGCCTTCTCTGGATCTTTGGCCTAGGTTGCAGGGTATTCTACATTTGCTGAACCTTCCAGACAGCCCCAGGATAAGGGGAATAACTATGGGATTTAGAGTCATACAGATTGGAATTCTAGTCTCAGTTCTACCTGCAATTACTTTCCATTTCTAAGTCTTAAATCCAGACCTGTCTAAGCTGCTAATGGTACAATATTTAATTATCTGAAGGGAGGACACATGGAAATACCCTGTAAACTAGCAGTTGTTGGGATCTTAGTATGTGAGGCACCTCGGAGGAGGGATTCACATACCCAGGAACCTAGCTTGATTACTGGCAGCAAAATGATGGCCAACATAAGAGACATGGTTGCCACTATGTTTCCTTTTGGCCCTGAGCTAACTCACAGCAGTCAACAAAATAAGGAGAATATATTCTCAGTGCCAGAGCCCTCATTTTCCTTTTGATGCCACTACTTGTGGCATATTGGCTGGCACCCTTGCCTGGCCTTCTCCAGCTCCCCGCATCACCCCCAGGCTGCACAAGGCCCAAGAGGAGCACCGCACAGTGGAGGTGGAGAAGGTCCATCTGGAGAAGAAGCTGCGTGATGAGATCAACCTTGCCAAGCAGGAAGCCCAGCGGCTGAAGGAGCTGCGGGAGGGTACCGAGAATGAGCGGAGCCGCCAAAAGTATGCTGAGGAGGAGCTGGAGCAGGTAGGAGATTGTACAAATTCCTGGGTGTCTTAGGGGGTGAAGGGAGGAAATGTGCAGGGGCCAGAAGCCTGGCTGGAATGTTTCATGAGGGAGGACTTTGCAATCTGGCTTAAACGATACCTTCAAGAGTTGCTAGAGTCTTACCAATAAGAGTAGTGGAAAAGTTGCAAAAGAGATAGTCAAAGAATAGGGGATAACAGGTGTATTTTATTTTATTTTATTTATTTATTTGACACAGAGAGAACTGGGGAAGCAGGCAGAGGAAGGGGGAGAGGCAGGCTCCCTGCTGAGCAAGGGATCCCCAAGTGGGGCTCAATGTGGGGCTCGATGTGGGGCTCGATGTGGAACTTGATCCCAGGACCCTGGGACCATGACCTGAGCTGAAGGCAGACCCTTAACAACTGAGCCACCCAGGTGCCCCGGGGATAATAGATGTTAACAGTTATTTTTTTTCTTTTTTTAATTGAAGTATTTACATAAAGTGTACAAATCATAAATATACAGCTGGAAAGCTTTTACATGAGCATGTACCTGTATAACTGCCATCCAGATCAAGACACAGAATACCTTTTTTTTTTTTTTTTAAGATTTTATTAATTTGCGGGGAACTGGAGCTGTGGAGGGAGGGGCAGAGGGAGAGGGAGAAGCAGACTCCCCACTGAGCAGGACCCAGGATCATGACCTGAGCTGAAGGCAGATGCTTAACTGACTGAGCCACCCAGGTGCTCCCAGAATATATTTTAAGCACCCCAAAAGTCTAACTTTTGCTTCCCCCAACCTCCACCATCAGTATTCCTTTAGAAGGTAACTGTGGTTATAATCTCTAAACCAGATTTGTTTTACCCGATTTTGAACTTCATATAAATGGCATTATATAGTATTTTTCTTCATGCTTGGTTTCTTTCACTCAGCATTATGTCTGTGAAAGTTGTCCATGTTACTGCATGTAGTGGTAGTTGGTTTATTCGTATTGCTAAGTAGTAATTCATGGCATGAGAATATTCTAAATTATTTATCCATTCTCCTTTTGGTAGACGTTTGGATTGTTTGCAGTTTTTTTTCCTCTCCTTTTCTGAATGACACTACTATGAACTTCCTTGCACATGTCTCTTGATGAGCATAAGCGCTTACTTCTGTTGGATATAATAGGGAATTTATATATTTAGCTTTATTAGAAACGGCCAGTTTTTGAAAAATGGTTGGACTAGTTCGTACTAGCACCAGCAAAGTGTGAGAATTCTAGTTGAGCCACAATCTAAAAACCTTGTTAGTTTTAGGCTTTTTTTTTTTTTTTTTAAAGATTTTATTTATTTATGGGGCGCCTGGGTGGCTCAGTGGGTTAAAGCTTCTGTCTTCGGCTCGGGTCGTGGTCCCAAGGTCCTGAGATCGAGCCCGGCGTCGGGCTCTCTGCTCGGTGGGGAGCCTGCTTCCTCCTCTGTGCCTGCCTCTTTGCCTACTTGTGATCTCTGTCTGTCAAATAAATAAATAAAATCTTTAAAAAAAAAAAAGATTTTATTTATTTATTTGACAGACAGAGATCACAAGTAGAGAAGCAGGCAGAGAGAGGAAGGGAAGCAGGCTCCCTGCTAATAAGAATTAGCTCCCTGCTAATAAGAAACACCTTTTCATAAATTTATTGACCATTTTGTTTGGGAATCTCTTTTGTGCTGTCTTCTCCTTTTTTTTTTTTTTTTTTTTTTTTTGGTCTGTCATCTTCTTAATGGATTTGTAAGAGTTCTTTATATTTTCTGAATGCAAGTCTTGTTGTCTGTATATATGCATTGCAAATATTTTCCCAGCCTGTAGTTTGTTTGTTTTGCTCTCTTAATATTGTCTTTTAATGAACAGGTCTTGATTTTAATGAAGTCCAATTTAGTCAATCTTTTTTTTAAACAATTGGTACTTTTTGTAGCCTGTTTAAGAAATCTTGCCCATCCCCACGATATTTTTCCAAATTTTCTACTGGAAGTATTATTGTTTTACTTTTCACATTTAGGTTTGTAGTTTATTTATTTATTTATTTTTAAAAAGATTTTTATTTATTTCACAGAGATAGAGATCACAAGTAGGCAGAGAGGCAGGCAGAGAGAGAGAGGAGGAAGCAGGTTCTCCGCTGAGCAGAGAGCCTGATGCGGCACTCGATCCCAGGACCCTGAGATCATGACCTGAGCCGAAGGCAGAGGCTTAACCCACTGAGCCACCCAGGTGCCTCTGTAGTTTATTTTGAATTAGTTTTTGTGTATGACATGAAGTAGGAAGTCAAGGTTTTTTTTTTTTTTTTTTTTCCAGGTAGATACTTTATTATGTCGTCCATTTGTCCGTCTCTCTACCACATTATCTTCTACTAAGGCTTGATATTGCTAGTAAGTTCTCCACCTTTATTCTTCAAGGTGGCCTTGGCTCTTCTAGGTTTTTTGCATTTCCATAATTAGCTTGTCACTCTACTACTTTTCCCTACTTCCCCCCAAAAGCCTTGCTGGGATTTTTATAGTTTTTGCTTTGAATCTATAGATCAATGTTGGAGAAAATTGACATTTAATTTTTTATTTTTTAAAAGATTTATTTACTTATTTATTTGACAGAGAGAGACACAGTGAGAGAGGGAACACAAGCAGAGGGAATGGGAGAGGGAGAAGCAGGCTTCCCGCCAAGCAGAGAGCCGGATGTGGCGCTTAAAGCAGGGCTCCATCCCAGGACCCTGGCATCACGTCCTGAACCAAAGGCAGACGCTTAATGACTGAGCCACCTAGGCGTCCCGAAAATTAACATTTTAACCAAACAAGTTTTCCAATCCATGAGCATTGTTTGTCCTGTCACCTATTTAGGTTATTTACTTATTTAATTGAGAGTGAGAGAAAGAGAGAAAGCTAGAGAGAGAGACAGGCTGGGCGAGCAGCAAAGAGAGAGCTGAGCAGGGAGCCCAATTCAGGGCTTGATCCCAGGACTGTGGGACCATGACGCAAGTCAAAGGCAGACACTTAACCCACTGAGCCACCCAGGTGCCCCTACTTAGGTCTTTTAAAATTTCTCTCAGATGTTTTGTAGTTTTCAGTGTAGACATCTTACACTTTGAAAATTTTTTTTAACTTGCTTATTTTTCTAGCCTCTTTTTTTTTTTTTTTTTTTAAGAATTTATTTTTAAGCAATCTTTATACCCGACATGGAACTCAAACTCATGACCCTTGAGATCAAGACTTGCCTGTTCCACCAACTGAGCCAGCTCGGTGCCTCTTATTTTTCTAGCTTTTTTTTTGCCCTAGCTTTTTGAGGTGGAAGATTAGGTTATTGATTTTAAACCTTTAATCTTTTCCAACACAGGCGTTTAGAGCTGTAAATTTGCAGCTCAGCACTGCCTTAGCTGCTGCTGAGTTCTGGTATTTTATATTTTCATTATCATTCAGTTTAAAAGATTTTCTAATTTTTATTGCAATTTTTTAGGGGAAGTCCATGGTTATTTAGAGTAAACGTGTGGCCTAATTTTCACACACTTGGGAACTTTTCTAGTTCTTTCTCATTGATTTCTAATTTCATTTTGCTGTGGTCAGAGAGCACATACTATATGTTTTCAATTATTTCAAATGTGTTGAGACTTGTTTTAGGTAAACTGACTAAACAATACAATTGGAAGGCAAAGAGTTGTTAGAATGGATAAAAATACAAAACCCAGGTATGTGCTGTTGACAAGAAATACACTTGAAGGATACAAAATGGTTCAAAGTAAAAGGATGAGCAAAGATACACGATACAAACACAGAAGAAACTAAATCAAGAGTAGCTATATTAGTATCAGACAAACCAGGCTTTAGGGCAGGAAGTATTACTGGAGACAAAAATCATAAATGTGTGAATCCAATAATAACATATAATAGCACTCGATTTGCATACATCTAACAATATAGTTAAAATATATCTAAAGCAAAAGTTGAAGAAACTAAAAGGGTAATAGACACATTTATAATCAAAGTTAGAGATCGTAAAGCACCGCTGTCCATAATAAGCGGCCCAAAATATTATTTTTGGATGTAGGCTGTACGGGTGTAAGACACTTAAACATGATTATCATCATCATGCCCTTATGGACACATACAGAGTATTTTGCCCGACAGCCGCCGGGTGCACCTGCTCTTTGGCGTTTGCCTAGTGCTTCTGTTCCATTTCCTCCTCTCCTTCTGGGGATCCAGTCTTCATGCGAGACCTTTTCATTGGACTCCACTTGTCTCTTATGCTTACTTAGTTGTGTCTTTGCGCTCTCTCTCTCTCTCTCTCTGTGCTTTGGTTTGGTTATTTTCTATTGATTTATCTTTGATTCCCCAATCCTATATTCTGCTTGAACATTGTGGTGTTTAACCCATCATTCGGTGGGATCCTACTCCCAGATACTGTAGTTTTCAGATCTAGAATGCTCAATTTACTCTCTTATAGATTTCAGTTTCCTGCCCAGAATTTCTGTCTTTTCAACTATTGCGTCCATCTTTTCTATATTTTCTTGAAGATTTCATAGTTATTTTAAAGTCCTTTTGTGGTAACTCTCACATTTAGATCACTTATGAGACTGCCTATTTTTCCTCTTAATTATTGGTTATATTTTCCTGCCTTTTCTCATGTTTAGCAATTTATTTTCATTAAATGCCGGACAGTGTGTATAAAACAATAACAGAGGCCCCAGATGATTTTGTCCTCCATCAAATAGGGACACCTCCTACCCCCTTTCCTCTGTTACGTACATAGTGTGAGCATCTCATCACCTCCGGCCAATCTGAAATTGAGCCGTTTTGGAACTGGGTTGTAGTTTTAGTAGGACTTGGTCTAGCACTCATTTGTCCCAGTTTCTCAGCCATATCCCTTCCTTTTTCTTGAGAGCTGGTGGATTTCTTTCTCCTGAACCCATGAGAGATTCATGTCTGTCACTGGGAGGATTTTAATTTATCTCATCGGCCTCCTGCTCGTCACAGCTTCACAATTTTGAAGCTCTCTTGAGGGGAGGACTAGCAGTGTGTTTGAGGCAGGTCCCTTCCTTCCTGCAATATTTTGTTTCCCAAGTATTTTGAAATTATGGGAGATTTTAGTCTGTCCTTTGGCCTAGCTATGTGTTCTTCTGCACAGCCTAGAGCTCAGTAAATGTTCATTGAAGAAAATGGCATGTATGTTTGGGATATCTCCATTTCCAATCTGTCATATCAGTACCATACTACCAACAAAAGCTAGGCTGGTTTCTCTGGGCCCTGGTGGAGTCCCACTGCCTGGGCCAAGCCCAGTTATCAGCTCTCACCCAGAACTATCAAAAGCCTCCAAGGAAGAAAATGGCTGACAGCTGTGAACTTGCCTTAGAAAGGCTTTTTCTCCCTCTCTGGATTTTTAGTTCATTTAGTCCAGTGGTTCTCAAACTTTTTGGTCTCAGGACCCTTTTACTCTTAAAAATTATTTTTAAACATTTTTAAAGGGGAAATATGTTGCTATTTACCTAGTTAGAACTGAGAAAATTAAAAAAAAATATTTACTAATTTGGGAGTGCCTGGCTGACTCAGTCAGAAGAGCTTGCAGCTCTTGATCTCAAGGTCATGAGTTTGAGTTCCACGTTGGGTATAGAGATTACAAATAATCTTAAAAAAAAAAAAAAAAAACAAAAAACTAATTCTGGAATGCCCGGGTGGCTCAGTTGTTAAGCGTCTCTGCCTTTGGCTCAGGTCATGATCCCAGGGTCCTGGGATTGAGTCCCACATTGGGCTCCCTGCTCAGCAGGAAGCCTGCTTCTCCCTCTTCCACTACCCCTGCTTGTGTTCCCTCTCTGGCTGTGTCTCCTCTCTCTGTCAAATAAATAAATAAAATCTTTAAAAAAATACTAATTCATTTAAAATAAGTATATTAAACTCCTTATATATTAACACAAATAACATTTTTGAAAAATTCCTGCATTTTTCAAAATAAAAAATTAAGAATTTTTTTTTTTAACAATTTTGCAACTATTTTTAATGTGTGGCTTAATGGACTACTGGATTCTTACATTAGTATCTCTAGTCAATCTGTTTTGATATTACTCATGTAACCTCTGGAGAAATCCATAGTCATTGTGAGAGAAAGGGAGAGAAAAAGGTAGGTAAATAATGTCTTAGTATTATTATAAAAATAGTTTGGTCTTACAGATGCTCTGAAAGGATGTGCTCAAAGATCCCTGGATCCTACTTTGAGAACCATAGACCTAGTCTTATTGCTTCTGTAGCCCTCTGATGTCTTTGAAAATTTTTCATAATTATAATAATTTGTCATTCGAGAATTTCATAATTTTTGTAAACTTAGCTTTCCCCAGATTTTGCGTTGGATCAGAATTGTTCTTCTGTCATGACCTACTGCATCCTATGGGGAAGTGGGAGCCCGGTGTAACCCTGTAAAGCACATGGCCAGTGGTTATTAGCTTTGCTGCATATAAGAACACTGTGAGAGCATTCAAAATTTTTGATACCCAGACCAGCACCCCCAGATCAGTGAAATTGGGTGTGGGTCCAGATTTCAGTATTTTTAAAGTTCCCCACATGATTCTGGTTTGTGACAGGTTGAGAACCACAGCCACAGAACAAAAGAATACTCTTGACTTGCCACAGCTCTTCTCTCCTTCGGGCATTTATTCCTTGTGTGTGGCAAGATGTGTCTGTCTCTGTCTCCTAACCCCCCCACCCCCATTTCCATTTCCCTGTTTTGTATTTCTCTCATTAAGTAGTTTTGAGCCTGTTAGGCCAGCCTTTCCTGACTGTCACACTTCGTCTATTTGCTCTTTTTCCTCTTCTCTTCCTGTTCTCCCTTTAGCTTTTCCCATTCCTTTCACTCCTTTCAAGGTGGAACTGGGTCACACATTTTCAGACTTGGTATATTAGACTCTGAGGTATCTGTTCTTCATTTTATTTTATTTTATTTTTAATTTTATTCATTTATTAGAGAGAGAGAGAGAAGCAGTGAGAGAGAGCGTGAGGCGGGAGAAGGTCAGAGGGAGAAGCGGACTCTCTGTGAAGCTGGGAGCCCAATGCGGGACTCGATCCCAGGTCTCCGGGATCCTGACCTGAGCCACCCAGGCACCCATCTGTTCTTCATTTTAAATCTACAAAGACAGGAGTAGGTTGTGTATAGTTTCTTTTTCAAGGAACAAAAACCCTGTGAAGATTGGTCTTCTCATTGGCTGTCTAAGGAATAAAGGTGTTCTCTTTAGCTGAGGCCTCCCAGTCTATTGTAGGCCATGGAGAGAACCTCAGGCCTGCCTTGGGGTACTTGCCCCATTGGCTGAAGTTGGGCATAATAAGTCTGTTCTCAATCCCTTTTCTCTGGGATTCTGACCAGCTAAAGTTCAGTGTATACTATAGCCTGGGGAAGATAGCAAGGAATCCAGTGTAGATAATGTCTGAGTAATCTCAGACCTTCCAGGTTCAGTGCTTTGTGACCGTCTGCTTTATCAGGCATTGGTGGTTCAGTGGTTAGAATTCTCGCCTGCCGTCTGCTTTGTTGTCTGCTCCTTGCTTGAGAAGTCAGTGAGATTTCTGCTTACACATTGGTTCTTTCATGTCTAGGCCTCCTTTGGCAACATCCAAGTTAAAAGTAAGTGTGATTGTTGTCTACTCACTTTGTAGAGGGTGCCCTTCAAAGGCTACCAGTCCTGCTCAATGGGAGAATCATAGACCAAGCCTCTGGGCTATAGGAGACTTGGAGAGCATTCTGGCCAACCCCCTTCTAGAGTAGCAATCATTTTTTTTTTAACATTTTATTTATTTATTTGACAGAGATCACAAGTAGGCAGAGAGGCAGGCAGAGAGAGAGGGAGAAGCAGACTCCCTGCTGAGCAGAGAGCCAGATTCAGGGCTCGATCCCAGGACCCTGACCTGAGCCGAAGGCAGAGGCTTTAATCCACTGAGCCACCCAGGTGCCCGGGGAGTAGCAATCATTTTTAAGGTCTCTCTGACCTGAGCTGTTTGCATACCTCCTCCTGAGATCACCCTACACTTATGGTTTGGATTTTCAAGGGAAAAAGTCCTTCCTCACACAGAATTGAGATCTGCAGGACCAGTTGAGTGACAGACCAGGGACCAGAACCAGATTTCCAGATTCCCGGTCGAGTGCTTTTTCTGCTACATTGTGTTGTCATGAGGTCTAAACACAGACCCCAACTCCCAGAAAGAAGATGATTCACTAAGCTGACCTGTGCCTCAAGAGAGCAGGGAGGATTGCTGAGTTTGGCTGTGCCCCGGGAGGGACAGCTCATTGTGTGGGCAAACAGCGCTCTAGTCCAGGCAACAGAAAAATCTCAATTTGAGATCTGGTGACCTTGAGTAGGTGACTGTCCCCTGAGCTTGTGTCCTTGTAGTATATAAAATATAAGCCTCCTGAGAGGCTTGAAAGCTCCCGTGAGCTAGCAGGTGAGAACTCTGAACTCAGTGGTATCAGACAGAAGACTGGAGGGGGTCTTGGCGGCAGTAAATGGGTCGCACCTCTTGGCTGCACAGGTCCGGGAGGCCCTGAGGAAAGCTGAGAAGGAACTGGAATCACACAGCTCATGGTATGCTCCAGAGGCTCTTCAGAAGTGGCTGCAGCTGACCCATGAGGTGGAGGTGCAGTACTATAACATCAAGAAGCAAAACGCGGAGAAGCAACTGCTCGTGGCCAAGGAGGGGGTGAGATGCGCCCTCCTGCTGTCCTCTGCGCTCCTGACCTGCTCCCTTCCCCTGCCCTTCCTCCTCTCTGCATCCCTCCTGTGGAACCAGGAGGTATCCTGGTGCTGGGTTCTTTTTCTTTTCCTGATATATAGTTCCTGATGATGTTCTCAAGTTTCTGGAGGAGGGAATGAGGGTATGGGTGTGCTCCCACCTGCCTTCTGGAAAGAGGAAGCTGGTGGAGCAGGTAGAGGGAAGGCTCTGTCAGCCCCGGCTTGTCATGGGCCAGAGTACTCCTGGGGTCGGGGGTCTTCCTGCTTCTCTCATTGCCTCCATATTCTTCCTTCCTCACTCTTTGCCCTTCCCTTGCCTTCCTTTTCCTTCTTCTCTTCCTTTCTCTCGTGCAGCCTAAGCTGTGCTAGGAGGAGCAGGGGGACCCCACCATAGAAAGGCACATCTCATTTCCAGTCTCTAATCCCTGCTCTGTTTAAGCTGAGGACCTCATCTTTGCAGGCTGAGAAGATAAAAAAGAAGAGAAACACACTCTTCGGCACCTTCCACGTGGCCCACAGCTCTTCTCTGGACGATGTGGATCACAAAATTCTGACTGCCAAGTGAGTAGCACCTGCTGCCTGGCTCTGGTGGCCTCCGCCCAGCCTTGGAGCTGGGGGAGGGCAAAGTCCCCACCCCAGCTATACTTCTTCTCTGGTCGAGGGGCAGCGCTGGTCTCCCGCCCTGGCCTTTACCTGGCTCCCACCTTGCCCTTCTGTGTCTGACTTAACTGTGGTTCTGACCTGCACCCCCACCCCCACCCCGCTTGCTCCTCTGTGAGGACTCATTTCTGCTGGGGCCCCCAGGTGCCCATGGCTTCACTTGTCTCCCCATGCTCCAGGCAAGCTCTGAGCGAGGTGACAGCAGCACTGCGGGAGCGCCTGCACCGCTGGCAGCAGATTGAGATCCTCTGTGGCTTCCAGATTGTCAACAACCCCGGCATCCACTCCCTGGTGGCTGCTCTCAACATAGACCCCAGCTGGATGGGCAGCTCACGCCCCAACCCGGCCCACTTCATCATGACGGATGACGTGGATGACATGGATGAGGAGATTGTGTCACCCTTGTCCATGCAGTGTAGGTGACCTCCTGGCTGTGGGGGAGGGAACGGGCCTCTGAGGCAGGGACTGAGAACTGTTGGCTATAGGGCTGAAACAGCTTCTGGGGCAGACACCGAGGGGGCACAGTCAGTGGTCAGTGCCGGGCGTGGTTCCGACGCCCTGCTCACGTCGGCTGGCCCTCCATAGTGGTGCTCTTGGTGGGTTTCCCTCACTGTATGTTCTGTCTGCCCCTCGGGGGCCATGTGTTCAGCGTGTCTCCTTCACTCTGTGTTTTCCAAATCCCTTTATCCTCCTCTCTCTTCCCCATGTGCCTTCATAAAAACAGTCTCCTTTGGTGTTTCATAATACAAAAATGGTATTTATTTTTGCCTTCCGAGTGCTTTTGTGTTTTCATTTTTATATTCTTTATTCTTAATTGCTAAAGGGGACGAGTGGGATGATATCTTTTATCTCTCTGCCTTTTTGTGTGAGGCCCCATGAAGCAGCCCTCCCTTAAAGAGACATAGCCCTAAATCCTCCAAGCCAGAAAGACGTTCTTGTCCCGGAGGGATCTCCTGCACAAGCATGTCTGGCTTTCCACCTGAGTTCTTGGACCTCCGCACCCTTTCCTGGGCCTTCCCTCCCCCTCTTCTCCCCTCCAGTGGTGAGAGCTGAGTAGAGCAAAGTCAAAGAGATAACTCTGTGTGGGAAAACTTCTGCAAATGAGGGGCTGACCTCTGAGTGGCCCGGTTGAAATTTTCTTTGGACCAGGGGCGATTTTAAGGAAAAGCTGTGGTCCTGGGCCCATATACCATGGGGTTGGCTTAGGGGCTCAGCCTCAGAAAGCCAGACTCTTTCATCAGGCTGGATTCCAGCTCCAGACAGGATTTGTTCGTAAATTTGTTCAGCAATAGGTTGCCTGTGGCCAGACTGTGTTGTCACAGCGATGTGATATCCTATCAGGGCTTTAGTCAAAGACCCAGCAAGGCTGGGATCACTGGCAGGCTGGTCTTGATCCTAAACGCTGTTCCATGGAGTGGGAGGGAACTTCATTAGCTCTGAGCCATCCACTCCTTGCCCCTGGCCCTCCCCTGATCCCATTGAAGGGTGGGCTGAAGCCCTCTGTAAATTAGATTCTCTTCTCCTTTTGGCCTGGCTGTTGGACCCTAGATGCTGCCTGGCTGATGGGGCGTAGGTTCAGTGACCGCTCTCTCTGCTCAACATCCGGCGGCTCGGATGATCAGTCCCTCTGGAAATACCCGGGTTTGAGGAGCCCCTTTGGGGCCTTTGTTTTTCCGACTTTTGGGACTAAACCAACACTCCTACCCTATGAGCCCCTTCCCCTGCCTGCCTCACTCCCCTGCCTGTTCCCTGTATTCCCTCAGCACTGCCCCTACTAACTGCTGGGAGAGGTTCGGGGGGGTGAGAAGGATCAGCCTGCTCAGCTGAGGACCAGAGGGAGAGCACACATGGTGATGGAAGCCTTGGGCTTCTCTTTTCAGCTCAGCTAGACAGAAGTCCTGGTAGCCCTTCTTCTAGCTGGGCTGGGATGGAAAGAGAGAAGGAAAGATCCTTCTCCTCTTTTCTCTTTTTCATATTTCTCTCTTTTCCTCTTTCCCCCTTTTCCTCTTCTCATTCCATGCTGCTTCTTCCTCTTCCTCCTCCCTTTCATGCCTTCAAAGCCACCAGCCATAGAAGCCTTGTCTCCCTAGCCCTCCATCACCATGGAATCGTGTTCTCTCCCTTATGGCCTCTCTGTGGCTTCTGGCACCCTTGTCACCTGGCTCTTTCTCCCATCTTTAGGGAGAAATCAGGGTGGCCCATCTCTCAGGGTAAAGGAGAAAAAAACAAAGGTAGAAACTCTGCTTTCAGCTGGAGCTGGACATGAGCCCAGGGGGGATGCTCTAGTACTTTCCCAAGTTACCCAGTGCCCATATATCCCATTCACTGGGCATGGTGGCCGTCATCTGCCAAGAGCCTGATTTGTAGCATTGCTCCAAGAGCTGGGTCTTTATTGCCTGCATGCTTATTAGAAGAAATTTGGAAAGTGGAAAGTGTAAATATGAGCATAAAAAAATGGCACCCATAGCCCCACCCTATTTTAGCATCTTCTCTTACAGTCTTCTGAAGTCTGTGGAATTTTAAATGATTTTTATGTGGTCGAGGTGATAATGACCACTGCTATTTATTGAGCGCCATGAACTATGCCAGGTACTTTAAATGCACTCTCTTGAAGCCTCACAACAACACTGCAGGATTTTATAAATCAGGACCTAAAATCGGGAAGTAAGTTGCACAGAGTCATGGCTACAAGTGGAAAGGCCCCATTTCAGACTCTAGTCTTTTGTGTTCCATAATTCGAGGTGTTTCTTTTATGTCTAATTTTGTATCCTTTTGTTTCCCCTGAGCATTTTAATAGGTATTTTTGTATGTTTTTAAAATCTTAAGCAGCATTTTTAATAGTTATAGTTTGTCAGCAATCAGATATACCATCCTTTTCCCCTTGTTCCAACTTTATGTGTACTTTCATATGCTTATTAATTCATATGTGATGAGCGTGTTCATGTATAAATCCTTGTCCGCATTTGAGAATTATTTCCTGAGGTTGGCTTTCTAGAAAGGCTGGTTCTTAGTGCTCTCCCGGACCTTGCCCCACACCCCTGTCCCAACCTGCCCTGCCTGTGTCCTCCCACTCACCCCCTGCCTCTCCTTTCTAGTTACGGTGGCCCTCGGTCTCCCTCCATTGTAGCTGCCACTAAAACTGCCCTGGGCACCTCATCATTAATCTCCCCTTCCTTTCAGGACCCCTGGTGGGAGGTCTTTGGGAGGCGGTGCCCCATTCTCCAGATGGGCACCGAGGGCCCAGAATGGCCCGCAGCAAGCATCTCTCTAGGGGCAAACCTGCTTGCCTGCCAGCCCAAAGGAGGCTGGCCCTTCCTCACCCCTTCCTTCCTCTCTTTGCAGCTCCTACCCTGCAGTGCAGTGTCCGGCAGCGCCTGACGGAGCCGCAGCATGGCCTGGGATCTCAGAGGTTGGTAGAGGGCGAGGCCGGCCACTTCTTGACAAGCCGGGTCTCTCTGCGGCGAATGCGCAGCCTTTCATCTGGACAGTCTTTCAGTTCTGAAGGCCACGGGACCAGCTCTCCATCTGCCTCTGCTTCTTCTTCCTGCTCCTCTGCCACCACCACCACCACCACCACCACCTCCTCCACCACCTCCATCACCACCGTCCATGTCCACCCTGTTTATTACCATCACAGCACTTCCTATTTCCTCCAGATGGAGCCCCACCCTGACCCACCCCCTTCTGACAGCAGCGCTGTGATGCCTGGGCACTCAGAGAGCTTGGGGTATTGGCTGTCTCTCTTCTCTTTCTTTCCTCCCTTCCTTCCCTTTCTGCTGCCTTTACCTTGGCCTCTGCCTGCTGGCTGCTGCTTGCTCAGCTGTTGGGGGTGGGGGAGTGTGCTGTGGGGCATCTTCTCCTCATCCTGTCCTCTCCCGGCCCCGGGGCTCCTTCTTAATGTCAGCCTCACTTCCCACAACTTTGTGCTCTTCTCTCTGTGGGGTTTGCTGACTCTAAAAATGAGGACAGCGCCCCTCCCTCATGGTCCTCTCACACTTGGGCCTAAACCATACACCTTCACATCCGCTGTTTCAGTGGAGGCCTTGCTTCCTTTGCTCCTTTGATGGAACATTTATGAATACCCGTTCTGGGCCAGGCTCTGCGGGACATGGGGTTCATATGTGATAAGATACAATCCCAGCCATCCAGGAGAGGTACACAGATAATTAGGGAACAATTTGAGAAGTGCTACGGGGGTGTTGAGGAGGGAGTGACTAGCAGTGTGCAAAGGGTAGAATGTTTCATGGAAGAGATGACATTTGTGCCAACACCCTGTGTGCAGGAGAGGAAGAAAGTGTAGTCTAGGCAGAGGAAGCCTGACATACAGAGGTGTGGAGGTGCAAGAGAATAGGATGTATTTGTGGTTAGGACCTTGGATGTGTGTTGGTGGGAAGGGGTGGCAGATGAGGCTAGGAGGAGGAAAGGCTCTGAGGGGGGCAGTTTGGGCCATTACCATTTAAGAGATGGAGGACTGCAAAAGGATTTCTAAAAGGAAGAGAATCAGATTTGCATTTTGGAGATAGGGGCCTGTATGAAGAAGAGAAGGGGAGAGTACAGAAACTGGAAAGTCACTGGGGTAGACCAGTAGGGGAGGTAGTGAGGTCTAGGGGTGTAAAGGAGAGGATTAATTTGGCAGGTGTCTAGGAGGGGTGGAGGAGAGGGAGGAACCTAGGAGGACACTTGGGTTTCTGGCTTGGGTGACTGAATGGATTTGGGACCCTTCATGGAATTAGGGAACTGAAGAGGTTCAGGGTTTTGAGCAAGAAAAGTTTATAGGTGGGATGAGCTTAAAGTACTCACTTTCAGTTTCTTTTCTTTTTTTTTTTTTTTAAGATTTTGTATATTTGAAAGAGAGAGCACAAGAGCGGGGGGTGGGGGGACATGGTCAAAGGGAGAAGCAGGCTCCCCATTGAGCAAGGAGCCCAATTTGGGACTCGATCCTGGGACTCCAGGATCTTGACCTGAGCCAAAGGCAGTCGCTTAACCAACTGAGCCACCCAGGTGCCCCCACTTTAATGTTCTGAAGGGTCAAGTAATTTTCCCCTCGTCCCACAGCTCATTTGGAACAGAACACAATGTAGAGCTTGACTTTCCAGTCTCGAACACTCTTTGGGTACTTCTGTGCTTCCCAGAGGTCTCAGTAAGCGAACTGTGGAAGAACTGATGAGAGGCTTTCTCCCATAGCCTGGTCTAGCAGGGGCTGGGCCTTTCCCCGCTAGTACCTCAGGAGATAGGCTAGGGTCAGAGATGAGAGAGCCTTGACCTTGCTTGGAACAAGCTTAGGGGAGCCTTAGAAAGTCCCTCTCCTCTAGAGGGACCTTTCTTCTCGGAAGTTGTGGCCTGGCCCAGCCCTGGCCTTGGGGCTGCAGCCTGCTGACTGCCGTGGATTTGTGGGTTTCTGGTGGTGCTTCATTCTGGGTGCCAGGCCCTCTTGCTCTGCTCCTTCTGGATAGTTACCCTTGAGGGCATTTCCTTTGTCTTTCACAAAGGGCCTGCCTTTGCTAGCACTTTCACCCAGCGCAGTGGCTCATTTTCATTCTCATCCTCATTGCCATCCAGAAGCTTAGGCAGGGAGACTGCCCCTCCCCATAGAGGTGGAGAAGACTGGATTGGGGTTCAGGGCACTAGCGAATGCTGTGAATCCCGTGCTCCAAAGGCCCAAGCTGAGGGCAGTGGGGAGGGAGGGCGGGGAGGTACCTGCACCCACCTGGCCTGTTCACTACTTAATTTTCTTTTGCACCATGCACCAGAGGACCATCTCTAAAGACAAACAGGCTCTCTAGTAAGGTTAGTAGCTTGGTATGGAAGCCCAAGGCAGCCCAGCCTGTGGGGAGGGACACCCCTGGCCTGAGTGTCTCAAAGATTCAGGGAGGGAAAGTGAGCTTGCCTCAGCAGGCCTTTGACCTCCTGCATCTGCCGGAGCTTCCTCAGGCTCTTTTCTGGCTCTGGAAAGTCTCAGCTTTTAACTGATGACAAGGCACAGAGGGATGGGAATCATGGCCAAATGGGGCTGTGGGGTACGAGGAGTGAGTCTGGGAGGGCCCCAACCCACTGACCGCTCTCCCTTGGCATTAGAAAAGTAAGCTCCCGGGAGCCTCACCTCATCAGGATAGAGGGCCCCTTTTCCCAGTGAGGTTGCTCCCCAGAACTGTCTCAGCGCCTTGCTCTGTGGTCCATATGTATGTGGAAAAGGCAGGATATGGAGTGGATCATCTTGGAACTTAGGGAAATGAGGGCACATTTAGACAGAAGCGAGGACAGTATCAGATATACGAAACCAAATATGAAACTGAACATGAATAAACAGTAGAGGATGTGGTTGAAACAGTACCTGTAGGGTGGAGCTGGAGCTGGGATTATTCTCTGCTGCTCCTTGTCTCCAGGAAGATACTGGCCCACAGGGTAGCTACTCAGTTAATTGCTTCCTACAGAGAAATAAACCTCAGGAGCTATAAGTCAACCTTCTGCTTTTGCTTATTTTTGGGCCCTGGTGCCCTCCCTAATTTTTGACCCACAGCCTCCTCCTTTCCAGGTCCTATGGTGCTCTCCCCTCCTACTCCTGATTTTTCCCCCTTTGCTTCCTGACTTGGGTGTTTAAGTGTTTCCCTTAGCCTTCTCCTCTACCCCTACCATGGGTTCTCCTCTGGGAAAGTAGAGGGAGAGTTAACAGACTGGCAGGGGACACCTGTATTTACCCTTTTGTCTGTAGAGGCAGGAGAGGAGGCATCTGGAATTGGTTCATGGGCCTTCTTAGGAATAGCCAGCCCCTTAGAGGGCCTCAGCTTTCTGGACTAACCTCTGTGTGTGCATGTCCAGTGTGCAGTGCTACGTCCCCATGATTCAGCCTTGCAAAGAAGTCTCTTAAGATTGGCCCATGTATGGGTCTTCCAGCTTGACTGGCCTCATCATCTTCCTTCCCCCAAACTGTCTACATTTCCAAGTGATTTGCCAACATATCAGATCCTCCAAACAGCCTTGCAAGGTAATTGAATTGGTAATTTCTTCATTTGGCCAAAATTGAGGACCAAGCAAGGTTAGATGACTTGTCCTAGGTCACACGACAAGCCTCAAGCAGAGATGGAAATTATGACTTCTGGTGCCACTTAGAGACCAGCGTCCTGTCCTTTCTGCACCTGCCTACACTCTCCCTTTCACAGAGCTCCGAAAAAGACCCCCCTTTCCAACTGCCAGCAGACTTTGGTTTGAACTCTGAAACACTTTTCTGAGTCCTGTGAGGGGGTTGAAAGAGGCAGCAGCCTGGCCTTTTGGGGTGCATAAGGGATTATTTGCAAGGCTGTTCTAACCTTCTCCTCCCCAGCCTGGGTCAGGCCCACTTACTGCATGCTCCCTGTTCCTTGCTGCCTGGCCCAGTCTGGATGTGTCCCGGGGTGTGACAGGAGTCATTCAGGGAGAAAGGCATGGGGAATGGTGATTCAGGGTAATGTGTGGGTTCTGTGTTGGTTTAGGGTTGAGTCCTAAGAAATCCAGCTGGCTATGGGAAGGCAGAGATTTTATTGAGGGGGGATTCAAGCGTATGGTTGCACCAGTTTAGGGCCTGGCCACTCAGCAGGGTGGGGGCCCGTCATTAGAAAGCCCTTTGCCAGACAAATGATGGTGTAATGACTTTTGGTTTTGCTTCTTGTTTGTCTCTTCTTTCTCTATCACTTTTCTTTCTTTCTTTCTTTCTTTCTTTCTTTCTTTCTTTCTTTCTTTCTTTCTTTCTTTCTTTAATCCTCTTGGCCCTTCTTATTTCTTTCTGTTCCTCCTTTTGCCTTTCTTTCTCCCTGATTTTACCCTCCTCTCTCTGTCTCTTCCCCAACCTGTCCCCATTCCCTATTCCTGCCTATCTCTTGCCCTGTACTTATGGCATACTCAACTTTCGTTTTTCATCCTTCTCTCTTGCCTCCCTGCCTGTTCATCCTCTTTTCTCGCCCCTACCCCTATTTCTATATCCATTTCCAACCCCTCCTTGTCTTCTCATGCTGTTCCTCTCTCTTCTTCACCTTTCTTCCACCCCCCTCTCCTGTTATGTATCCCTTTCTTCCTTTCTGCCCCGTCTTGCAGGGATTTGACCCTTTCCGATTCGGAGTCCTCCCTCCACACGAGTGACCGCCAGCGTGTGGCCCCCAAGCCTCCTCCGATGGTCCGTGCTGCAGATGAGGCCCTCGGTGCCATGACTTCCAATGGCAGCCACCGGCTGATTGAGGGGGTCCACCCCGGGTCTTTGGTGGAGAAACTGCCTGACAGCCCTGCCCTGGCCAAGAAGGCACTCCTGGCGCTGAACCATGGGCTGGACAAGGCCCACAGCCTGATGGAGCTGAGCCCCTCCGCCCCACCTGGTGGCTCTCCACCTTTGGATTCTTCCCGTTCTCACAGCTCCAGTTCCCCAGACCCAGACACGCCATCTCCAGTTGGGGACAGCCGAGCCCTGCAGGCTAGCAGAAATACACGCATTCCCCATCTAGCTGGCAAGAAGGCTGTGGCTGAGGAGGATAATGGCTCCATTGGCGAGGAGACAGATGCCAGCCCAGGCCGGAAGAAGTTTCCCCTCAAAATCTTTAAGAAACCTCTTAAGAAGTAGGCAGGATGAGAGTGGCAGTGGTGGGACAATGTCCTTCCCTGGTCTTCTGCCCCCCTTCCTCCACTTCCAAGATACCTGGCCCCTAGAGCGGGGCACGGGAGGGGCTGGCCCAGGGACCTGGCCACTGTACATACCTGCTCCCCTCATCCTTGGGTCCTTCAACATTATTTATTAACTGACCACCATGGCCTGCCTGCCCTGCCTTTCTCCCAACCATGGGCTGCTGCTGCCACTCCCTCTCTACTTCAGTGCATGTCTTAGTTGCTGTCCCCTCAGCCCTCACCTCCACCTCTGGGGTCCAGCTTCTGTCTCTGCTGTCCCAGTTTTGAAGTTTGGTTTCTTGTTTCTCTGTTTCCTGCTTTCAGGCTCCTCCCTCCCACCACTCCCCAACTTCCCCTAGCAGCCTGGGGGGGAAGATAGGAGGAGTAACTTCCGACATCTGTGCCTCAGACATGTTCCACCCCACCCACGATGGTTCTGTTTGCCTCAGACTGGGGCCTAGGGCCTAATATTTGAGGTCTGTTCTTTGGGAGTGTGGTGGGCCAGAAGGAAACTTGGCCTGGAGCTTGCTTGAGCCTCTAGGGGTTTGTGGGGGAGTGGAACACATTCCTAGAGAACAAGCTACTAGAGAACTTTGAAGAGAGGCTAGGCTAGGGGGTGGGTTGGGAGAGACTCCTCTCTTAGTTGTGGGATGAGTAGAAGCCAGATGTGTGGGCCACAGGGCAGTCACCCTTTCTCTCTTCTCCCACCTACACCCGCCTCTTTCTTAGCCCTGCTCCCCCACACTTTAGGAGGGTTTGACTATAAGAGGTGCTGCCCAAATGCTCTCTAAGCATCAGTACTCCTGGAGCTCAGGACAAATGGCTTCCCTGGCCATGGGAGCCTCAGCCATGATACAGGGCTCTAAGGGGGCGCTGGAGCTGTTGGGCAGGATATTGTTGCATTTGAACCAAAAAATCATTTTTAAATTGAAAAAAGAAAATCTCCTGAATTTCCCAAGTGCCTGCACCACATACTCCCCTTGTCAGACCCCATTTTCATGTTACTGCATAGCTTGGGCCAGAGGCTCAAAAAGGACACAGCTGGTTTAGGGAAGGGGGTGGCTGAAGAAGATAGTGTAGCTGAAGGCAGCTGTGTGACCTCTTCCCCCACACCCTTCCCACCCTCTAGGCAACTCTCTCCCTTACCTGTTTTTGCTATGGCTGTAAAGGTATTTTCCTTTTGCCCCACTCCTTCCCATGCCTTTACTCTGGGATCCTATTTTGGGCCTGGGGTGCAGGCACCTGGGGCTGGTCTTGGGAGGGTGCTAGGCTGCAGACTGCCTTGTACCCCCTGGACACCCTCACATGGTTTTTCTGTGTTATTTCATAAGACTCTTTGAAGTCCAATAAAGCATGTAGGAGATTTTAACCTCTGCTGGCTTTGACTCTCATTGTGTTCTTTGTGGCATTGGAGACAGGATGAAGAAGGGAATATTTCCCTTTGGACAGGGAAAACTGAAACTCTCATACACATACCCAGAAGGTCTCCAGAGAGGGCTGCCAGTTGGAATACCAGATGTCCCAGTTGAAATACAGGATGCCTGCTTGGTTAAACTTGAATTTCTGATAAAAACTTTTTTAGTGCAATCATGTCCCTGCAACATTTGGAACACATGATTTTTGTTTGCCAAATCTGACAACCCCATCTTTGGGCCATACTTACCCTATCTATCCTATGGCTTTGCCTATCACCTATGACTTTTAGAATTACTTCACAGGGAGCTTGGGGTACATCTAGAGGGTAGTGAGGAACCGATGAAAGTTCTTATAAAGGGTTGCCACATGACCTTTCATGATAATCAGTTTGTGTCGTCCAGATCACAAGCTTCTACATCACTCTTGTGTATTACGTCTCTTACCTATTCTCACTCCCCTCATTCAATCACCAAGCACTGTCCATTCTGCCTCCACGGTATGTGCCACCACCCACTGGACAATTATAAAAGCAAATGGGCCATGGCTCTGCCCTGGTCTGCTCAAAACTCCTCCAGAGCTCCCACTCCATCAGGATAAAATCAAACACGGGCTCGCCGGACTTTCTTCCAAGGACCGAGCGCCAGATTTCCTCCGATGTAGGAGCGTGGGGCTCCCGGCTGCCTCCAGCTATGGATCACAGGCTGCAGCTCACATCGGATAGCAGTCGGGTTATTATATTCTAACAGTCGTCAAGGCAAGAAAGGGTTTTGAATGGTTGGGTTTTTATTTCAAAAATACCTGAACCATCTTGACTAAGGCCGAGGCGCGCCAAGGAGAGGGGCGGGCCCAGGCTTGGCGGGCTGTGCGCGCAGCGCGGGGTTCCAGCCCAGAGTTGGCTTTGCCCACTATCAACATGGCGGCAGGAGAACCGCCTTCTCGCCGGGCTTGCCCACACCCAATGTGGCCATGGAAAAGGCGCAGTTTCCAGGGCCCTGCCCACACCCAATGTGGCCATGGAAAAGGCGCAGTTTCCAGGGCCCTGCCCATACTCAACATGGCGGCTATCGGGTGAGGCCCGTTTGGGGCTGCGCTGGCCCTGCCCACGAGCCGGGACGCTGGCAGCGTCGAGTAAGCGTCATTCGAGCTCCGTCGCGCCAATTTTGCGTCTCGGGTGGCGGGAGCGGGAAGGGGATTCGGATTGTCGCGCCTCCGCTCCGTGGAGGAAAGTGTTCTCTGGCTCCCAAATCCAGTCCTTGCACCTGAGCGCCCCCAGGAACCCGACCCTTCGCACTCTACCACCTTCTCCATCCCGCCGGCGCCTCCAAATTGCAGCCCGGTCTCGAATCCTTCAGCGCCTCAGCCGCTAGCAGCGATGCATGTGATCAAGCGAGGTGAGAGGCCGGGGAGGGGGCAGCAGGTTAGTGGGGAGCAGGTAAAGGGGTCGCGGGCTGCTAACGCCCTTGCATTTGGCAACGCCCGCCCACCTCTACCGCTTCCCGCCCGACCCGCCGCGGCTTCC
This sequence comes from Lontra canadensis, assembly GCF_010015895.1. Classification (NCBI taxonomy): domain Eukaryota; kingdom Metazoa; phylum Chordata; class Mammalia; order Carnivora; family Mustelidae; genus Lontra; species Lontra canadensis. The sequence continues at coordinate 26,797,121 of NW_022631001.1, forward strand.
CGCCCTGTCAAGCCCGCTGGGCCTCTGGCTTGCGTCAGTCTGTCCTCCCGTCCCCCCACATTCGCCTCCCCCGCTGGTCTTCAGTGTGAGCCCCCTCTGCTTTGTCATCCTGCCGCCTTTCAAAAGAATACTACCGCCCCTTTATCGAATAGTTACTGTGTGCACCGAGCATTCTCGGGGCAGTATTTATTAGCTCCGCTTCTCGGGTAAAGAATCTGAAGTGCAGAGAGGGGTGACTGACGCAAGGCCACCGTTGATGGTGAGGCCGGGTTTCGAACCCAAGGCTAACGTCGGAGTGTACTGGAAAACCCTGGGGCTGGTGACCTGTCCTAAGGAGTGGGAGGAGCCAGAAAAGGAGGGACTTTGCCTTCAGTTTCCTGATCTCTTTTGTGGGGAAGTGGGGTGAAAAAGAACAGATCTTAGCCACAGACATGCCTGGAATTTGCCCTTTGTGGGAGGTGTGCGGCCAAGTTTGGGACTGGGACTACTGATAGCGAATCGGAGTAGGGAGGCCAGGACAACTTCCGACAGGATGGGGACTGACTGGGAAGAGCCAGGGACTTGGGTTCTTCCCCAGCAGTTATTTCCCGTTAGACTTGCCGAGTTCCTCCTTTGTGCCAGATCTTTGCTTGTCAGTGTGAAATTGTAAGAGGAGACAGCCCCTGCCTTGGCAAAAGGTTTAATCAGATTGGAAAAACAAGAGCAAAACGTATGTCTAGCAGAGAACTGTAAGCAGGTAGGAACAAAGTTTGACTTGAATCTGCTTGCCTCTGTTAAAACAATAAAGTTATTTCAGAATTGTAGGCACTTACTATTGGTTGACTGACTGGTGGTTTCCTCCACTAGCCCGTGAGCCGTTTGAAGATGCAGACTTTATGCCCACACTTAGCACTGGACTTGCCACGAACAGGAATTCAAAGAGTGAATGAGAAAAATTTAAATATACAGGATTTAATGCATTCTCTGGGTAGGCAGGTGGTTGATTTGGTTTTGTCCAGGGAGTTTAATAAAAGCCAAGAGATAGAGAAGTGGACAGTGAAGGCCCTTCTTCCAGTTTTTAGTATCTTGAGAACATCATTCTCTGAATTTCCCTGTCCTCCATTTTAGCTGATGAGACCAAAAGACCAGAATACACAGTTCACTTTTATTGATCCATTCCTGTGAATGAAAGAAACATCTGGTTTTTTAGAGCTTTAGAAAAAGGTATGGAAGGATGAAGATTAAGATTCCCTTTTGATAAGTCTGTAACAAATATGAGTTGAAAACTTGTGAACTTAAATTACTGGAGTAGGTAACACCCCTGTGTTGTGTTTTTAACCTTTGGGTCTACTTTGAAATACTGTAGTTTAAAAAGTACTACCTACAGCAAGCTCTAAAAGGTGGGGCTTATTTTGTTTCTTATTCCTTCAGAGAACATAATTTGATCCAGATGATTCTCAGCTAGATTCTGCTAGTGTAGCATTCAGCAGAGCTTGTTAATTTACACAGTTACACTTGAGTTTATTTTATTTTTGAAAAAAATTTTTAAAGATTTTATTTACTTATTTCAGGCAGAGTGTGAGAGAGCACGAGGTGGGTGGTTGTTGGGTGGGGCAGAGGGAGAGGGAGAAGCATACTGTTTGCTGAGCAGGGAGCCTGGAGTGGAGCTCAGTCCCAGGATCCTGGATCATGACCTGAGCCAAAGGCAGACGCTTAACTGACTGAACCACCCAGGTACCCCTTATTTTTTATTTTTAACATGCTCGGGGTTTTTCTTTTTCTCTCTTATTTTTGGCATGCCAATGAATAGCAGACTAGCTTCTGTCATTTTTGTTAATTTTAATGTAATTATCCAGGAGGGCAGCTGGCAGTCAACCTAACTTGTGTAGTAGTCCTCTTCCACTTATTCAGGGTTTTGCTTTCCACAGTTCCAGTTACTCCAACAACTGTGTTCTGGAAGCAGATGATTCTCTCGAGTATTGTCAGATCAGTAGTAGCCTAAGTGTACATCAGAGGGCCTACATCTTTCACCTCACTTCATGTCATCACAGAGGCAGTTTATCATCTCACATCATTACAAGAAGGGTGAATACAATACACAAGATAGTTTGAGAGAAAGACCACATTCACATAACTTTCATTATAGTATACAGTTATAATAGTTCTATTTTATTACTGGTTTTTATTGTTTATCTCTCTCTTTTTTAAAAGATTTTACTTGTTTATTTGACAGACAGAAATCACAAGTAGGCAGAGAGAGAGGAGGAAGCAGGCTCCCTGCTGAGCAGAGAGCCCGATGTGGGCCCTGATCCCAGAACCCTGGGATCCTGACCCGAGCCGAAGGCAGAAGCTTTAACCCACTGAGCCACCCAGGTGCCCCTATTGTTTATCTCTTAATGTGCCTAATTTATAAATTAAACTTTATCATAGGTATGTATGAACAGGAAAAACAGTATATATAGGGTTTGGTACTCTTCTGTGATTTCAGGCACACATTCTCTGATTTCAGTCTTGGAATGTATCCCCTGCTGCTAAGGGAGTACTACTGTACTTACTGAATGTGCTTATATCTTGCTAAAGATTCTGAGGGAAATAATAGAGGAAGAAAGCAGCTTCATCTTCAGAGATCTTAAGATTGTTAGGGACATAGGAATAATCCATATGAAAATTGTTAGATAACAGAAGGAAATAGTAAATGAGTTTTTCTCTTGCTATTTTCAGATATTTTTCCTAATGGGAGAGTATTATTGTATTGCTCAAGGAGATTAAGGTTAAAGAATTAAAGTTGAGAATCATTGCAATAAAGGCAGTGTAGCTGAGTTGTAAAGTGTGCTTTGGAATATAGTATATGGTTTTCAAAACTTTAGGTTGCAATCTACAGTAAGAATTACATTTTACGTCATGACTGAGAACACACTAGTGTGTGTGTGTGTGTGTGTGTGTACCAGTTTTCATAAAATGAAATTAACATTTCCAAATAATTCCTTTTAAAGCACCCATGTGTACTCTGGTAATCTCTCTTCTAAATCTGTTCTCTAGCCCTTCCTCTCTTTTCCCCTTATTCCCTCCCTACTTTCTTCCTAATCACCTCTACAGCCCACTGTATTATCTTACAAATCTGTGTGGATGTTCTGCTGGCACTGAGAAACAGCGGTGAGGAGGTAGACCTGCATCCTGTTTTCAAGGATCTTAATAATCAATTGCAAAAGATAGACACATCAGAAAACTTAATATAATAAAATATGATAAATACCCTGGTAGATAAAGTAAAGGCTATAGGAGCCCATTCGTTCAGTTATTCAGAAAGTGTTTTTTAGTATTACTTTGTGCCAGGAACTGTTTTAGGTACTGGAGATTACAGCCATGAACAAAACAAGCTAAATCCCTTTTCTCATGGAGTTTACATTCTTGTGTGGGTGAGAGTGGTAAGTATACATAAGAAACAAGCAAACATAGGAATCAGTTAATTTTCACATAGTGATTAGGGAGATCATGACAAGTAAACCCATAATAGAGGTGATGGAGAAGGTAATCTTGAAGTAGATAGTCAGGGAAAGCTCTCAGGAGCTGGCATTTGCCCTGAGCTCTGAGTAATATTAGGAGCCAGCTATGTGAGATCTGAGGGCTGAGCCTTCCAGGTAGAAGGGATTGAAAGTTCATACCTTATAGAAGAGGCACATCCTTGGTCTTACAGTATTAGCAGTCCTGCTGAAGAGAGAATTAGAGAAGATAGTTTATTTTATTTTTTAAAAGATTTTATTTATTTATTTATTTATTTGAGAGAGAATGAGAGAGAGAGCGTGAGAAGGGGGAGGGTCAGAGGGAAAAGCAGACTCTCCCCTGAGCAGGAAGCCCAATGCAGAACTCGTCCTGGGACTCCAGAATCATGACCCGAGCTAAAGGTAGCCACCCAACCAACTGAGCCACCCAGGTGCCCCGGAGAAGACAGTTCATAATCAAGAGGAAATCAGACAATTAGTATTCTAGAAGATTTCAGAAGAGGAAGAGGTCACTGTGAGTAAGTGCTCGGGGCAGGTCTTGTGGATGTGGTGAGAGTTGAAGATTAAGTAGGAGTTAGATGTATGGAAAGGTGGGAAGAGGGACTTGTAGGCAGAGCAACGTACAGGTATTGATGTGGGTGTGGGACTGGGAGGCCCTGTTGGGACTTAATGATGTTTCACAGGGAACAGGTGAAGAGGTGATAGGGGGCCAAATTAAGGAAGACTTTGCTTGAGAGAAGAGGATAATGTAGGCAGTGAGAAACAAGGATTAATGATGTGATAAAGTCAGCATCTGGGGGTTGCAAAGTTGACTAAGTGGAATGATAGGCTAGAGAATGGTCCTTTAGACCATTAGTCTGCCTCCCCCTTCCAGTGTGAGTTAATACAATTGCTATTGTACTTTTTGTCAGTTCCCTGGTTAACTTGGCAGCTACAGAAATCTGTTTGCTAATATTGCCTTGTGGTCACCTGTCTGCCTACTTAGCCAGCTGGTAGAGCACTGACGGCCTAGTCCCAGTGAGGGCCAGTAGATTTACTCTGTTGCAGAGTTAAACCCTGCATATGTCAGTCTGGTCAGAATAGGAGATCACAATGGTGATCAGAAAGAGAAGGGCTGTCTTTCAGTGCACAAGAGCCCGAGGTGTTTTATTTCATGATAGTTTTGTTGATCGCAGGTTAGTAGTGCTTCCTGTTGATTTATTCTTCAGCCAGCCACTGAGCTAAGTTTCAACATACAGACATGAATGAGAAGGCCAAGTGTAAACATATATTTAACATGTTGTCCTTTAGTTACTAGTTAAAAAGGATGGGAGGGGCAAAGAGATAAATTAATAACATTTATTTAGTGTCTCTTGTGTATCACAGATAACTGTGATCAGTGTTTTCCCAATAAGAGCAGCTTTTTTTTTTTTTTAAGTTTTTAATTATTTATTTAACAGAGATCACAAGTAGGCAGAGAGAGGGGGGAAGCAGGCTCCCTGCCGAGCAGAGAGCCCCATGCGGGGCTCAATCCCAGGACCCTGAGATCATGACCTGAGCCGAAGGCAGAGGCTTTAACCCACTGAACCACCCAGGTGCCCCAGGATCCTGATACCTTGGCCCCATCTTGTCCCACCTCAGTCTTTGTGCTCACTGGGGAGTCTGCTTGGGATTTTCTCTCTCTGCCCCTCCCCCCAACTCATGCTCTCTCTATCTATCTAAAATAAATAAATAAGATCTTAAAAAATCGAAGAACTTCTTTACATGGTGTGAAGTACATTCAAAATTGTTAGTTATCTTAGAAGGGTATGTAAGCCAAATTTATCGTGAAGGTGTTAGAATGGAAACAGGCTTTATTTTTTATTTATTTACTTTTTAGAAGATTTTATTTATATTTGAGAGAGTGAGCGAGAGAACGAGAAGAGAGAGAGCACAAGTGGGGGGAGGGGCAGAGGGAGAAGCAGACTCCCCACTAAGCAGGGACCCCGATGCGGGATTCGATCCCAGGACCCTGGGATCATGACCTAAGCGGAAGGCAGGCGCTTAACCGACTTAGCCACCCAGGCATCCCTGGAGACAGGTTTTAAATCATTTAACATTTTGTAAATATTTGCGTTCCTGCTGTGGGCTAGTCCTTGGTCCTTGGTCTGGGTGCTGGGGAATATATTGGTAAATAAAATAACAAAAACTCTTTTTCCTTCTGGAAGCTATATTCTCATGGATGAGTGGGGAGATTCACACAGTAAACAAATATATAAGTAAAATATATAGTGTGTCAGATGATACTAGGTGCTATAGAGAAAAATAAAGCATAGAAGGAGAATGGGGATAAGAAGAGCACAGCTGTGTTTGGGGAATTGCAGTTTAAAATAGGGTGATCAGGGGAGCCTCACTGAGAAGATGACATTGACCAAAGACCTAAAAAAGTATAGATAGTCAGGAGGCCAGGGTTGCCAGGGTAGAGGAAGCGAGGAACAGTGGGAAAGCAAAAGTCGAAGTTGGGGAAGGGGCACACAGGACAGGTTGTGTAGGATTCTATGGACTGTTAGAATGATTTTGACTTTAATTCTGAAGGAGATGATAAACCACTGTTAAGGACTTTTGAAGGGGATAATGACATGATTTTGACTTAAGTTTTAAAGAATAATTCTGGCTGCTGGGTGGGACAAAGGGAGAAACATCATTTAGGAAGTTATTGTGAGAATACAGCTGATTTATATATAATGTAAGGGAAGAAGGGGAGACTTTATGTATAGAATCACTACTTTTTGAAGATAAAAAAATAATTTCTTGGGGCACCTGGATGGCTCAGTGGGTTAAGCTTCTGCCTTCGGCTTGGGTTGTGATCTCGGGGTCCTGGGATCGAGCCCCACGTCGGGCTCTGCTCAGCAGGGAGCCTGCTTCTTCCTCTCACTCTGCCTGCCTCTCTGCCTACTTGTGATCTGTCTGTCAAATAAATAAATAATATCTTAAAAAAATAATTTCTTGATGACTGTTGGGATTTGAATCTTTTATCTGTGAAATAGCATCTCATGTTTGTCAGTTTTTAAAGTTCATGTGTTGATTACCTCTGATTCTTTGATGTTGCTGTCTTAATGAGTGCTAATATGAATTGCATGGTTTGATTCTTCAGATGGCCGCCAAGAGCGGGTTATGTTCGACAAAATTACATCTCGAATCCAGAAGCTATGTTATGGACTTAATATGGATTTTGTTGATCCTGTAAGTAAATATGGTTTATATTTAAACCTTGCTTCCTATGATTCTTTCTACTAGTTCCTTATCTCTTATCATTTACTTGATAAATATTTTGGTTTGGTATTTTGGTTACGGCCTTGGATAAAAATATGAATTCATTGCTGAAAACTTATCTTCTAAAATAAAACAAAATAAAACTTAGTTTCTAACTTTTGGTCCTGTGAGTTCTTTTCAGAGAATTATCAGAGTGAACAAAGAGGAAAACTTAACATTAACATTTCATATTAGAGACTTCCTTGGGTGATTTGTTTTATTCATAAGTGGAAAAGCCTATAGAAAAGCTTGTTTTGGAGTTGTGGTCGTTTGTATAGGAACTAGTTTGAAATTTGCTTTTTTTTTTTTTAAATAATGTATCTAATCTTTTTTTTTTTTTTTTAAAGATTTTTACTTTTTTATTTGACAGAGAGAGACAGCGAGAGAGGGAACAGAAGCAGGGGGAGTGGGAAAGGGAGAAGCACGCTTCCTGCTGAGCAGGGAGCCCAGTGCCGGTCTTGATCCCAGGACCCTGGGATCATGACTTGAGCTGAAGACAGCCGCCCAACGACTGAGCCACCCAGGCACCCTGAAATTTGCTTTTTTGTTATTTATGTAGAAATATATTTAAGTAATAGAAAGTAGATTTCATGGACAACATTTAAATTAAAGAGAATGCTTCATAAGCAAGTTATTCTATTTTTCTCATTATTTTTTATAACTCCCTTACTCTAGATCCTCATCATCTCTAATCTGGACTGCTGTGGCCTCTAAAGTGCCTTCCTCTAATCTTGCCCTGTTCAGTGCATCTTACACATTGTTTCCAAAATGATCTTTGAAATGGAGTCTCTAAGAACCCTTTTTCCAAAGCCATCTGTATTGCCCCAGCCTTATTTAGGTATTTTATCTGTATTGCTGTGGCATTAATGCTGGCCTCCTAGCATTAATCACATGATACGGAAATTAATTATATGTCTCTGTCCTCACCTAAAATCAAGGGTGGGCTCTGTCTTATTCTTATGATCTGCAATGCTTGCCAAATATGTAATTAGACACTTGATAAATATTGAGTTGACCAAAATGTTCAAAAGAAAATAATTTTAAATGACTTTAAAATATGCTTGTCATAAATTCTCTTTTATATTTGGGACTATAATATTATAAATAAATTATAAATAAATATTTAGAAATATAAATAAAATATATTTTATATTTAGGAATTCTAAACAATAATTAGAATAGTAGAATGTTAGAGTTGTAATGTGTCTGAGAGATCATCCTCATTCATCCTCCTGTTTTAGAAATAAGAAAGGTTCAAAGAGAGGGGGAGTGACATACAAGTGACTTGTTATTTTATCCTGAGTTCTGAATACTTGCCATGTAGCACCAGAAACTATTCAGAAGACTTCACTACTCTTGTACTGGATGTAACTTACCTCTTGGATCTGAGAAGAAAGTGATCAGGAGCTTGGTATTATGTATAATAAAGTAGAATGGATTATAAACTAGTAATACACACACACACATACACACACACACACAGACTTTTTTGAAGGGGACATACATTGGTCACCTGGGAAGTGCATCAATTTTCTGTTGAATTAAGGTGTCTTAAAGATTGAGTAAACGACCAAGAATTTGTTTTTCTTAAAAATGTATGGTAATAACTTGTGCTTTGTGTGTTTTAAAAAGGAGAACCTCTTACAATATGGTCTTGAAAACAGTGAATGAAGTGAGGTTGAATAGGATGTAGAGCAGGGGTCATAGTAACTGTGGGCAAGTCCCAGTATCCTGAGCCTCAGTTTCTCACATAAAGAGGTGATAGTAATAATTAATAATACCCATCTTACTTGGTGCCATGGAATGTCAGAGAAGATGATGAAAATCGAGCTACTTTGTAATTTGTGAGGTGCTAAGAAAAGAGTAGTCACTAACTGATTTACACCTTCATTTCCTTTAATTGGAATGATTAAAGTTTGATTCATTTGCTTTCTCATACTTGTCCTTAAGTAGGATTGGGGGAAAATGGGTAAGTATATAGCTTGAACCCCGACCACAGATGGACAATTTGAATGAAGGATGAGGAGATACTTATAAAATCACTGGTTTGTTTTCAGCTGTTTTCTGGTGAGACCATTACTCTTTCTAAAAGCTGTCCTTGGGTTTTCTGTTTGTTTGGTGCTGCCTCTTCATTGCAAATGTAGTGTCCTTTTCTTATGGCTTTGTTGATCTGTGAATTCTCATTACTAAGTTTCCCATAGTCCAACATTCTGAAAGATAATTTTTCAGAAAAGGAAAAAAAATTTTTTTTTTTCATAATAAATTTGATTGTTTTCTTCATTGCTCTTTTAAGGAGGCTAATTGGGGTTCTTGGGGAAGCTCAAGTAGTTCTTGGTTTTGTTTTAATAGGCTCAGATCACCATGAAAGTAATCCAAGGCTTATACAGTGGGGTCACCACTGTGGAACTAGATACTTTGGCTGCTGAGACGGCTGCGACCTTGACTACTAAGCACCCTGACTATGCCATCCTGGCAGCAAGGATTGCTGTCTCCAACTTGCACAAAGAAACAAAGAAAGTATTCAGTGGTGAGTCTGAAGGAAAAAGTTAGAATTCTCAGAAAATGTATAAGGCTCCTCAAATGAAACCTTAAATGTCAAAAGAAAAGTTACATCTTATTTTAAAAATGTGCAAGTTAGTGGCAGAGAGGGGACTGGAACTTCCCGGTTCTCCATGCTGCTGTCCTGCTGTATGAGAGTCATTGGATCCTTTTCTTCACCCTTCTCTCTCTCTTTAAAAAGATTTTACTTATTTATTTGACAGAGAGAGTGAGAACAAATCGGGGAGCGGCAGGCAGAGGGAGAGGGAGAAGCAGGTTCCTCACTGAGCAGGGAGTCCGATGTAGAGCTAGATCCCAGGACCCTGGGATCACGACCTGAGCCGAAGGCAGAGGCTTAACGGACTGAACCACCCAGGTGCCCCTCCCCCCTTCTTTTTAAAGCCTGTCTTTAGGTGGATGGTGGTGGTGTGATTGAAAAAGTTAGTAATATTTATTGGCAAGTTCTTGGTTGAACAAAATATCCTTTGTCACCATTGGCAAGCACTTTATTGCATCATTCCCATTTTACAGTTCTGGGAATGTGGGCAAAGGAAGGTTAAATAATTTGTTCTGTATGTAACATGTGATATATGAAAAGTCAATTGGTAGACCCGAGATTAGAAATCTTTTGGCTGTCAATTCCAGATCTTTATGTGGAGCTCAAATGTTATATCAGTATCTTCATTAGATTTATTGTAGATACATTAGTTATCCCAGAATTGATCTATGGATTCAAGACAATCCCAGTCAAAATGCCAGCATTATGTGTGCCTATGTAAGTTTTATATGTAAATGCAGAGGGCCACACTCTGCTATGATGTCTTGAAGAAGAGCAAAAAGACAGGGCTTACTAACTGTTAATAGAAATGAAATGCTTGGGCTGATAGATTATGAATTTAAAGTTGAGTTTCTATTCTGTTGGGATAAAAAAAATTGAGAGGAGATAATAATTTCTGTTTTTCTTTATTTTCAACCAATAATTCTCAATGGTTTGGTCATCAGAATCACCAGGGAATCTTTTTCAAATTACAGAAACCTATGTTTCCGCTAACTCTGGAAGATTGTTTCCCTAATTGAGGCATTATTATGTGTTTATTCAACATGTATATGGTTATTGAGCACTTTCTGTGCTAGGCACTGATGGAGGTTGGCATGAAAAAAAGGGTTTTAGACTATTACTGGAGGATTGAATTTGTTGTTAAGTGATTTTGACATTTATTTATTTAAAAAATTTTTTAGATGTGATGGAAGATCTCTACAATTATATAAATCCACATAATGGCAGACACTCTCCCATGGTGGCCAAGTCAACACTGGATATTGTTTTGGCCAATAAAGATGTATGTATAATGCTCTTCTGGTGAAAAATTTTTTTATAGATTCTTTTTTTTTTTAAACACATTTAAAAGAGCTTAAACACTACAGATGGTATAGGTAAAAAGTTTTTTTCTCTCCTCTGAATTCTACTTTTCCTTTCTAGAGCAAGAATGTTTCATCATTTTTAAATGTATTTTTCTAGAGCTATTCTATAATATGTGTGTTTGTATATGTGTACATACATATTTTTCCTTTTAGTGATAGTGTACTATGCATATTGTTCTTGCTAATACTTTTTTTCACCTATAGGTTTATCTTAGAGGTGATTCTATATCAACATTTATGAATTTACCCTATTCTTTCTTATTTATTTATTTATTTATTTATTTATTTGACAGATAGATCACATGTAGGCAGAGAGGCAGGCAGAGAGAGCAGGGAAGCAGGTTCCTCACTGAGCCGACAGCCTGATGTCTGGCTCAATCCTAGGACCCTGAGATCATGACCTGAGCTGAAGGCAGCGGCTTTAATCCACTGAGCCACCCAGGCGCCCTTACCCTATTCTTTCTAACAGCTGCAAGGCCTTCCATTTTATAGACATTTTGTTGTTGTACGTATATGTAAGAATTGTTAGTGATGAATATTTGTTTTCCATTTTTTGTTGCAGTGAATATCCACGTATGGTAGGAGTTTTGCTCATAGATGAATATATCAATAAGATAAATCCCTTAGGTGGAGTTCGCCAAAGAATATATACATTCAAAAATTTTGTTAAAAAAAAAATTTAGTAGACATTGCCAAACTGATTCCCAGCATAAAATCTTGAGAGATCTTGCTCAGCAACTTAAAAATTATACACTTGTATTTTAACCCCTTTCTTTCTTTTTTTTTTTTTTTTTAAGATTTTTATTTATTTGACACAGAAATCACAAGTAGGCAGAGAGGCAGGCAGAGCGAGAGGAGGAAGCATGCTCCCAGCTGAGCAGAGAGCCCGATTCGGGTCTTGATCCCAGGACCCTGAGATCATGACCTGAGCCGAAGGCAGAGGCTTAACCCGCTGAGCCACCCAGGTGCCCCTTAACCCCTTTCTTAACTAGATCCCACAGGAGAGAAAGGGAAAGATGTATAGATCTTGCCAACCTTTTGTACATGGGTTTATTTACCACTGATACTTGTACAGATTAGAAACCAGTTTTAACCTTGGGTAATAGAATGATTAGTCAACTGTCTCTCAAAATATGTATCTGATGTTAAAGAGACTGAGAGAAAATTGAGTTATGTGTTGTTCATCTATATAATCTGGAAGACAGGTTAAAAACAAAAATAAAGAACAGCAGCAAAAACCTGTATTTGTAAATTAAATACTGATAAATATTTCAGTTCCCCATTATTCGTGCTAGGCACCTACCTCCTTTTGGCAACAAAGATACTCTTAAAAATTTAAGAGAAAAGGAAAGGTTTCATAGAGATTTTTCTAGGCCTTGGCCATGGATCATTATGTAGAAACACTGTTAGTATTTTGAAAACTAATACTAACTCCATTTTTTTCTATCCAGAATGATTATTTATACCTGATTCCTTTTGTTTTCCTTTAAACAGCTTTATAGCCAAGAAAAATTCTGTAACAATGACCAATTCTGCTGTCAATTTCATTGTTACACACTAGTTTGTTTAAAACTGGTAAAATTTTTTTTGAAGGGCCTTTGAATTAATGTAATCTTACCTTCTGTCATTGTAATCATATATATTGTTATGTGCAGTTTTAAATGGGCTAATTTTAAGATAAAAAATATGTATTAGTAAATATTTGGTACCAATACCTTTAGGTTAACAGGTAGTCTAAAAACGTGTTTAAGGATGATAATACGTTCCCTCTTGTGCTCATGTTCTTTCCCTTTTTAATTAGAGGTGAACTGTAAATATAATGGGGAAAGTTTGGAAAATCGTAAATATTTTTACCTATATACAGTTTACGTCTTCTCTTCTAGTCTTTTAATACACGTTTTTAAATGTAAGTAAGGTATTCATTTGATAAACTGTTTTATTTTCCTTAATGTTTGTTAGTTATAAATTTCTAGTCCACAATACTTAGTGTTATCTCTTGTATTCTGTGTCAATTTTAGTTCTGGAGTCAGGGCTGAAAGATATCAGATTTTGTGAAAATACATCTAATTATCTTAATTATAAGGTTTTTTTTTTCTTCTTTACCTCTTTCAGCGCTTGAACTCTGCCATTATCTATGACCGAGATTTCTCTTACAACTACTTCGGATTTAAGGTAAATAATGGGTTTTAACAAGTGGGAATTCCTCCTTAAATCAGGAAATACAGGTTTTTGTTTATGTTTTAGTAATATAATTATAAAGGCAGTAAGTTTTGGGAGTCAGAATGGACCTGGGGTGGGGATTAGGTTAGGGTGGTGGTGGTTGTTTGAATTAAGGAAAGATAGCTTATCCATTTGCAGTTTTTGAATTTTCCAAATACTACTTGTGGATTACTTGAGTTATGTAGATACTTTGCTAGAATTATTCCATATTATTCTATTTATATAATGACTATTTACTGAATCCCTACTATGTGCAAAGTGCTTTTTTAAGTACTTTTGTGTTGATAAACAGTATTGTGTAGTGATCAAGAACACGAGTGGTAGTGTCAGACCATCCAGATTCAAATCTCGGTTCTATCTCTTATTAGCAAGTTATTTAATCTCTACTTCATTTTCCTCGTCTTAGAATGGGGATAATAATAATAAAATTTCAACAACAAATTCTCTTGAGAATTAAATGAGTGTGTGTGTGTGTGTGTGTGTGTGTGTGGCTTACATCAGTGCCCAGCCTTAGAACAGCACTTCGTAAGTGTTAATCATAAAGATGATGATGATGATGATGATGATGATGAATACCACAACTTCTGCAATTAACATTATACATATTAATATAGAGCTGGCTTTTTCCAGGATTTTTCTTGTAGTCTTTTCCAAAAAAACAGCCAACTGATAATGTTCCAGACTGAGGCCAGTAAGAGTAAATATGCTGTTCTTTTCATTTAAAATCATATAAAAACTGAAAATATTTAAATAGATTGCCTTGGGGCTCCTGGGTGGCTCAATTGGTTAAGAGTCTGCCTTTGGGCTCAGCTCATGATCCCAGGGTCCTCCCATGCGGGCAGGCTTCCTGCTCAGCGGGGATCCTGCTTCTCCCTCTCCCTCTGTCCCTTACCTCCCTGCTCAGTCTGGTTCTATCTTGTGTGCGCATTCTGTCTCTGTTTCTCAAATAAATAAAATTAAAAAAATAGATTGCATTATTGTGAAAGATATATCTCTTGTGTCTTTAAAAACTGTGCTCTGGAAGTATTTTGGTTGCTTTGGTTTTTCTAGACGCTGGAGCGATCCTATTTGTTGAAGATCAATGGGAAAGGTGAGAAATGAACGTGTTTGTTATGTTTTCTATTGATTACATTGAATATAGAGCTCTGAGCTATAAGCCTTAATATTTCTATTTAAACACTAACATTTTTAACTTTAGGTTTGGCTTTTGAATAATTGCTGGCGCTTATTGGTAGAAAGTTTTTTAAATTGTCTTCTGGTGTTCTTTTTTTGACTCAGGTGCATGTCTCGGCCTAGTTTTTCTGACATGTCCCATCATTTGAAACTCCTTTTGTTTTTAGTGGCAGAAAGACCACAACATATGTTGATGAGGGTGTCTGTGGGGATTCATGAAGAAGATATTGATGCTGCTATCGAAACATATAACCTTCTTTCTGAGAGGTGGTTTACCCATGCCTCTCCCACTCTCTTCAATGCTGGTACCAACCGCCCACAGCTTTCTAGGTATGTGTCATCTATGGTCATTTTTAATGTTCCAAGATGGTTTTGATTGGGGAAATAAAGCTCCACCTGAAGAAACAAGACAGTTAATCACACAAAAATTAATTTAATGAACATTGAATCACTTCTGCTCTAATCAGCTGAGTTTTACATACTGAAAGATCTCCTGCAGTGTGGTAAATGAATTGGAGAGACAAACACTGATAATGAAATTTTTTAAAGTTGACTGTGATGATGTTTGCACAACTATCCGAATATACTAAAAGCCATCCCTTATACACTTGAAGTGTAGAATTGTGTGGCATATGAATTCTATCTCAATAACATTGTTTTGAAAACAAATACCAAAACTAATTATAGGACTCTTAATAGTCTGTACAAGAGATTGTGGTAGTTTGGATTAGGGAAGTGAAGTAGAGATTGAGAGAGTAGACAGATTCAGGGATATTTAGGAGGTGAAATTGACAATTTGGTGACGTTTTGGATGTGGGGCAAAGTTTGTTCCTGAGCTATGGGTAGAATAACAGAATTAATGGTGATGCCGTTTTCTGAAAAAGGGAACACTGAAACAGAATCCAGTAATATGATTTAAAAAAAATACCCCTTAGCAACATTAGTGTATTGAGGAATTAAAGGATATGCTAACATCAAAAACTGCATTAATGTAATCCATTGCACTAACATTTTATACCATCAAATACTCTCTCATAATTTTAAAAAATGAACAAGATATATACAGAAAATAACTTTCTTTATTAGGTAAGAGATATCCACTAAAAACTTAGGTCTATTACCTCTGTTTTCAGCATTGTAGTGGAGGCTTAAGGTGGCATTGTAAGATAAGAAAAAAGTGGATTGTAAATGAGGGAACAAAACTGTAGTGATTAACAGATGGTATGGTTTTTATATAGGAAATTCAAGAGCATCTACACATAAATTATCAGAATTAAAAAGATTTCAGCAAAGTATCTGGATATAAGTTCAATATGAATTAAGGGAGATCTCTACTTTAGCTGTTAGAAGATTAAATTTTAAGATATATCATTTACGATACTGGAAGGTACCCAGGAATAAATGCAATAAAAGATGTGGAAGGCTTTTAAAGAGAAAATTCTAAAACATAATTGAAGGACATTAAGAAACAAATGGAGAGTGATTTTATATCATAAATGGATTTGATAATATAAAGATGTCAGTTTTTCTTAAGTTATGGATCCAGTCAAAATGTCGATGTGCTCATTCCAAAATTTATGCTGGAGAGCAAAGGCTAAGAATAATTTCCTAGGCTTTTCAGAGATACCAGTTCTAATCCCTGGAACCTGTAAATGTTAATTTATAAGGAAAAATGGTCTTTGAAAGTATGATTAAAAAGGATCTTGACATAGGGAGGTTTTCCTGAATTACCCAGGTGGGCCTCAAATCCAGTCAGAAGTATCCTTATAAGAGAGAGGCTGAGGTAGTAAGATACATGCAGGAGAGAAGAGGCAAGATAGAGATGGAGGCAGAAATGGGAGTGATGTGGCTATAAGCAGAAGAACCACTAGAAGCTGGAAGAGGCAGGGAATCTCTTTTTCCCTAGAGCCTCTGGAGGGAGTGTTCTTGACTCTGGCCTAGTGAAACTTAAGTTGAACTTCTGGCCTCTGGAACTATGAGATAATAAGTTTCTGTTCTAAGCCATCAAGTTGGTGGTAATGTGTTAGGGCAGCCTTAGGAAACTGATGTAAATTGTAATAGCAAGTTTTAAAGAATAAGCCCTACCAGGTTTCAGGACTACCATAATGCCATGGTAGATATATTAGACAGTGTGATATTGGGACGCCTGGGTGGCTCAGTTGGTTAAATGGCTGCCTCCAGCTCAGGTCATGATCCCAGTGTCCTGGGATTGAGTCCCACATCTGGCTCCTTGCTCGGCAGGGAGCCTGCTTCTCCCTCTGCCTCTGCCTGCCACTCTGTCTGCCTGTGCTCGCTCACTCTCTCTCCCTCTCTCTCTGACAAATAAATAAATAAAATCTTAAAAAAAAAAAAAAGACAGTGTGGTATTTACTCTGATAAATACAAATAAACCAGTGGAGTATAACAGAGAGCCTGGAAAGAGATTTAGGCTTATATGGGAAGGTGTCATTGCAATTCATTGGGGGAAATGGTGCTAGGGAAATTGGTTATCTTACGGAAGGAAAGGTAATTAGATTTCCCTTTTTCATTCCATATACAGAAACATGTTCAAGAAAGAAAATCTAAATATGAAAGTAGGATCTTTTAGAAGAGCATTAGAGAAAATAGATAAATGTGTATTTTTCTCCTTACTTTTTACTATGAATTTTAAATATTCAGAAAAGCTTAAAGAAAAGATAGTGAACACCCATACACTTACCTCTGTCTAGATTAAAAAATTGCTACCATTTTGCTATATATACACACATATATATTTTGTATCTTTAAAATTAAAAAAAATTCTTTTGTCTGAGTCATTTGAAAGTGAGCTATAGATGTCATGACTCTTAATACTTCAACCTACATCTTAATCGGAGAATATGTATGATCTCAGTGTTAAAGGATTTCTTAAAATAGTTAGACAAAACAACATTAAGGAAAAATTAACTACATTAAAATTAAAAACTGTGAACCAAAAACAAAGTGGAAAAACAAGTTTCAGACTAAGAGAAGATATATATATTTTAAATTTATTTATTTGACAGAGAGAGATCACAAGTAGGCAGAGAGGCAGGCAGAGAGAGAGAGGAGAAAGCAGGCTCCCTGCTGAGCAGAGAGCCTGATGCAGGGCTCAATGCCAGGACCCCAAGATCATGACCTGAGCCGAACGCAGTGGCCCAACCCTCTGAGCCACTCAGGTGCCCCCAGACCGAGAAGATATTGGCAGTGTATATTAACTGTCAAGGGGTTGTGTCAAGACAAAACTAAATAGGAACATGGGCAAAGGATATAAAGAAATAATTCACAGAAGAAACTTGACTGGTGAATAAACATGTGAGTTTAGTAATTAGGAAAATGAAAGTTAATACATTGAGATGTTTCATATTTATCAGACTGATAAAAATTAAAAGGCTGATAATAACAAATCTGGCCAAGAATGTAGAACACAGGGTCTCATACATTGCTAGGTGAGTATACTTACCCATCCACTTTGGAGAATCTTTAGTAAAGTGGAACACACACATGTCTTTTGACCCAGGAATTCCCCTGCTGGGTGTGTATTCTACAGAAATCCTTCAACCTAAGCACCAGGAGAGATGTTTAAGATTTCCCACAGCAACATTGTTTAGAATACCAAACAAATTGGAAATAACCCAAATGTCCATCGACAGGCAAATAGACAAATATATTGACATACTATACAGTGGAACAATTTATAGCAATGAGAGTAAACTAATGAGAGTGACAACAGTAGGAAAGAATCTCTAACACAGTATTAAGTTAAAAGCAAGTTGCAGAAGGACAAATAAATGCGTAACCAGAAATTTAAAAATGATTAAAAAAAGGTAGAAATGCATGGATATAGTATGGGGTTCTAATTCACTACATCTGTAGTGTCTGTTTTCTTGAGGTAGATGATAAGTACAAAGTATGTCATATTATCTTTCTGAAGTTGGCACATTTAACAGAAAAAGTTAATGAATAGAATCCATTTGAGTAGATGTAGATTCAAGATAGTGAAGGGATCATTGGTAGAGTAAATTTCCTGAGGTAGGGAGCAGAATGAGATCCAAATCACAAGTTAAGGGAGCTGTCTTCCAAAAGGCTGTAAAGGAGCTAAATTTTGGAGGGCCTTTCAAAGAATTGTTTGACCATGGGATAGATGTTTCTTATTCCATAAATGTTTAATTTTACTTGGCTTAGTAATAGGTTGGAAAGACCTATTAGTTATGTATGCTTAGGAATTTGCATGAGAAAATGTGACAAAGCACATTTGCAGTCTGATGAACATGTAAATTAATATTTTAGATTTTATTATAAAACTTCCTTCTAGGCCTAGCATCTGGGATAGGCAGCGAGATATTTTTAAAATAATATGATTTATTGATGTGTCTTCTATCATATCTAGTAAAAGGGGTTTTTTTCCCCTAAAATACCTAGGAATTTTTTAAACCTTAGATCTTTTATTTGCCCAACTTACTGTTTTTGGGGTGTATAGTCAATGTTGTTTCTCTGTTTTGTTTCATTTCCTTGCTGAGTTGTGCCTTTTTCTTCCCCCATAGCTGTTTCCTTCTGAGTATGAAGGATGATAGTATTGAAGGCATTTATGACACTCTAAAGCAGTGTGCATTGATTTCCAAGTCTGCTGGGGGAATTGGTGTTGCTGTGAGTTGTATTCGAGCTACTGGCAGCTACATTGCTGGGGTAAGCTTCTGTTTTGTGACTAAAAAATTGTAGGCTAGAGGGATTCAGGTTGAGAGGGCATATGCTCGGGCTTGGGAGACCTGGCTCCCTGATAAGTGCTAGCCGGCTTTTTGACATGGAGTGGGTCATTTCACTACTTCTAGCTTCTGGTTTAGATTAGATGATCTGTAGGATTTTTTTTAGGTCAGATTTTGGAATTCAGATTCATCTTCTCAATAATAATAGCGCAGCTATCATTTATTGAGTGCTTACTATATGCTAGGTCTGTTATAAAAGCTTTACCTGAGTTACACATTTAATCCTTACTACAACAGTAGGAGATAGACACATGGCAGGAGCTTTACTCCTTACAATTACTTTGTGAGTATAGGCAATATTGGCTTCATTTTACAAGTGAGAAAACTGAGGCATAGAAAATTAAGTTACTTCTAGAGATCAGTCACTTAATATGTGATAGAGCCAGGATTCATCCTTTAAACATTGGCACCTTATGATGTAAGTTTAGCCTTTTGCTAGTTCACTATTCATTGAGAGTCAAGATAAGGATGTTGGGTAAGACCTGGATTTAAATTCTATCTCTGCTGCTTACCAGTAATGGAGGCTAGCATAAGTTATTTTACATTTCTGAGTTTGTTTCCTCACCAGTAATGTGAAGGAAATATCTAACCCTACCAATAAAGTTAAGAGTCTAGAAGGAAATTATTATGTAGTGTTTTGGAGCACTTACACATAATAGTAGTGTGAGCTATTCATTTATTTTTCTAATCTGTTTAAAGGCTTGCTTTGGAGTTAGAAGGATTATTTTTAAAATTTGATGTGGTATCTCCTAGTTTCAGAAGTCTATATTTTCTTATCTTTATTCTAGATTCCATTTTATTGTTGAGAATCTCCATTTATCTTTATTGTCCTCATTTATCCATTGTATATAATTCTTACTGTAAGTTTCCTTTAATTCTTTTGGGAAAAAGACACTGTAGTAGTGTTTTTACTCTACCCAAAGTAGATCTGTATAAATGTCCATTAGAAGGTATGAAATTTAAATTTACCTACCCTGATTTCGGATTCTTTTGACTTGTAATGTTACATCTCATTGTAAATAAGAGATGTAACAACAACATTACAGCAATAATTAGAGAAAACCAACATTTTGTTTATTTTACATTGGGTATTCCGTTTGCAAAGCAAAAGGAGAGATGGAGAGCAGATGAGACTATACAGATATGAAGAGAGTAATTTATTCACTGTTGAACCATTTTGTTCTTTTGCTTTCTTAGTCCCATTGTTCTACTCCAGATGCCTTTATTCTTGGTGTCTTTTTCAGACTAATGGCAATTCCAATGGCCTTGTACCAATGCTGAGAGTATATAACAACACAGCTCGATATGTGGATCAAGGTGGAAACAAGGTATGTTCTGTTACTTGAAAGTCCTAGAAATCAGAACTAAAAATCTTTAACCTAAAAACATGTATGCTTCAAATAAGATGATTTACTCTCTATATATTTCTAACTACTTTTAATGTACTGTATATATTTCCAACTACTTTTTTTCACTTTTTTTTTTTTTAAAGATTTTATTTATTTTTTTGTCAGAGAGAGAGAGAGAGAGCGCGAGAGTGAGCACAGGCAGATGGAGTGGCAGGCAGAAGCAGAGCGAGAAGCAGGCTCCCTGCTGAGCAAGGAGCCCGATGTGGGACTCGATCCCAGGACTCTGGGATCATGACCTGAGCCGAAGGCAGCCGCTTAACCAACTGAGCCACCTAGGCGTCCCCACTTTTTTTCACTTTTAAAATCAGTTTAATGAGGTATACTTTACTTACTTTAAGTGTGTACACACTTAAGTGTACAGTTTGGTGGATTTTGACAAATATATATACTTGTGTAGTCACTACACTAATCAAGATCTAGAACATTTCCTATTACCCCAAAATGTTCCTGCAGGCACCTTTGATTAATCACATCACTCCCACCCATACATGCTTTGCCCCTGGCTCCAGGCAACCAATGGTCTAGCCAGCTTTTATTTATTTATTTTTATTTTTATTTTTTATTTTTTAAGTAGACTCCACACCCAGTGCGGGGCTTGAATTCATGACTCTGAGGATCAAGAGTCACATACTGGGCGCCTGGGTGGCTCAGTGGGTTAAGCCGCTGCCTTCAGCTCGGGTCATGATCTCAGGGTCCTGGGATCGAGTCCCGCATCGGGCTCTCTGCTCAGCAGGGAGCCTGCTTCCCTCTCTCTCTCTCTCTCTCTCTCTGCCTGCCTCTCCATCTACTTGTGATCTCTCTCTGTCAAATAAATAAATAAAATCTTTAAAAAAAAAAAAAAAAAAGAGTCACATACTGTACCCACAACGCCCCCTAGTCAGCTTTTTTATATGAAAGTTTATTGGCAAAGAATTTTTAAAGTTGTGACTTAATATTAATACCTAACCTTGAAAAGGGGTTGTAATAGTCTTGTA
Organism: Lontra canadensis; assembly: GCF_010015895.1. Lineage (NCBI taxonomy): Eukaryota > Metazoa > Chordata > Mammalia > Carnivora > Mustelidae > Lontra > Lontra canadensis. The sequence goes on from NW_022631001.1 coordinate 26,818,366, forward strand.
GCTTTTTCTTTAAAAAACAAAAACAGGGGCGCCTGGGTGGCTCAGTGCGTTAAGCCGCTGCCTTCGGCTTGGGTCATGGTCTCAGGGTCCTGGGATCGAGCCCCGCATCGGGCTCTCTGCTCAGCGGGGAGCCTGCTTCCCCCTCTCTTTCTGCCACCCCGGTGCCCCCAAGAAAGAATTCGGTAGCAGATAACCTTTGGACTTGAGAAGTATCAGCTGTTCTCTGAATCTTTGTCCTATTGGCCTACCCTTGCAGGTTTTGGACTTGCCAGCCATCATGATTACATGAGCTTATTACTTAACATAAATCTCTTTCTCTGTGAACAGACATACCTTGGAGATATTGCAGGTTGGGTTCCAGACCACTGCAGTAAAGCAAATTCACAATAAAGCAAATCAAATGAAATTTTTTGTCTCCTGCTGCATATAAAAACTGTTTCCCATATATTGTAGTCAATTAAATGTGCAATAGCATTATGTCTGGAAAGGTACATGCTATAATTAAAAAAAATATTCATTGCTAAAAAAAAAAAAAAGACAGAGACAGATCTCTCTCTGTCAAATAAATAAATAAAATCTTAAAAAACAAAAACAAAAACACAACTCTGCCGATTTCACAGAGGGAGAAGTAAAGTTGAGAGGATTGGATTGTTTACCCAGTGTTCACAGCAGGATAGTTTGTAATTTGAGCCTGTCTCTGACAGTTATGTAGCCATACTAATCACCTGTTAGCTTATGAATTTCCCTTGATGGACTTTATTTTTTAAAATTAATTAGTTATTTAATTAGGTTCTTTATAAGAAATTTAGAACACCAATTTGTGAAGGTAAACTTCATTTGTGAGAGAAAACAGAGAGCGGAGGTAGCCCTGAAGCTAAAGCTTTTTGGCAGAATTTGCGAGTCCACAGCTTTCTGATCAACCTTGTCCTGCTCTGTAATTTCATATTTCTCTTTCTTGGTGTCAAAGATCTTACCCTCCTGGTGTCTGGGCTTATGCAGCTTCTTAAAGTAAGCATCACTGAGGGGCACCTGGGTGGCTCAGTGGGTTAAGCCTCTGCCTTCACCTCAGGTCATGGTCCCAGGGTCCTGGGATCGAGCCGCACATCCGGCTCTGTGCTCAGCAGGGAACCTGCTTCCTCCTCTCTCTCTCTCTCTCTTCCTGCCTCTCTGACTACTTGTGATCTTTCTCTGTCAAATAAATAAATAAAATCTTTAAAAAAAAAAAAAGTAAGCATCACTGAGATGTTTGGAGATTTTCATACTGCTGATATCAATTTTGGTAGAAGTGGCAATGACGAATTTCTGGTGTGTTTTACACAGAGGAACTCAATTGAGGGACAGCGGTCCGGTCACAAGTAACAAGCCACTGCTCAGTTGCTTCAGGGGAACTACCCTCTTGCCTCTGTGGTGCCCAGTGAGGAGGATCAAAATGGTCCCAGGAGTGATGCTAGCTCGCAGTTTTCTCGAGTGCTGACTGAAAGGTTTATTGCCATGGCTCAACAGCTTTCGAGGCACATCTTCAGTAGGATAATACCTCAGCATTTTGCGAAGTTTAACCACTTGGGTACCACCGTTCTTGTCACCACCAACTGGTTTTGTGACAGTAGCAAGAACCTCTCCTTTTTCTTTTCAACCCTGGATTTAGCTGCATCTAAATTTAGCTAATTTAGATTTAGCTAATCTAAATTTAGCTGCACCCTGGATTTAGATTTAACTTCATCTTGTATACGGCCTTTCTGGAACACATAGCCAATTGGGAGTATCTGCCAATTCCTCTGACTAGGACAGGGTTTTGGCTGCATTGGGGCTTCCCCTTCTTTGGCGTTTTAGCCTTTGGGTTACCCTCCTGAGCCTTACCACCAACATCAGCTTCTTGGCTTCAGGTTTTTTCTACTTAGTATCCAGCTTTTCAGCTTTTTCGCCTGCCATTTTGCAAAATGGTAAAGAGAGCTCCCTTGATGGACTTTAAAAATGATCTGTGGAGACCTTGATAAGACATCACTTTTTTGATCTTTAATAAGAACACAACGTATTATTGTCAAAGTTAAGGTGATTTCCTGTGGGCTTTGTGTACCTGTTATATAAGGTCAAGTGAGCTGTATGGCAGCCGAAAGGAAGCTCCATCTGCAGTTCACTGGGTCACTTTGGATGAGTTATTTCATCTTGTTCTTATCAAGTGCACTTTTTTACTCTTGGACTTGTAAGAACAATATTACTACTTATATTTGTAGTACTTTTATTTGTATTCTCTCATTTAATTCCTTAATTGTAGTGTAGACCAAAGGTGATATTCTAAAAGTGCTTTGGAAAATACGAAGTTTCTTTATTTCATTCTGATTCTGAAAAGAATGATGGTTTACTTGCTTTTAGCGACCTGGGGCATTTGCTATTTACCTGGAACCTTGGCATTTAGACATTTTTGAGTTTCTTGATTTAAAGAAGAACACAGGGAAGGAAGAACAGCGTGCCAGGGACCTTTTCTTTGCCCTTTGGATTCCAGATCTCTTCATGAAACGAGTGGAGACTAATCAGGTAAGAAAGAGGTACCTGTTGGTAAGAACAACTTGATTCATATCAGCTTTCTTTTTTGTCATCTTAAATCATGGTTAGGAAGAATCCACCTATGTGTTAAGCTATGGAAGGCATTTTAAGCATTAAGAGATGCCATTCCTACCCTCTTGGGTTTTTATTCTCTAAAGCGGATTCTATCTGACCTAAATGCTTAAAAGGTCATGTATAAACAGGCAGAACTAGATGTTTGAGCCTGAGCCCGAAATGATTATTTCTATAGCAGATTTCCAAGAGAGTCTATGGAAGCCACCCTAACCCTTGTAATGTTCCTAATGGACTACGTGTGGTTGGTTATTTCAAGTCTTTTATGGGTTCTTCCCTTTGTAGGATTGGTCTTTGATGTGTCCAAATGAATGTCCTGGTCTGGATGAGGTTTGGGGAGAGGAATTTGAGAAGCTATATGAAAGGTATGGGAAAAAATATGAAGTAGTAATTTTTAATCATGTGTTTCTTTTATTTGGGGGATCCAAATTTCAAAACCTTATCAGTTATTAACCAGTTTCTAGGAATCTTCAGAAGTATCCAGGAGAGAATATGATTAGTAATTTTATTGTGGTCAGATTTGCTACCTGAATCTTCACCAAAATTTGCTTCTGTCTTCTTTCTTAATTAAAACTTTGTGACTTAAAAACAACAACAACAATAACAACAACAAAAACAAAAACTTTGTGACTTATAAAGAGGTGCTTTGGTTTTTAATTGATACTTATAAAAATTAAGGTAAAGGTTAATAGTTTGCTTTGTCTTACAGTATAAAGCAAATATATAAATATATATGATATAAAAAGTTACACTTTATATTGCCCACAGAAATCAAGAACAGCTAGGACACATGTCACTAGTTCATTAAATAATAGCACAGTAGTAGATCTGACAACTTTAGGTGTTACTCTTTTTCCTTATGATGGGTATTACTGATTTAATGGGATTTGGGTATATTCTAATGGGTCCAGAACTGCCCGATTTTCCTCTGCTCTCTTAGCAAAACAGTAAACATTTAATAAGAGTTTTCATAATTTTATACTTTAGTGTCTTCAAGTTGTCTGCAATAAAGATTTTCTTAGGGAATATTAAAATAATATTAGCTTTGCCTTTCAGTTATGAGAAACAGGGTCGTGTCCGCAAAGTTGTAAAAGCTCAGCAGCTTTGGTATGCCATCATTGAGTCTCAGACAGAGACAGGTACCCCGTACATGCTCTACAAAGATTCCTGTAATCGGAAGAGCAACCAGCAGAACCTGGGAACGATCAAATGCAGCAACCTGTGCACAGAAATAGTAGAGTATACCAGCAAAGATGAGGTAGGTAGACAAACTTCTGCCCAGAGTCCTGAGAGGAGAATCTTGGGCCGTTATTATTTGTGAATCCCTTACTTGATTTTACTTGAAATGGGGGAAGGGAGTTTCCAAAGTTTGCTGTAAGTAGAAGGGCACTAAAGTAGAGATGACAAGAGAAAGGAACAGATGTGATCTGTACCCTTAAATATCTTAGAGTCTAAGCTATATAGAAAAGACTCACTTTTTTTCTTACACACCCATTGTTGTAATAATATTTTCTCAGTGTTCCGTTATGGCAGTTTAGGACAAACACAAGAATGTGTCAGGATGCTTATTCAGTAAGCAGGCAGAGAGTCCTTTCAGTGAATGGAGAGACAAAATTCTAATGGCAAATCTTTAAGGCGATTTGCAGAAGAGGTGAGGCTAGAAATGGGACATAGTTTTTTGTTTATTTTTGTTTTTTGTTTTTGTTTTTTAAGTTTATGGAAAAGGGAAGAATAGCCTGTCAGATCAGAGACAGGAATAGGTTTTGTGCAGAGATTGTCAAATAAGTTTGTTCTAATGGAGCAAATACATTATGGTTTGGTATCTGCAGAGATGGCTATAGCTGGGGGAGGGGAGATAGTAGGTGAAATGTCTGGTATGTCACAGAGTAGGAAGCCCTTGTAGGTCCTGAAAGGAAAATAGCGTCAAAAATGCTAGGATGAGAAGGATAGATCTTGTTTCTGGTAATAGAGTGTCTTGGTGTTAGAGGAGGTTGGAGGTTAGCTTGTGGAGATTATTGTAGTGGTTGGATGACAGGCTGCTTAGATGTTGGTTGTAAACTATGGAAATGAGGAGGAAGGAGCAGATCCCATATGCTAGGACCTAAAAAACACGACAAATTTAAAGTTGGGAGGAAAATGTGAAGTGAATTGAACATACTGCTAGGGTTGTGGTTTAATTCAGCCAGAGTTTACTGAGCACCAGCTATGTGTAAGACACTACCAAGTGCTCTGGGATGTAAATGATTATGGCTCAGGCCCTGCCCTCTGGAAATGTATAATTCACTGTTGGAGAAGACTGGCATATACTTTACTCAAGTAACTATTGTACAAGATAGATTATGCTATAGAGACTGGAGTGACCCTTCTTAAAACAAAAATCAGGTCATAACATTCCTCCACACAACACTCTTCTTTGACTTTCCAGCCCATCCAGAGTTTGTTCATTTTTTAAAAATTGAAATATAATTCTCATACCATAAAATCCACCCTTCTAAGTGTACATTTCAGTGTTTTTTAGTATATCCACAAGGTTATGTAACCATCACCAATATCTAATTCTAGAACACTTCTCATCAACCCAGAAAGAAACCTTATACCCATTAGCTCTCTTCCCCCAGCCCCTGGCAACTACTAATCTATTTTCTGCCTCTAGATTTCCCTCTTACGGGCTTTCTCTATAAACAGAATCATGTAATACAGTAGTCTGTTGTGTCAGGCTTCTTTCACTTAGCATGTTTTCAAGACTTATCAGTGTTGTAGCATGTATCAGTACTTAATTTCCATCCAGAATTCTTACAGTGCCCTATGAGTTCATGCACAACTAGGTATGCCCATCTCATCTACTGTTACTTTCCCCTTTGTTCACTGTGCTCCAGCCCTACTAATTTCCAAGTATATCAAGTACATCCCCTTTATCAGGATTTTTGCTGTTTACTTTGAATGTGAAAATGCTCTTCCCTCCCAGATAGCCACGTGGCTTACTGTCTAACCTTTTCAGTTCTTTGTTCATATGTCTCATTATCAGTGAGGTCTTACTTGACAACTCTGTTTTAAAAATGGCACTCCTTCTGTCCTTATTCCTAGAACCATTTTGTCTTTTCCTGCCTTATTTTTCTTTGTAACATTTATCAGACTTAGCAATCCGAGCTATGCTTTAAAAATGGGTACTTAGGCGATATGTGTAGAATTGAGTAGATATGAAGGGCATGAGGGAGTCTAGGTGAGGGTAGTGGAGATTTTTGGGTTAGGATAGTCATAATCAAAATGGGAAGTAAAGTGTTTTCATTCAACATTATTAAGCATTTGTTATATACCAGATGTGGAACTAGTACTAAAAATATAAGTATAAATAAGATATGTTTCTTTCCTGAAAAAGCTTACCACCTAGTGATAAATCACCTGAAGAGCTTTTTCGGAATTCACAAACTTGGATCCCCTGTTGTTAGGGGCTTATCAGAATTTCAGTGAGAGTAAGGTGGGAATGTGTAATTTGGAAGAGCTTTCTGCAGCAATGGAAATGTATCTGGTGGCTATTGAGCACATGAAATAGAACTAGTGCAACTGAGAAACTGAATTTTTAATTTTATTTAAATAGCTACATGTGGCTATTGGCTACTGTATTGGACAGTACATCTACTGACTGAGACAGATAGACATAAGAAATTAGAGCACAGTGGGAGGTCACTCTGGCAATAGAGCCATGGACTATGGAACACAGATTCTTTATCTTACCTATTTCACTGCTGCATTTTACAACTTACATGTGAATAGGTATTGGGATTTAGAAATGAACAGTGAAGAGGGAGGAGATAAATATAAAAATTTATATAGAGTATTAGAGGCTTACATGGTGGTGTCATTGACACAGGGGGAAGAAATAAAAATTGTGTGATTCTTGACCCTTTTTCTTTGCATTCCAGGTTGCAGTCTGTAACTTGGCTTCCCTGGCCCTCAATATGTATGTCACGTCAGAACACACATACGACTTTAAGAAGCTGGCTGAAGTTACCAAAGTCATTGTCCGAAATTTGAATAAAATTATTGATATTAACTACTACCCTATCCCAGAGGTATGAATAGAGGTCTCTGCTTATTGATAATTCTTGAAATCCAAGTAGTAGAAGGGAGCTTATCATGGCCTGACAGTCTTCATTTAAATGGCTGTCATTGGAATGTTTGTGAGAAAATAGAGATTAAAAAAAGAGCATGTATCATCTGGTGCAGAATGTTGCCTTTTCTGTTCAGTAATGTCTCCTTCTTCTCTGAATCTGTTGGCACAAAGGCATGCTTATCAAATAAACGCCATCGCCCCATTGGAATCGGGGTACAAGGTCTGGCAGATGCTTTTATTCTGATGAGGTATCCGTTTGAGAGTCCAGAAGCCCAGCTACTGAACAAGCAGATCTTTGAAACCATTTATTATGGAGCCTTGGAAGCCAGCTGTGACTTGGCCAAGGAGCATGGCCCATATGAAACCTATGAGGGCTCTCCAGTTAGCAGAGGAGTAAGTATATGGATAATGTTTCTTTTTGCCTGTAAGCTGAATGGTAGCCTTCAAAAAGTTGTATTCACATCCTGATCCCTGGAACCTATGAATGTTACCTTTTTGGATTTCAGAAGGGTCTTTGCAGATGTAATTAAGGATTTTGAAATGAGATTATCCTGGATTACCCAGGTGGGCCCTAAATCCAGCAACAGTAGTCCTTACAAGAGACAGAGAAGAGGAGAGGCAGCATGACCATAGAGGCAGAAGTCGGAGTGATGTACCCATAACCCAGGAATGCCTATAGCCACTAGAAACTGGAAGAGTCAAAGAACAGAATCTTCTCCAGAGCACCTGGAGAGAGCGTGGCCCTCCCAACATGTTCATTTGGGCTTCTGGCTTCCAGAACTATGAGAGAATACATTTTTTTAAAAAAAATATGGAATGCTTCATGAATTTGCATGTCATCCTTGCATAGGGGCCATGCTAATCTTCTCTATTCATTTCAATTTTAGTATATGTGCTGCCAAAGTGAGCACACATTTTTGTTATTTTAAGCCACGAAATTTATGGTGATTTGTTATACCGGACACAGGAAACTAATATGGTACTTTTGTTCTCTAGACTAAAAAGGATACTCTATTTTAATGTGGGTTTTTTTAAAGATTTTATTTTAGATTTTTATTTATTTGAGAGAGAGAGAGTATACTTGCTCCAGCAGCACATATACTAAAATTTGAGAGAGTGCGGGAATAGAGAGAGAGAGAGAGAGGAAACAAGCTGGTGGGGAGGAGCAGAGGGACCAGGATAAGCAGACTCCTTGCTGAGCAGGGAGCCCCATGTGGGGCTCAATCCCAGGATCCCAGGATCACGACACGAGCTGAAGGCAGACACTTAAGCAGATGACCCACCCAGGCACCCCAATATTTTATTTTTGAGTAATCTCTACACCCAACATGGGATTTGAACTTAAAACCTTGAGATCAAGAGTCGCATACTCCACCGACTGAGCCAGCCAGATGCCCCTTTATTTTAATGCTTTATTTAGAACTAGTCATTGGTAAAAGTGACTTAAGAAGCATGCTAACTGTATTAGTTTCTTTTGCTAAATTTAGTAGATAAAAACAACATACATTATCTGTTTCCTTGAATCGGGGTCCAGTCTCGCCTTAGCTAGGTCATTTTGTTTGGGTCTCTCAAGGTTATAGTCAAGGTGTTGATAGAGGCTACAGTCTGCTCTGAGGCTCAGAGTCCTCTTCCAAGCTCACCTGGTCTTTGGCAGAATTCATTTGTTTGTACCTGTACAACTCATGACAATGTCCTTCTTGAAAGCCAGTAGGAGACAGTCTCTCGTTTCAAGAAGGCCCCGGTCCAGTTTCTCTTTTGAAGGCTTTCACATGATAAGTCAGATCCCCTCAGGATAATCTCTCTTTTGTTTAACTCAAAATTAACTGATTGGTAACCTTAATTACGTCTGTAGAAACTTTTCCTCTTTGCCTTGATTATGTAAGTGACACTCAGGAGGAGGACATTATACATGGCCTGTGCATCTGGGGAACGTGGGAACTGTCTTAGATCTGCTTTCCACGCTGCCTTTATTATTGGTAGTATGAGTCTCTTCAGTGTGAAGTAAAATGTTACATTATGTTTAGTCCTGATGTTCCTGCTGGTATTTAGGAAATCTGATAACCATTGGTTTGAAAATAGATGTTCGTAATAGCTAAGTAAATAGATCAAAGCAATTAAAGATGAAATTAGAATAACTTTTTTTTTTTTTTTTAGAATAACATTTTTATGTACAAAAAAAGAATGCATCTCAGCAACATACTTACATGAATGTTAGGATTTCCTGGTTTGTAGATACGTTATGGGCCCTCTGAGGGCACAGAGACATGGAGAAGAGATATGCCTTAGCCAGTTTTCTTAGCCTGCTTTTGATCAATATGACTGCATGGAAGTTTGTTCAGAGAAATCTCTGGACCTTGTATTCCTCACACAGTTCCACTAGAAGACATCTGTTGGGTTGTGGGGCATGGCAGTTAGTGATTTGCTTTTTGTCATGGTTTTAAATTGTTACAGAGTGATTTGTCCTAAGTTTGCTTTGTTTATTCCCTAGATCCTTCAGTATGATATGTGGAATGTTACTCCCACAGACTTGTGGGACTGGAAACTTCTCAAGGAAAAGATTGCAAAGTAAGCAAAGAGCTGTAAGGTAGTTTTAAAGTAAGGAGGGTTTAGGTTCTCATTCTGGCTTTCAGAAGTTAGGTATGTTATTTTAACTTCTGAAACCCATTTTTCCTCTTTTAAATGGGGCGAAAATGACCTATCTACAGAACGATTTTTGTAAAAATACTTTGTAAGATAATATATGAATAGTAGCCTATAAATAGCTTGGTACAATGAAAGCATCTTAATAAATGGTAGGTGTTACTAGTTGGTCTTGTTTTGGGGCGTAACTACCCAGATTAAGCAATTCTTTTTCTCATTAAACTTCATATTTCTGAGTGTGCTTGCTTTTTATATGTTTTTCACTTTTATTTATTGCTTAACTACCTTGGGCATCTAAATGGCTTTTGCTGAATTGGTTGTCACAGGAGTAAGTTAGGGATTTGGAAGAGCTTTTGGAGGGTAATGTGTTAAATTTTGAAAGAAAAATTTAAAACTTGAGGTTTTTAAGGCCTTTCAAACTAATGAAAATAAAAAGGATTTAAGGGCGGGTAGGATGTTTTGCTTAGTGAATAATAAAACAAGTTGTTTTCACGTTCTTCATGAGCCTGTTGTCTCTGGATTAATGCATATGCAGAGTGTTTAATGTTTACAGAAGGAAGCAGTAGCTTTAAAATACTCTTTAAAAAATATCTATTTGCCTTAAAATTGTTTTATTACTTAATACTTGTTAGAAAATTTGGGAAAATGTATGTGTGAAACGGAGTAAAATGAAATTATCCCAATACCACTTCCTAAAAAATCTGTTTGTATCTTTTTGTCTTTCATCTTTCAGACTTTCCTCTAAACGTGTGTGCCTGTGTACATTTATATGCAAATTCAACTTTTACAAAAATGGACATGTATTTTATTTTATTTTATTTTCAAAATACTATGGATATTTTTCTATATAGAACTTTTTAAAATTTCAGAATTAATACATGAATAACAAAGTTCAAGTACAGAAATAAAATGGAAGGTGAAAGCCCTTCTTTATACCTCTCCTGCCAACCACTTGTTCCACAAAACAAATACAAACCAACTTATTCCTTTTCCCAGAGATAGCCATTGTTAATGGTGTGTATTTTTCTAGACCTTTTTCAGTACTTTTGCAGATGCACACAGTTTTGTTATAAAAATATGATCAAATTTGATATATCCTAAGACTTTGTGATTTATTTTCGATGTCTTTCTCTTAGTACTTGAAGATTTACCTAATGTTTTTAATGATTACAGACAATTCCATAGTTTAGTATGTCATATATATATATATGTGTGTGTGTATATATATATATATATATATATATATATATATACACATATATATATGACTTTTCAAAATGTTTCCTCTCTTTGGACGGGAAAAATCACTGTCCACTTTACTGAGGAAGTAAGACATGAAATGCGCTGGTGATTTGCTTGATGCCTCAAAACTAGGAGTTTCAAAGTGAGATTAAGATCCCAGTAGTACAGATTCCATTAGGACATGAAGCTTTACGCTAAGTACTGGATAAATCCAGAGGTATAGAATATAGGAAAGACAAATTCCTGGTGTTTGAAAAACTTAAGACTAAGTAAGGTGAGACATGTAGCACACATAAAGTATACTTAAAGGTACAGATCATAGAAAATGTTTGTGGAAGAAATACTTACAGTTGTATTTAGTATTGTCTGCCTGGTCAGGAAGGATGTTCTAGTAGTCATCTCTTAGGCTGAGCTTTGAAGGATGAGCTAAGGGCAGCTTGAAGATTTCTCCATGTTCAGATGGCATATTCTTCCTTAAGCACTCTCTTTGGCAGTGAATAGAGGCAGAAGATGTTAACCTTCTTCTAGGAACTTATGAGTGAAGAGGTAATAGAGGAAGTCAGGAATATACTTTGAGCATAATCTTTCCCTGTGGAGAATTTTGGTGATAGATGTTGGATTCTGACCACTTTCATATCATTATGTTTCCTGAAAGGGCTTAGCACAGTGATCATAGGGCACGTAGAAAAGAGTGAGGGTTGAATGAATGTACCCTGATACAGGTGGGGACTCTTCAACAGCCATTCGATTATTTCCTTAGGCAAGCTAGTGTATGAAGTACTAATAAGTCATGGCATGATAAGAAACTTCAGCAGTAAAATTGTGCTAATTTTGTTTAGGAGTCAGGTGTTTAGGAGAGGGGTGAGCTATAGCACCCATACTGTGAGATGCATCTCTATAGGGGTCAAATTCAAAAGTCATATGTGAGTCTAATGCATGTATGACGTCACTCACTCCATATGCATTAACTGCAGTGACATGAAGTAGCTCCCTTCCGGGCAGATTGTAGCTTTAGTACCAGCACCTAATAATCTCATTTTGTTTAGGTATGGTATAAGAAACAGTTTACTTATTGCCCCGATGCCTACTGCTTCAACTGCTCAGATTCTGGGAAATAATGAGTCCATCGAACCTTATACCAGCAACATCTATACTCGCAGAGTTTTGTCAGGAGAATTTCAGGTGAGAAGATCACAAGTAGACCTACAGGAGATCTTGCAAAAGCCTGATGTTGGGAGTAAATGCCAACTCATATTTAGTATGTCCCTTTTGCTTTGTACGGGGGCAGAGCTTTGATAAAGTAAGTCCTCTTCATGTCCAATATTATTCTATGTTATTTAATTATAGACATTTAATAAATATCTGTTGAAAGAATGAATGATCGTTAGGAAAGTATCGATAGGTGGGTAGGAAAGTAACTTGTTGATACTAGAATTCACATGGTATTTAACCATTCTGTAATCATAATGATGTATACTATGACCTCAGATGCTTAAGTTGATGATACTCAAGATACATACAGTGAAACTCAAGATGTATATAGAAGCAAGAAGTATATGGAACCATGACAATAGTTCTCAACCTGGTTTACAAATTAGAATTCCTGGTGGGTAGGACCAGTGTTTTTTTAAGGTTCTCAGGTAATTCTAATGTGCAACTAGGATTGAGAACCACTAATTTAAAAGATTTTTATTTGTGAATTTCCTGATCTCCTGAAATAAATTTCTATAAGGTTTGGAGTGGATACATTTCTAATGTTTCTTCTTAAGTATTATTTTCTCCTTACTGGGGGAGGGGGAGAAGTAATCCATACAGATTTACCCATCTTAGGCAATGCTAGTTCTTTTCACTTTGGCAAATACTATGTTTCTTGAATCACAGATCAAGATTTTAAAGGAACATAACTTTTGTTTGGTAGGATGGGCCTCTCAATCTTGTAAAAGATACACTTTACCAGCTAATTTAATGTTAAATACTTCCTCAGTCATCTTATTTATTTTAAGCTCCAGGACTGTGATCCTGTTTAGGCCCTATCATTCTTATTATTCCTTCATCTTTTTTGGTTTTCTGTTCAGATTGTAAATCCTCACTTACTGAAGGATCTTACTGAGCGGGGCTTATGGAATGAAGAGATGAAAAATCAGATTATCGCATGCAATGGTTCTATCCAGGTACAGTATGAAAATCAAGTGTGCTCTTTAGAATCTAAGTTGGACATTGGTACCTTCTCACTTACCCCATTCAGTAGAGAGAAAAGTCATTCACTGTGGTCATACGGGCTTGTGTTCACCTGCATTGTTGTGGTAGGCTTATATACATCTTTATATAGCTAGACTTTACCCTCTTGTTTGTGCAATAATATAAAGCAGTAGTTTCCAACTTCTCTGAACATTAGAATCAACTGGGGAGCTTTTAAAATTCTGAAGCTTAGGTTGCACCCCATAACAATTAAATTAGAATGTCTGGAGACAGGCATTAGTATTTTTTAAAGACCCCCTAGGTCATTCCAAAATGCATCAAAATTTTCGGACCACTGATATAAAGTGTGAAATTAGAGAGTCAAACTTAATTAAGAAGTCCTCGGTGGAGACCAAGGACTCAAAGTCCAAAAAACAGAGCCACAGATAGTATTTAACAATAAAATATTTGCAGCCAAGAATCAAGAAGTATTTATTTGTAGATGGAGGGCTCTGTTTAAACATTTGTTTCCCTGGTAACACAGATAAGGATTTCTGTAACATTTCTATATTTGCTGGCAGAAATTGTAGCATTAGCTAATCTGTATGTTTTAATGCAGATTAACCCTAGACCTAAGAAAACATTATTTCTGTCGACTCCAGAAAGGGTTTCATTGCTTTCTTTGATTGTCTACATGTGAGTTACATCCCTGACTACTTTTGTTTTCTACAGAATTCAAGGGTCATTTATTGCTGCTTAGCTCCTTTTATTAAGTACCTCTAGAATAATGAATGTTTGGCTATGATCCAAATAGAAATGGATCTTATAATCATTACCACTAGCCAGATACTTTGTTGGTTAAATGGAGTTTTGTTGGACATTCTAAGCCAGAGGTTAACAGCCTTAGGAAAACTGATAAGGATCATATTGTATGATGCTAAATGGTATGGTCAGATCTGGCAGGAAGTAGAACTAAGGCTAGACCCTTGTTTCATTAATTACGTTAATTATCCTGATTTCTTCAGCCAGGCTGCAATAAACATTTGTTTTTCTTTCTTCAGAGCATACCAGAAATTCCTGATGACCTGAAGCAACTTTATAAGACTGTGTGGGAAATTTCACAGAAAACCGTTCTTAAGATGGCAGCTGAAAGAGGGGCTTTCATTGATCAAAGCCAGTCTTTGAACATCCATATCGCTGAGCCTAACTATGGCAAACTCACTAGTATGCACTTCTATGGCTGGAAGCAGGTTCGTGGAGGAACTCAAGGAGGACTTATTGCCAGCTTGGGATATTTTGAAATTGGAACAGTTTTATATTCTAGCTACCTATTAAATACTGCCACCTAGCCGTTTTTTCATTTCAAATCCAGTATGTTAAAACAAGTCATGATTTTTGTACCAGATCACACTTTGGATTTTCTTGTTTCTTTTAGGATTATTTCACTCTGAGGTTTGAAACCTTGGAGTTACCTACAATCCTCTCCTTATTCTCCATATAATCACTCACCCAAGTTGTGGTGGTTGTTCCTTTATACTGTTTCTTGAGCATCTTTCTTCCTGTTCCACTGCCATTATTCTTAAGCTTTTTAACTGATCTCCCTGCTTCTAGTATCTGATCTAGGCTGTCTTGTGCACTGCTACCATTTCTAAAATAAAACTTTACATGTGCCAGCCCCCTATTCAGAAACATCCTTTGTTTCCCCACTTTAACTATTTACAGTATAAAGGCCAGTTACTTAGCTTATCATTGCCAACTGTAAAGTCCTGTGATTCTGGATTCTATCCTTAGTACCTGGTAATCTTCTGGGTATTTATACAGATGTACAGTTTGTTTTTTAAATTTAAGAGATATTTATTGACCACATACTATGTGCTTTGGGGATACTGAATAGAAGATGATCCTGACCCTTGAAGTAGTCATCATCTGTTCTTTACAGAGACACAGTCTATCTCCATAAATAGTTATAAAGTAGACTTGTTGTCTTAGGCAAACTTGGAAGTCATACACCTAAAAATAAGAAAAGACTAGAGAACAAAAATATTTGACATTTCCAAAGAGATAAGCTTTTTTAGTGGCAAAAGGAACACAGTATACTGTCTGACTCTTTCTACCTCTTAAGCATTTTAGAGAAGGCTTCCTAAAGGAGTTGGAATTTCAGGTTTAGAAAAAAATCTGATTTGATTTATGGAAGTGTATTTTAAACATTGGTCTTGAATGCCTAGTGTTCTTAAAATTTCTAATAGCTGGGGCGCCTGGGTGGCTCAGTGGGTTAAGCCGCTGCCTTCGGCTCAGGTCATGATTTCAGGGTCCTGGGATCGAGTCCCGTATCGGGCTCTCTGCTCAGCAGGGAGCCTGCTTCTCTCTCTCTCTGCCTGCCTCTCTGTCTACTTGTGATCTCTCTCTGTCAAATAAATAAATAAAATCTTTAAAAAAAAAAAAAAATTTCTAATAGCTGTATTTGCTTCCTTTGTAGGGTTTGAAGACTGGGATGTATTACTTAAGGACACGACCAGCAGCAAATCCAATCCAGTTCACTCTAAATAAGGAGAAGCTGAAAGATAAGGAGAAGGCAACAAAAGAAGAAGAAGAGAAGGAGAGGAACACAGCAGCCATGGTGTGCTCTCTGGAGAATAGAGAGGAGTGTCTGATGTGTGGGTCCTGAGGAAAGGCTTGGAGGAGACCAGCATTTGCTCACAGCCAAACTACTTCTTGAGCATAGATAGGTGTAGTAAGTTTGCTTGAAGTACTAAGCCTTTGCTGGACATTATTGCAGCAAAAGGGTCAGTCAATTTAAAGTACTGTTTCTATATAGAGTGAAAGTATTGATTTTTTTAAATTGTTATCTCTGGAATCCAAGTAGAAGTTTTAGGAGTGCAAAAGAAGTCACCTTGCAAATAGTGAGTGATTGAGTAGGGTTTCATTGCCCACCTGGCACCCTTTTTCTGGTGACCTCAGTTTTTGAAAGGAGACATAGTTTTGCTGCTTTGACTGGTGGGTCCAGAGAAGCAAAATTGAGTCATAACCTGTGAGAAGTGCTGTCAGGACCTTTATCTGGATAAGCTCCTATAAGTCATTCTGAAATAAACATTTCTAAGTGATTGTGTGAGACCAAATTTGTTATTTATTTTCATACAAAGGTCAAATTTGAAAAAACGTTTTCTGTGCTTTGAGAGTTCAGAGAAGAAATTTTAAGAAAAATTACATAGATGCTGTGTAGAATTCTGATTTTAACATATGCCTATTTCCTCTTTTTATTGTGGTAAATATACATAACATAAATGTTACCATTTTTACCCACTTTAAAGCATACAGTTTAGTGGCATGAAGTTTAGTGGTATCACCACTACCTATTTCCAGAAATTTTTTATCATCCCACACAGAAACTCTAAAACAACATCTTCATTCCCTTCTCTCAATCCCTGATAACCTCTGTTCTACTTTCTATCTTTGAATTTACTTATTCCAGGTACCTCATATAAATGGAATACTACGATACGTGACCTTTTATGTCTGGCTTACTTCACGTAGCATGTTTTCAAGGTTCATCCACGTAGCATATAGCAGAATTTAATTCCTCTTAAAAGCTGAGTAATATTCCATTGTGTGTATATATTACATTTTGTCTCCCCATTCATATGTTATTAGACATAAGGGGTTATTCTCACCTTTTGGCTATTGTGAATAATGCTGCTACGAACACTGATGCACAAGTATCTGTTTCAATTACTGTTTTCAGTTTTGGTGGGTATATACCTAGAAGTGGAATTGTGGGAATATATTATAATTATATGTATATAATTATAATATTTAGTTTAACTTTTTGAGGAACTGCCGAACTTTTCTGTTGGCATTGCACCATAGTACATTCCTACCCATAGAGGATGAGAGTCCAATTACTCCACATCCTTGTTGACACGTGCTAGGTTTTTATTTTTTTTTTTTTTTATAATAGCCATTCTAATGGTTTCTAACAGTTTGATTTTATTGTATCTTGGTGTGGATCTCTGAGTTTATCCTCCTTGATATTTGTTGAGCTGCTTGGATAAGTAGATTCACATCTTTCATTAAATTTGGGAAGTTTTCAGCCATTATTTCTTATATATCTTCAGATAATCTTTTTGCCCCTTTCTTTTTCCTTTTGGTCCTTTAGAGTTCATTCACTTTTTCTTTTTTTTTTAATATTAACATATAATGTAATATTTTCCCCAGGGGTACAGGTCGGTGAATCATCAGTCTTAAACATTTCACAGCACTCACCATAGTGCATACCCTCCCCAATGTCCATAACCCAACCACCCATCCCTCCCCTCTACCCCCCAGCAACCCTCAGTTTGTTTCATGAGATTAAGAGTCTCTTATGGTTTGTCTCCTTCCTAATCTCATCTTGTTTCATTTTTTCCTTCCCTACTGCCCCACAAGCCCCCTGCCCTGCCTCTCAAATTCCTCATATCAGAGAGATCATAGGATCATTGTCTTTCTCTGGTTGACTTATTTTGCTTAGCATAATACCCTCTAGTTCCATCTGAATCATTGCAAATGACAAGATTTCATTTTTTTGATAGCTGCTTAGTATTCCTGTGTGTGTGTGTGTGTGTGTGTGTGTGTGTGTGTGTGTGTTATACACATCTTTATCCACTCATCTATTGATGGATGTCTAGGTTCTATCCATACTTTGGTTATTGTGGACATTGCTGCTATAAACATTAGGGTGCATATGCCCCTTCGGATCACTACATTTGTATTGTTAGGGTACATACCCAATAGTGCGATTGCTAGGTTGTAGGGTAGCTCTACTTTCAACTTTTTGAGGAACCTCCATGCTGTTTTCCAGAGTGGCTGCACCAGCTTGCGTTCCCACCAACAGTGTAGAAGGGTTCCCCTTCCTCTGCATCCTCGCCAACATCTGTCGTTTCCTAACTTGTTAGTTGTAGCCATTCTGACTGGTGTGAGGTGGTATCTCACTGTGGTTTTGATTTGTATCTCCCTGATGCCGAGTGGTACTGAGCACTTTTTCATGTGTCTGTTGGCCATTTGGGTCTTTGCAGAAATGTCTGTTCATGTCTTCTGCCCATTTCTTTCTTTCTTTTTTTTTTTTTTAAGATTTTATTTATTTGACAGAGATCACAAGTAGGCAGAGAGGCAGGCAGAGAGAAAGAGAGGAGGAAGCAGACTCCCTGCTGAGCGGAGAGCCCGATGGGGGCTCGATCCCAGGACCCCGGGATCATGACCCGAGCCAAAGGCAGGTGCTTTAACCCACTGAGCTACCCAGGTGCCCCGCTTCTGCCCATTTCTTGATTGGATTATTTGTTCTTTGGGTGTTGAGTTTCATAAATTCTTTCTAGATTTTGGGTATGAGCCCTTTATCTGATATGTTATTTGCAAATATCTTTTACCATTCTGTAAGTAATCTTTTGGTTTTGTTGACTCTTTTCTTTGCTGTGCAAAAGCTTTTGATCTTAATGAAGTCCCAGTAGTTCATTTTGCCCTTACTTCCGCTGACTGGTGATATTACTAGGAAGAAGTTACTGTGGCCGAGGTCAAAGAGGTTGTTGCCTATGTTCTCCTCAAGGATTTTGATGGATTCCTGTCTCCCATTGAGGTCTTTCATCCATTTTGAGTCTATTTTTGTGTATGGTGTAAGGAAGTGGTCCAGTTTCATTCTTCTGCATGTGGCTGTCCAATTTTCCCAACACCATTTATTGAAGAGACTTGTCTTTTTTCCACTGGACATTCTTTCCTGCTTTGTCGAAGAGTAGTTGACCATTTCTGGGCTCCCTATTCTGTTCCGTTGATCTATATGTCTGTTTTTGTGCCAGTACCATACTGTCTTGATGAGTACAGTTTTGTAACAGAGCTTGAAGTCTGGAATTGTGATGCCGCCAACTTTGGTTTTTGTTTTTCAATCTTCCTCTGCCTATTCAGGGTCTTTTCTGGTTCCATATAAATTTTAGGATTATTCCATTTCTTTGAAAAAAATTGATGGTATTTTGACAGGGATTGCATTAAATGTGTAGATTGCTTTAGGTAGCATAGACATTTTCACAATATTTACTCTTCCAATCCATGAGCATGGAACGTTTTTCCATTTCTTTGTGTCTTCCTCAATTTCCTTCATGAGTACTCTATACTCTTCTGAGTACAGATTCTTTGCCTCTTTGGTTAGGTTTATTCCTAGGTATCTTACAGTTTTGGGTGCAGTTGTAAATGGGATTGACTCCCTAATTTTCTTCTGTCTTGCTGTTGGTGTATAGAAATGCAACTGATTCCTGTACATTGATTTTATATCCTGACACTTTACTGAATTCCTGCATGAGTTCTAGCAGTTTTGGAGGGAAGTCTTTTGTGTTTTCCACATAAAGTATCATAACATCTGCAAAGACTGAGAGTTTGACTTCTTTGCTGATTCAGATGCCTTTCATTTCTTTTTGTTGTCTGATTGCCGAGACTAGGACTTCTAGTACTACGTTGAATTGCAGTGGTGATAGTGGACATCCCTGCTGAGTTCCTGACCTTAGGAGAAAAGCTTTCAGTTTTTCCTGGTTGAGAATGATATTTGCTGTAGGTTTTTCATAGATGGCTTTTATGATATTGAGGTATGTACCCTCTATCCCTATATTGTGAAGAGTTTTGATCAAGAAAGGATGCTGTACTTTGTCAAATGCTTTTTCAGCATCAATTGAGAGTATCATATGGCTCTTGTTCTTTCTTTTATTAATGTATTGTATCACATTGATTGATTTGTGGATGTTGAACCAACCTTGCAGCCCTGGAATAAATCCCACTTGGTCGGGGTGAATAATCCTTTTAATGTGCTATTGGATCCTATTGGCTAGTATTTTGGTGAGAATTTTCACATATGTGTTCATCAAGGATATTGGTCTGTAATTCTCCTTTTTGATGGGGTCTTTGTCTGGTTTTGGGATCAAGGTAATGCTGGCCTCATAAAATGAGTTTGGAAGTTTTCCTTCCATTGCTATTTTTTGAAACAGTTTCAGGAGAATAGATATCAATTCTTTAAATGGTTGGTACAATTCCCATGGAAAGCCATCTGGCCCTGGGCTCTTGTTCGTTGGGAGATTTTTGATGACTGCTTCAGTCTCCTTACTGGTTATAAGTCTGTTCAGGTTTTCTATTTCTTCCTGGTTCAGTTTTGGTAGTTTATGTGTCTCTACAAATGCATTCATTTCTTTCAGATTGTCAACTTTGCTGGTATATAGTTGCTTATAATATGTTCTTATAATTGTATTTCTTTGGTGTTGATTGTGAGCTCTCCTCTTTCATTCATGATTTTATTAATTTGGGTCCTTTCTCTTTTTGATACGTCTGGCTAGGGGGTTCATCAATCTTATTAATTCTTTCAAAGAACCAGCTCCTAGTTTCATCGATCTGTTCTACTGTTCCTTTGGTTTCTATTTCATTCATTTCTGCTCTGATCTTTATTATTTCTCTTCTGCTGGGTTTAGGCTTTTTTTGCTGTTCTTTTTCCAGCTCTTGTAGGTGTAGGGTTAGGTTGTGTACTTGAGACCTTTCTTGTTTCTTGAGAAAGGCTTGTATTGCTATATACTTTCCTCTCAGGACCCCCTTTGCTGTGTCTGAAAGATTTTGAATAGTTGTATTTTCATTTTCACTTGTTTCCATGAATTTTTAAAATTCTTCTTTTATTTCCTGGTTGACCCATTCATTCTTTAGTAGGATGCTCTTTAGCCTCCATGTATTTGAGTTCTTTCCAACTTTCCTCTTGTGATTGAGTTCCAGTTTCAAAGCACTGTAGTCTGAAAATATGCAGGGAATGATTCTAGTCTTTTGGTACTGGTTGAGACCAGGTTTGTGACCCAGGATGTGATCTGGAGAATGTTCCATGTGCACTAGAGAAGAATGTGTATTCTGATGTTTTGGGATGGAATGTTCTAAATATATTTGTGATGGCCATCAGTTTCAGTGTGTCACTTAAGGCCTTTATTTCCTTGTTGATCTTTTGCTTGGATGATCTGTCCATTTCAGTGAGGGGGGTGTTAAAGTCACCTACTATTATTGTATTATTGTTGATGTGTTTTTTTTTTAAAATTTTGTTATTAATTGGTTTATATAGTTGGCTGCTCCCATGTTAGGGGCATAGGTATTTAAAATTGTTAGATCTTCTTGTTGGACAGACCCATTAAGTATAATATAGTGTCCTTCCTCATCTCTTATTATAGTCTTTGGCTTAAAATCTAACTTATCTGGTATAAGGATTGCCATCCCAGTTTTCTTTTGATGTCCATTAGCATGGTAAATTATTTTCCACCCCCTCACTTTAAATCTAGAGGTGTCTTGGGTCTAAAATGAGTTTCTTTTAGATACCATATTGATGGATTTTGTTTTTTTATCCATTCTGATACCCTGCGTCTTTTGATTGGGGCATTTAGCCTATTTACATTCAGGGTGACTATTGAAAGATATGAATTTAGTGCCATTGTATTGCCTGTAAGGTGACTGTTATTATATATTGTCTGTGTTCCTTTCTGGTCTGCTACTTTTAGGCTCTTTCTTTGCTTAGAGGACCCCTTTCAATATTTCCTATAGGGCTGGTTTGGTGTTTGCAAATTCTTTTAATTTTTGTTTGTCCTGGAAGCTTTTTATCTCTCCTATTTTCAGTGATAGCCTAGCTGGATATAGTATTCTTGGCTGCATATTTTTCTCATTTCATGCTCTGAATGTATCATGCCTGTTCTTTCTGGCCTGCCAGGTCTCTGTGGATCAGTCTGCTGCCAATCTAATATGTCTACCATTGTATGTTACAGACTTCTTGTCCTGAGCTGCTTTCAGGATTTTCTCTTTGTCACTAAGACTTGTAAGTTTTACTATTAGATGATGGGGTGTGGACCTATTTTTATTGAATTTGAGGCAGGTTCTCTGTGCCTCCTGGATTTTGATGCTTGTTCCCTTTGCCATATTAGGGAAATTCTCTACTATGATTCACTCCAATATACCTTCTGCTCCTCTCTTTCTTCTTCTTCTGGAATCCTAATTATTCTAATATTGTTTTGCCTTATGGTATCACTTATCTCTTGAATTCTCCCTTCGTGACCCTGTAGGTGTTAGTCTCTCTTTTGCTCAGCTTCTTTATTCTCTGTCATTTGGTCTTCTATATCACTAATTCTCTCTTCTGCCTCGTTTATCTTAGCAGTTAGAGCCTCCATTTTTGATTGCTCCTAATTAATAGTTTTTTTGATTTCAACTTGGTTAGATTTTAGTTCTTTTATTTCTCCAGAAAGGGTTTCTCTAATGTATTCCATGCCTTTTTTGAGCCCAGCTAGCACCTTGAGAATCATCATTCTGAACTCTAGTTCTGACATATTACCAATGTCTGTATTGATTAGGTCCCTAGCTGTTGGTACTGCCTCTTGGTTGTGTGTGTGTGTGTGTGTGTGTGTGTGTGTGTGTTTTGTGGTGAGTTTTTCCACCTTGTCATTTCATCCAGATTAGAATATGTGAATGAGGGCACCTGGGTGGCTCAGTGGGTTAAACCTCTGCCTTCAACTCGGGTCATGATCTCAGGGTCCTAGGATCAAGCCCCACATTAGGCTCTCTGCTCAGTAGGGAGCCTGCTTCTTCCTCTCTCTCTGCCTGCCTCTCTGTCTACTTGTGATCTCTATTTCTGTCAAATAAATAAATAAAATCTTAAAAAAAAAAAGGAAAGAAAATCTCTACTCTGCCTTTAAAAAGAAAAAAAAATATATGAACGAGAGAACAAAATACTAAAAGGGTGGCAATGACCCTGAAAAATGTATGTTAACCAAATCAGAAGAGATCCAAAACCAGGGGGAGAAGAAAGGGGGGAAAAGGAAATAAAAATAAAAAAAAAATTAAAAATTTTGTATATATATGTTAGATTGATGAATAGAACAGAGCCACCCACTTGATTTGGGTGTATTTTGGTCTCTTAGAAGAAACTACCTCCCCCAATTTTTTTTTAAGATTTTATTTATTTATTTGACGGAGATCACAAGTAGGCAGAGAGGCAGGCAGAGAGGGGTTGGGGGAGGCAGATACCTGCTGAGCAGAGAGCCCGATGTGGGGCTCGATCCCAGGACCCTGGGATCATGATCTGAGCTGAAGGCAGAGGCTTTAACCCACTGAGCCATCCAGGCGCCCCATACTTACCAAAATTTTAAATAAAGAAAAACTTACATACAAAAATAAGGGTAAACACGATGAAGGGAGGGAATAAGACTGTAAAGATGAAAATTGAAAAAAGAAACTAAAAAAGAAATTGATAAGTTGGTTGGAAAAAGAAAAAAAAAAAAGGAAGAGGGAATGTGCTCATGCTGGATACTAGAACAAAGCCATGTGCTAGATTAGGGTATATTTTGATGTATTAGAAGAAATTGTATCCCAAAAATTTTTTAGAAAACAAAGCAACCTATATGTATACAAAAAATAAGGTTAAATACAATGAAGGGATAAAATATGACTATAACAATGAAGGTTTAAGAGGATTTTTTTTTAGAAAGGTATTGTTAAGATAAACTAGTTAAAAAGTGTTAAAAGGGGAAAGAGGAAAAGTTAAAAAAATAGAATAAGAAAAACAAAATTTAAAAAATTTAACTTTGTGGGTACCTTGGTGGCTCAGTCGGTTAAGCGTCTGCCTTCAGCTCAGGTCATGATCCCAGGGTCCTGGGATCGAGCCCCACATCGGGCTCCCCGCTCAGCAGGGAAGCCTGCTTCTCCCTCTGCCTCTGCCTGTTGCTCCCCCTGCTTGTGTTCCCTCTCTCTCTCTGTCAAATAAATAAACAAAATCTTAAAAAAAAAAAAAATTTAACTTTGTAAGACTAAAGGATCATGGGGAAAATGCCATGAATTCTATGTGTTGCTTTACCCTGGCTCTGGAGTTCCACTGTTCTCCTTGACAGTGAGCTTGGTCTTGGCTCGATGTTCTTGTTGATCTTCTGTGGGAGAGACCTGTTGCCGTGACTCTCAAATGTCTTTTCCCGAGGTGGAATTGAGGGGCCCTTGTCAGGAGCCCGGCTAAGTAATCTGCTTGGGTTTGCTCTCGGAGCTTTTGTTCCCTGAACACTTTCTGTGGAGAACAGGAATGAAAATGGCGGCCTCCCAGTCTCCAGCCCAGAGGAGCCAAGAGCTCGGGGCCGCACTCCTCTGCACAGTCAGAGAAAAGCAGTCAATCACTCCTGTCTCCCTGGTCTCTGGCTGCACTCCGTGCTCACCTGGCCTGTGACCAACCGTTTCTGTCTCTGGCACACAGCCCCGTTTGGAGTCTCTAAACCCAGCAGATTCCTGCTGTGCTGCTCCTCCCAGAGCAGGAAGGTGAGTCTCCCCAGATCTGCCACTTGTGGGGTCTCTTCTTGAAAAGCAGTGGCCCGACTTGCCTTGGATTACGGTTTAACGTAACCCCGAGCTGAAAGCTCGCTCTTTGCCTCTGTCTGTAGCCAGCTTCCCTGCTCCGATACCTGGCAGCTCTGCCACACAGACACCCCCGATATTTCTGTGACCCTGCAGGACCTGAGACCACAATGTCTCCACGAGGGCTCCACCCCCCACTTAGCCTCTGGAGCAACGTTCCTCAGTGGAGCAGACTTCTACAAGTTCAGATTTTGTGCTCCACTGCTCCACCGCTTCCCAGGATTGGGCCCCTACCCCTCGCGGTCTGTCTTCCTGTTGCTTCGGATTCACTTCTCCGCACAGCCTACCTTTCAGAAAGTGTTCGATTTTCTGTTCCTAGAATTGCTGCTCTTCTCTTCTATTTCCTGGTGAGTTTGTAGGTGTTTGGAATGGTTTGATACCTGTCTAGCTGAACTCCTGGTATCTGACGTCATTTCAGTCTACTACTGCTCCGCTATCTTGCCTCTCCCAAGACAGTTGTTTTAATACCTTTGTATAGTAAGGCTGGGCTTCCTCATGGATGTTTTCTGCCATTTTTCTTGTTCCTTTGAATGAGCTATATTTTCCTGTTTCTTTGTAATGCCTGTGATTTTTTTATTGTTACTGGAATATTCTGTTTGAGACTTTTCCAAACTACTTTTGCAGAGACTATTCCCTAGTACATGTGATGACTATAGTCTCCATACCTTTAGTGCATATTAAGTTAATGTTTTGACAGATTTCCTTGAGTTTCAGGAGCTCTCTGTGTAGATTGGCTCTGTGCTGGGGTACTTTTTCCGCATGTGACTAGGCTTGCTTTGAGCCTAGGGATCTGTGATGGTAAATTTTATGTGCCAACTGGCTAAGCCATAGTATACAGGTATTTTGTCAGACACTAGCCTAGGTACTGCTGTGAAGATTATTATTATGTTTTAGATGGAATTAACATTTAAATTGGGAGACTTGGAGTAAATCAGGTTACCCTCCATAATGTGAGTTTCCTCATCCAACCAGTTGAAGACCTTTAGAGAAGAAAGATTGAGGTCTAAGAAAGAAGGACTTCTGCCTTCAGGCAGCCTTTGGACTTGAGCTACAATATCACTTCTTCTCTAGGTCTTTTGCATGTTAGCCTGCTGTGACAACTTCAGACTTGCTATTTCCACAGTTATGTGAGACAATTAAAATCTCTCTCACCCTCTCCCCATCCTTCTCCCTCTCCTGCCTAACCACCTTTACCAACCCACCACCCATTCTCTCATTGGTTTTGTTTCTCTAGAAAGTGAGAACCCTGACTGATACAGATTTTGGTATCAAAAGTGGTTCTAGAGGAATAGAATCCTCAGGATGAGTCTTCTGAATTTGTTCTAAAGTTTCTGGAATTGGTTCTCTAATCTGATTATATTTAAAACCACATGACTTTTTCTAGTAGTAAAGAAAGTACTGATAGTTTATGGTGCGATGTGGTAATAGAGACACTCAAAATACCACCACTGGGTACTCCCAATCAAATACTTTAGGAGGCAAGGTTCTGGTGCTCATGTATATGTTCCGCATCAGGGTTATATCAGCTCTCTGGCCC
Organism: Lontra canadensis; assembly: GCF_010015895.1. Taxonomy (NCBI): domain Eukaryota; kingdom Metazoa; phylum Chordata; class Mammalia; order Carnivora; family Mustelidae; genus Lontra; species Lontra canadensis. Next base: position 26,844,090 of record NW_022631001.1, read on the forward strand.
TATGTTATAATTTAGTTTATCTTGGTCACCTTTTCTACAATATATGACACTGCTCCAGTACATTGATGATCTGCTGATTGGACCTAAAAAGTAGCAACTACTCTAGACTTATTGATAAAATGTTTGTGTGTCAGAGGGTGGGAAATAAATCTGACAAAAACTCAAGGACCTTCTATCAGTGAATTTTTTTGAGATATGTTGAGATGTTCCTTCTATGGTGAAAGAGAGATTGTTGCATCTGGCTCCTCTTACAACCAAAGGACAGGCACAATGCCTAGTGGGCCTCTTTGGATTTTGGAGGCAGCATGGCATCATATTCCTCATCTGGGTGTGCTAGTCTGGCCTCTTTACCAAATGACTTGAAAAGCTACTAGTTTTAAGTGGGGCTTGGAACAAGAGAAGGCTCTGCAGCAGGCCTAAGCTGCCACGTGAGCTGCTCTGCCCCCTGGGCCATATGCTCCAGCAGGTCTGTGGTGTTGAAGTGGCAGTGGCAGATAAGGATGCTGTTTGGAGCCTCTAGCTGGCTTTTGGGATTTTGGAGCAAAGCCCTACCCTTCTCTGTTGATAACTACTCACTTTTTGAGAAACATCTTTTGGCTTGCTATTTAGCCTTAGTAGAGATTGAATGCTTCACCATGGGCCACTAAGCAACCTGAGCTGCCCATCATGAACTGGTTGGTGTTGGACCCACTAAGCCATAAAGCTGGGCATGCACAGCAGCATTCCATCATTGAGTGGTATGCACATTGAAGTGGTATGTACAAGATTTGGCTTAAGAGGCCCTAGAAGTACATGTAAGTTACTGAAGAAGTGGCCCAAATGCCCATGGTCCTCACTCCCACTCCACCTCTCCCAACCTGCACCTGTGGCCTAATGGGGAGTTCCCTATGATCAGTAAACAGAAGGAGAGAAGACTCGGGCATGGTTTACACATGGCTCCGCACAGTATGCAGGCACCATAGCCCCTCTTTGGGAAATCCCTGAAGGACATTCTATTCCATTGACTATTGTGGAAGTCTTTTAAGTAGGGAGTTAACTTTTAGGTAGCATACACTGGCTGTCATGAGAAGAGTGGCCTAACCTATGGGTTTGGGTCAGACTTAAGTACCCTATCAGTCTAGTTTGGTCTTTGGGTCAGACTGGGCCCCAGGAGAAAACCTGGCCTGGGTGTCTGTCAGACTAACTGGCCCTGGGCAGGACCTGACCTGTTTGTGTGGGCTAGTTGGATACTTGGGATAGGCCTACCTGTGTGCCTATGTCAGATTGGGGATATCAGGCCTGGGGCAAGAAGATAGATTGAGACTGATTGGACTCTAGAACTCAACCAGTGTGCTTGGGTTAGACTGGAAACCGCAAGGCTGCTCTGTATATTTGGTCAGACTGGGCGTAGGCTGTATTTGGGAGAGGCTGGGCCCCAGGGAAGGGCTTGGACTGTTTATTTGTTCCAGGCTGAATGTTCAGAGTGGGTTGTGGTCTGTCTGACTTGCTTTGTACAACTTCCAGTGGGGCTCTATACATCCAGATATCAACTGGGGCTTTCTCAGGGGGAAGAGGACAAAGAAACTAAACAGAAAGATAAATCGGTAATGTGGCACCTGTGTGGCTTGGTTAAGCATCTGACTTGATTTTAGCCCAAGTCATAATCTCAGGGTCATGAGAAAGAGCTCCACTTTGGGCTCTGGGCTTAGCATGGAGTCTGCTTGAGATTCTTTCCCTCTCCCTCTGCCTATCCCTCCCTGCTCTCTCTCCTTCTCTCTCAAATAAAATAAATACATTTTTTTTTAAATCAAAAAAGAAAGACAGGGGGCACTGGGTGGTTCAGTTGGTTAAGCATCTGCCTTCTGCTCAGGTCATGATCTTAGAGTCCCAGAATTGAGCCCTCCATTGGGCTCCCCACTCAGCTGGGAGGTGTGCTTCTTTCTCTCCCTCTGCCCCCACTCATGCTCTCTCTCTCTCAAATAATAAATAAAATCATAAAAAAAACCAGATAGGTATAAGCAATTTTATTATTGAATGGAAATAGAAAAGGCATTCTAAGAATTCAAAAGCAATAGTTGGCCAACAATGGACCTGCTCTTGAGCCCATAATCTCCTCATGATTTCAGCCTATCCCTCAGTAAAGCCTGCTTCTTATTCCCAGAAGTCACAGCCCCAATTTCCCCAGTTTATAAAGTCCTCTCACCCTGGCTATTTCCCCTCCACTATCATGTTTTGCATTCTCTCTGGCTTGCCCCTAACTTCCTGGGCTGATTTCTTGCTATAGAACATCTTTTCCACATGTTGCTGGATCTCCCGGGTCCTCACCCCATAAATGACAGGATTCAAGGCTCCTGGGAGCAACAAGTAGATGGCACTGAGCAGGTTCTGGACATCCTGAGACACAGTCTTGGCTACTCAGAAGACAATGGAGGTGGAGAGACCGGAGAGGTAGATAGTGAGGATGACCAGTAAGTGGGAGCCACATGTGTGCAAGGCCTTGGCTCGGGCTCCCCCAGAAGAGATCCAGAAGGCAGCATAAATGATACGGGTTTAGGAGGCCCCTAGCAGGGCTAGATCAAAGGTCACGGTGACCAGCCTCATGGCCAGTTCCAACTTACTGTTGAAAGTCAAGTCTCCACAAGCTATGCTCAGCAGTGCAATATACTCACAAGTGAAGTGGGGAATCACCATTGTCCGGCAGAATCCAGCTTTTGACGTTAGCACCACCAAAGGCACTGCCACTCCTAGGCTCCGTGTCAGGGCAAGAATGGCCAGCACACCCAGAAGTTTAGAGGTGATCAGGTCAGTATAGCGGAGTGGGTGGCAGATGGCTACGTAGCGGTCTAAGGCCATGGCCAGCAGGAGGTTGTAGTCCAGAAGGAGAGTGAAGTAGATAAAGAACATCTGAGTCAGGCAGCCATGCAGTGATATGGGGTTAGCATAATGCACAAAGCCCTTCAGCATTTTGGGCATCACAGCAGTGGCAGCACAAATGTTGACAGCCAGGAGCAGGGCAATGAGTAGGTACATAGGCTGATGCAGGCTCTGCTGGGCCACCACTGTGTGGATGACCAGTGCATTGGCAGAGATGATGGTCACATAAAGGAAGGTAAGGGGAAGGAACAGGAGGGGCTGCCATGCTTGCAACCAGGGAAGCCTATCAGGAAGAAGTTGGTGTAGGAGGTGTTGAAGGTGCTGGTATTTCCATCCTCACCCATTAGCTTTGGCCCTGGGGGTTGGCCCCTGGAGTGGGGATCAGAGACTCTTAGAACAAAAATGGTCAATGGAAGAAAGCCTATTTATTTATTTTCCTTCCTTCCTTCCTTCCCTCCTTCCATTCTTCCTTCCTTTCTTCCTTTCTTTCATCCTCCTCCTCCCCCTCCCTCTCCCCCTTCCCCTCCCCCTCCTCCTTTAGAGAGAGAGAGAGAGAGAGGGAGTGTGCATGAGTGTTGGTGGGGGGCAGAGAGAAGGAGAGGGTGAGAGAATCTTAAGTAAGTAGGCACCACACCCAGCATGGAACCTGACACTGGACTCGATTTCACGACCCTGAGATCATGACCTGAGCCAAAATCAAGAGTCAGACACTTAACCAACTGATCCACCCAGGTGTCCCCACTTAACTTGAACAAGGTCGGTTTGTGTCTGTCACATGAAACTATAATTTGCTCTCCTCTTTTGCATTTTAGGATTACTCAGGTAAATTCTCAAGGAGCTTCTTGATGCTAAAGCACTCAAGAAAGGAATGCTTTTTCACCTTGAGGCAGAAAGAAATTTCTGCCTCAAGGTGGGGCAGAAAGTGTGAAAGACTATGAGAATTGAGTAGATCAGTTAACTGGCTGATGAAAGTCTTGAGAGAGATTGAAGAGCTGTTTTGAGAGTCACATCAATCAAACTTAAGAGCCAGAAGTGGGGAGAGACAGAAGAACCGAAATAATTTCAAGGGGTTTTGTCGGTTGTTGTTGTTGTTACCTAGGATGACTGCATTGGCGCTCCTAAAACCTGAGAAAGGAGCAACAGGGTTGGGGTGCTAGTAGGTACAATTAATTAATTGCATTTGGATGTGGTGAGGACTCATAGATGAAGAGATGCCCAGTCAACATGCCCAGTCAAAAATAAGATGGAGTGTGATGAGGGATTAAGGCTGGAGATGACTATGTGAGGATTAGCAATTTTATAAAGGGCATAAGACAAAATCCTAAAATGCAGGCGACAGTGAGCAGACTGAGAAAAAGAGGGGAGAGAAGCAGTGTGAGAGCCGGCAGCAAATGGAGTTTTGGAAACCAGAGGAGAGGCTTCGTTGCTCTGGAGGCTTTGATGTATAGGAATTTACAGACTGAGGCCAAAGGCCAATGCAGCCAAGTCACCCTACAAGGCTTAATGTTCTGAGTAGGAAAGGAGAGGGACGGGTAGATGACGATTCCAGAGCCTTGTGTTCTCTACAAAGAGAGGTGCACCTCCTCCACTGGGAAAAGTCAAATCCACATGCAGAACTCCTCCCTGTCCTCACAAACTGGCAACTCTGTTCTTCTCTCTTCCTTCAGTTCCCAGGGACAGATGTCTCTTCTCTCTTTTGTCCTCAGGACATCTTCTACTTCTCCCCCTTTTCCCTTAGTGTATGAAAAAGTTTGTCTCTGTCTAGAGAAAATAAGCCTTAACTTAACTTCATATGACTCTCAAGCTTTCCATCTTTCTCCTCACCTTTATTTTCTATTTTTAAAGAAGATTTTATTTATTTATTTATTTATTTGAGAGAGAGAGAGAGAGAGAGAGAGAGATATCGAGGGAGCATAAGCATGGGGATAGTAGGGGCAGAGAATCCTGGGAATATCACTTGGAGCTGAAAGCAGATGCTTAACTGACTGAGCCATCCAGGCAGTCCCTTTCTCCTCACATTTAAAGCAAAGCTCCTAGACATGTCTTTAATTGTGTAAAGACTGCTGGCTTGCTGACGGAGCTCCCTGCTGGACTGACAAGTGTCAGGAGGGAGACCATGTCTTTTTTTTTTTTTCCCCGATTTTTTTTTTTTTTTCTCCAGTTGCCCAGCCCTGAGCCCATGGCTGAATATGTGCTCAGTTAGTGTTGTGTGGAAGGAACAAGTGAATGTGCAAAGGGATGTTAATAAACATTCTCATCTGCAACTTGGTGCAGCCCTTGGAAGTTGAGTGGAATGAATGAATGAATGAATGAAAAATGAAACCCATCAAGGCTTCGAGATCCCAAGTGATTTGTTTAGTCTCATCTAACAAAAAGAGTCAGACCTCAAAATGTAGTTTTTCTAGGACTCTTCCATCCACACTGCACTTTCCCCCTCACACCCCACACGGAGGCAGCACTGGACAGGCTCCAAGCATTCTTAGTCTCAGCAGTGATATTATTAATAGCTAGCATTTATTGAGTACTTACTACATGCCAGACATGATTCCAAGGGTTTTCCATGTAGTATTTCTTTAATACTCACAGCAACACTGAGGGATGAATACTATTTATTAACCCTGTCAATAGATGAGGACACTGAGGTTGAGAGACGGTAACTAGTTTTCTTTAAGTCTCAGGCACTAAATGATCAGGCTAGGATATGAACCTAGGTTGTTGATGATAATAGGTGGAGTTCAAGTCCAATTTCAGGTTTTCCTGCCTCTAAATCCCCATCAATCCCCTATCCTCTCACCCCGCAACCTCACCGTGGAAGCCTGTGGTGGTCTTCTGTCTGAGCGCAGGTTGCCGTGGTTTTGGTTTCACCTCTGAAAAGTGCTAATCTGCGAGGCTGAGGAGAAGGGATGGGTAAGTAGACCTGTGGCTCCAGGGAAGAGCCTGAGGAGGTTCCCAGTGGGCAGACACGTCCAAGGACGCCAAGGAGGAGACAAAGAGAAACCCAGAACTCCCAAGGGACCCCCAGGAGAGAGGCTGGGTGGAGGTGACAGTGTACTAACATTTTCATTTCTACGGCTCTTGGTATTTCTGAGAGAGAAGTCACATCTGCTGAGGGATTTCCTTCATTTTAGAGTTGAGCCATTAGAGGCTTAGAGAGAACAAGACAGGGTTCAGGTCAGGCTCCGTCCCAGGGGCACCCAGGGATAACCTGAGGCTCCTGTGAAGGGAAGAGGCTCTTGCAATTTGGGGATTACATAGGCACTCAGGGTCACCCAAAGACAGGAAAGGATACTTGGGGGACAGTGGGAGAGCCAGGGACCTGATTTAGGTGCAGTGTGTGTGTGTGTGTGTATGCACACCATATGGAGGTACTTGCCCAGTGTGGACGTCTCAGGAGCTGGGGAAGGTGGTGACTTCAGTGTGCGCTCTGCCATGAAGAGCTGAGACCCCCCAAAAGCAGGGGTTGGCTCCTCCAGGGAGGCCTCGCCACCTTGTCCTCTGTCTTTTGTCCTCTATTTAAAAATAGCAGAACTGCAAAGCTCCTCTTTTCCTTCTCTGCTTTCTTTGGATTGAATATTTTATGACTTGATTCTACTTCTTAGTTTATTAGCTGGGCCTTAGCTGTGTCATTTTAGAGGTTGCCTTGGCATTTGTGGTCCATGTCTTTAACTCACCACAGTCTGTTTTAAGTTGCATTATTCCACTCCAACAAACAGTAGGAAATCCTGACAATAGGCTTCTTCCATTTCCCCTCTCCCAGTGTTTGTGTTACTGTACTCATGTTTTATTTCTACATAAATTATGAGCCCCATAATACATTGTCTATATTTTTGGCTTTCTACAATCCATTATATCCTGAGGAGATTTAGAAAAATGGGAAAAATATGATTGAAAAATTCATTCATGTTGTATGCTACTGTATTTTGTTTTTAATATTTTTATTATGTATACATTTGTTTATATTTATCATCATGATAATGTACTCTTTTTTATTATTAACATATAACGTATTTGTTTCAAGGGTACAGGTCTGTGATTCATCAATCTTACACAAATCGCAGCACTCACCATAGCACACACCCTCCCCAATGTCCATCACCCAGCCATCCCATCCTTCCCACTCCCCTCCCCTCCAGCAACCCTCAGTTTGTTTCCTGAGATTAAGAGTCTCTTATGGTTTGTCTCCCTCTCTGGTTTCATCTTCTTTCATTTTTCCCTCCCTTGCCCTATGTCCTCTGTCTTGTTTCTCGAATTCCTCATATCAGTGGGATTGTATGGTAATTGTCTCTCTCTGAATGACTTATTTCACTCAGCATAATACCCTCTAGTTCAATCCATGTCATTGCAAATGGCAAGATTTCATTTTTTGATAGCTGCATAGTATTTCATTGTGTGTGTGTGTGTGTGTGTGTACACACACGCACATACCTGTCTACCCGTCCCTCTCCTTTCCTACTCAGAACATTAAGCCTTATAGGGTGACTTGGCTGCATTGACCTTTGGCCTCAGTCTATAAATTCCTTTACGTCAAAGCCTCCAGAGCAATGAAGCCTCTCCTCTGGTTTCCAGAACTTCATTTGCTGCTGGCTCTCACACTGCTTCTCTCCCCTCTTTTTCTCAGTCTGCCCACTGTCACCTGCATCTTAGGATTTTATCTCACGCCTTCTATAAATTTGCTAATAATAATATATTAGCAAATTTATATATTATATATATATTATATATATATTTTATATATACACATATATCACATCTTTTTTAATCCATTCATCTGTTGATGGACATCTAGGTTCTTTCCATAGTTTGGCTATTGTGGACATTGCTGCTATAAACATTGGGGTGCACATGCCCCTTCTGTTCACTACATTTGTATCTTTAGGGTAAATACCCAGTAGTGCGATTGCTGGGTCATAGGGTAGCTTTATTTTCAACTTTTTGAGGAACCTCTACTCCAGAGTGGCTGCACCAGCTTGCATTTCCATCAACAGTGTAGGGAGGTTCCCCTTTCTCCACACCCTTGCCAACACCTGTCATTTCCTGACTTGATAATTTTAGCCATTCTGATTGGTGTGAGGTGGTATCTCACTGTGGTTTTGATTTATATTTCCCTGATGCCGAGTGATGTTGAGCACTTTTTCATGTGTCTGTTGGCCACCTGGATGTCTTCTTTGCAGAAATGTCTGTTCATGTCTTCTGCCCATTTCTTTTTTTTTTTTTTTTTAAGATTTTATTTATTTGATAGACAAAGATCACAAGTAGGCAAGAGAGGCAGGCAGAGAGAGAGGAGGAAGCAGGCTCCCTGCTGAGCAGAGAGCCCGATGTGGGGCTTGATCCCAGGACCCTGAGATCATGACCTGAGCCGAAGGCAGAGGCTTTAACCCACTGAGCCACCCAGGCGCCCCTTCTGCCCATTTCTTGATTGGATTATTTGTTCTTTGGGTGTTGACTTGATAAGTTCTTTCTAGATTTTGAATACTCGTCCTTTATCTGATATGTCACTTGCAAATATCTTCTCCCATTCTGTCAGTTGTCTTTTGGTTTTGTTGACTGTTTCCTTTGCTGTGCAAAAGCTGTTGATCTTGATGAAGTCCTAATAGTTCATTTTTGCCCTTGCTTCCCTTGCCTTTGGTGATGTTTCTAGGGAGAAGCTCCTGCAGCTGAGGTCGGAGAGGTTGCTGCCTGTGTTCTTCTCAAGGATTTCGATGGATCCCTGTCTCACATTGAGGTCTTTCATCAATTTTGAGTCTATTTTTGTGTGTGGTGTGAGGAAATGGTCCAGTTTCATTCTTCTGCATGTGCCTGTCCAATTTTCCCAACACCATTTGTTGAAGAGCCTGTCTTTTATCCATTGGACATTCTTTCCTGCTTTGTTGAAGATTAGTTGACCATAGAGTTGAGAATCCATTTCTGAGTTCTCTTTTCTGTTCCATTGATCTATGTGTCTGTTTTTGTGCTGGTGCCATACTTGATGATTATAGCTTTGTAACAGAGCTTGAAGTCTGGAATTGCGATGCCTCCAGCTTTGGTTTTCTTTTTCAACATTCTACTGGCTATTCAGGGTCTTTTCTGGTTCCATATAAATTTAGGATTATTTGTTCCATTTCTGTGAAAAAAAAATTGATGGTGTTTTGATAAGGATTGAATTGAATTGTATAGATTGCTGTAGGTAGCATAGACATTTTCACAATATTTGTTCTTCCAATCAATGAGCATGGAACGTTTTTCCATTTCTTTGTGTCTTCCTCAATTTCCTTCGTGAGTACTCTATACTTTTTTGAGTACAGATTCTTTGCCTCTTTGGTTAGGTTTATTCCTAGGTATCTTATGGTTTTGGGTGCAATTGTAAATGGGATCAACTCCTTAATTTTTCTCTCTTCTGTCTTGCTGTTGGTGTATAGAAATACAACTGATTCCTGTGCAATGATTTTATATCCTGACACTTTACTGAATTCCTGTGTGAGTTCTAACAGTTTTGGGGTGGAGTCTTTTGTGTTTTCCACATAAAATATCATATCATCTGCAAAGAGTGATAGTTTGACTTCTTCTTTGCCAATTTGGATGCCTTTTCTTTTTGTTGTCTGATTGCTGAGGCTAGGACTTCTAGTACTATGTTGAGCAACAGTGGTGATATTGGACATTCCTGCTGTGTTCCTGACTTTAGGGGATAAGCTCTCAGTTTTTCCTGGTTGAGAATGATATTTGCTGTGGGTTTTTCATAGATGGCTTTTATGATATTGAGGTATGTACCCTCTCTCCCTACACTGTGAAGAATTTTAATCAAGAAAGGGTGCTGTATTTTATCAAATGCTTTTTCTGCATCTATTGAGAGTATCATTATCTTGATCCCAAAACCAGACAAAGACCCCACCAGAAAGGAGAATTACAGACCAATATCCCTGATGAACATGGATGAAAAATTCTCACCAAAATATTAGCCAGTAGGATCCAACAGTACATTAAAAGGATTATTCACTATGACCAAGTAGGATTTATTCTTGGGGTGCATGGTTGGTTCAACATCCACAAATCAATCAATGTGATACAATACATTAATAAAAGAAAGAACAAGAATGATAAATGTACTCCTTAATCCCCTTCACCTATATCACCCATCCCTCCACCTGGTTACCCTCTGGTAACCATCAGTTTGTTCTCTGTAGTTAAGTGTCTGTTTCTTGGTTTGCCTCTCTCTCTCTCTCTTTTTCCATTTACTCATTTATTTTGTATCTTGAATTCCACATATGAGTGAAATCACCTGTTATTTTCTTTCTCTGACTGACTTATTTTGCTTAACTTTATACTCTGTAGCTCCATCCATATTGTTGTACATGGCAAGATTTCATTTTTTTTTTTATGCTGAGCAGTATTCCATTTTGTGTATATATCTCCTCTTCTTTATCCATTCATCAACTGATGGACATTTGGACTGCTTCTATAGTTTGGGTATTGTAAATAATGCTGCTATAAATATAGGGTTGCATGTATCCCTTTGAATTAGTGTTTTTGCATTTTTTTGGGTAAATATCAAGTAATGAGATTACTGGATCAGAAGGTAGTTCTATTTTTAACTTTTTGAAGAACTTCTATACTGTTTTCCCCAGTGGCTGCACCAGTTTGCATTCCCACCAGCAGTGCACGAGGGTTCTCTTTTCTCCATACCTTTGCCAATACTTTTTTCTTGTGTTTTTTATTTTAGCCATTCCAACAGGTATGAGGTGATTTCTCGTTGTGGTTTTGATTTACATTTCCCTGATGATGAGTGATGTTGAGCATCTTTTCATCGATCTCTGTTGGCCATCTCTATGTCTTCTTTGGAGAAATGTCTGTTCATGTGTTCTGCCAATTTTAAATTGGATTATTTGTGAGGTTTTTTTTGTGTGTGTGTGTTGAATTGTATCAGTTTTTTATATATTTTGGATACTAACCCTTTATTGGATATGTCATTTGCAAGTATCTTCTCCCATTCAGTAAGTTGTCTTTTAGTTTTGTTGATCATTTCCTTGGCTGTGCAGAAGATTCTTATTTTGATGTAGTCCTGATAGTTTATTTTTGCTTTTATTTCCCTTGCTGATGTTAGAGAAATTGCTCTCTTCAAGGATTTTTATGGTTTCAGGTCTCACATTTAGGTCTTTTCCCATCTGGAGTTTATTCTTGTGTGTGGTATGGTGCAGTTTCATTCTTTTCCATGTAGCTGTCCAGTTTTCCATTAGTTGAAGTGACTGTCTTTTTCCCAGTGCATAGTCATTCTTCCTTTGTCAAAGGTTAATTGGCCATGTAATTGTGGGTTTTCTGTTCTATTCTATTGATCTATGCATCTATTTTTATGCCAATGCCATACCATTTTAATTACTACCATTTTGTAATATAACTTGAGGTCCAGAATTGTGATACCTCCAGTTTTGTTATTCTTTTTTAAGATTGCTTTGGCTGTTTGAGGTCTTTCATGGTTCCATGCAAATTTTAGGATTGTTTGTTCTAGCTCTGTGAAAAATGCTTCTGGTACGTTGGTAGGGATTGCATTAAATGTGTAGATTGTTTTGGGTATTATAGACATTTGAACAGAATGTTATTTTTTTAACCCATGAGCATGGAATGTCTTTTCATTTCTTTGTGGCATCTTTAATTTCTTTCATCACTATTTTATAATTCTCAGAGTACAGGTCTTTCACTTCTTTGGTTAAAATTATTCCTAGATATTTTGCTGTTTGTGGTGCAATTGTAAATGGGATTGTTTTCTTAATTTCACTTTCTGTTGCTTCATTGTTAGCATATAGGAATGCAATAGATTTCTGTACATTGATTTTGTATCCTGCAACTTTACAGAATTAACTTATCAGTTTTAGTAGTTTTTGGTGGTCTTTAGGGTCTTCTATATAGAGTTATCATGTCATCTGCAAATAGTGAGTTTTACTTCTTCCTTACCAGTTTGGTTGTCTTTTATTTCTTTATATTGTCTAATTACTATGGCTAGGACTTCCAGTACTATGCTGAATAAAAGTGGTAAGAGTGGACATCCTTGTCTTCTTCCTGACCTTAGGGAAAAGCTTTCAGCTTTTCACCATTGAGTATGATATTAGCTGTGGGTTTTTCATATATGACCTTTATTATGTTGAGGTATATTTCCTCTAGACCAACTTTGCAGAGGATTTTTATCATGAATGGATATTGTACTTGTGACTGTACTTTATTATTCATAGCATCCTAATGTATGAATTACCATAATCTATTTACACATCTTATTGCTCAAGGACATTATTTTGTTTCTAGTTTTTCACAACTAGGAACAATGCTACTATGAAAATTCTTATACATGTATTTTGATGGCCAAGTATCTGGGGAGATTTATGGGGTCTTGGGGTATACATATCTTCAATTTCACTAGATAATGACAAGTTGTATTCCAGAGTGGTTCACCAATCTACAACCTCCCTGGTAATGCATGAGAATTTTGTGGTCATCTTCTGGGAAATTTTGTAATACATGAATGAATCTGCTATGTTTACACAATACATGTGTGAAGTTGTACAGTGCGCAACCTAAACATCTATATGTGAGAGGCTAGAGGTCAAATACTTTTTCTTATGCTTATTTTTTGAAGTGACTCTTTAAGTCTTTTGCGTATTTTACTATTAAGTTGTCTGTCTTTTTCTTGTTGATTTGTAGTTGTTCTTTACATATTCTAGGTACCAGTTTTTTTGTTAAATTTATTGCAAATATCTTCCCCAAATCTGTGGCTTACCTTTTGGTTTCCTTTGGTGTGTTTTGATCAAAGCTGTGTCTAGTACATAGCATATTTTTATACAAATTACAAAAAGGTTCCCTCTCTGATGGTTTTGCAAATGTAGTGTGGGCTGAATTTCCAGGTTTGTATCCTCTTCCTTCCTCATCCTTGCTATCTAACAGCTTCAAGATCCTTTTCTCGTTTTCATAGAGGACATTGGCTCAGTCTACCTTTCCTCCCCAACTCCCGCCATTCTTCTAGACTACAATACAGTGCATTCATGTCCATGACCTGCACTCCATCTTGGTTTAATCATTTGCTTCCTTCAACACTAGTGACATATTGTCCATCCAGTCTAGGTCACAAATACATGATCATACTCCAGATCATTATCCATAAATGTACAACCTCCAAAGTCTTTTATTTTAGTGTGTTTCTTTCCAACCATCTTATTTCTTCTCACAACACTCTACTAGGGCTGCAGAGCCATCTTTCCAAAACACAGATAAGACCTTGCCACTTTGCTGCTTTGTACTCTTATGTGGCTACATACTGCCTAGAGTAACTTAAACTCCTTATCACAATAGATGAGGCCCTTCATCACCTGGCCTCTGCTTGCCCACCTGGCCTCCTTCCCTGCCTGGCCTGTACTGCTCCTATGCAGGGAGGCTGGGATTGGTGGGGAGAGCCACTGTATAACTCTGGATTAGTAGCTGTTTACAGTAAATGGATAAAAGACTCTCAAGATGAAGGCAGATAGTCAAAGCCAAAATATGGCAGGGATGACTCACTGACACATTTATCCTCTTGCTAGTGAGAGTGATTGTGGGACCTCCAATTCCAAAGAGTTAGGCAGGAAGCTCCCCTTGTGAGGGCAGAGACTGGGGCTTCTCAGGGGGTGCTGGTAGCTGTTCCCTTTGGAACAGAGTTGCCAGGTGCTGCCTGATTTCCTTGGTCCTGGCTCCATAGATGATGGGGTTTACTAGACATGGGAGCAGCAGGTAGAAGGCACTGAGCAGGTTGTGCACATCCTGGGAGGAGGTGCGAGCCACACGGTAGACAATAGATGAGGACATGGTGGAAGAGTAGACGGTGAAGATGACCAGCAGGTGGGAGCCACAGGTGTTCAGGGCCTTGGAACGAGCTCTGTCAGATGAAATCTGGAAGGCAGTATGGATGATGTGGGAGTAGGAAGCTCCGAGGAGCAGCATGTCCAGGACTTTGTTGAAGATGCGGACAGTGAGCCCCACAGTCTTGTTCAGGGAGATGTCCCCACAGGAGAGCTTCATGAGGGCCATGTGCTCACAGGCAAAGTGGTGGATTATGTCTGAGCGGCAAAAGCGAACCTGGGAGGCCAGCCCCACCACCGGAGTGACGATGCAAGTTCTCCTGGCATCTGCCATGCCCAGCAGGCCAGCCAGCAACTGTCCCGTCACTATCTTGGGTTAGCAGAGAGGGTAGCAGATGGCAACATAGCGGTCCAGGGCCATGACCAGTAGGATGTTGCAGTCAAAGACAATGAGGAAATAGATGCAGAACATCTGGAGTAGACAGCGAGGCAGGGAGATGCGGTTGAAGCGGGTGGAGAAGCTGAACATCATGGCGGGCATCACGGTGGTGGCAACACAGATGCTGACAGCCAGGAGCAGGGCGATGAGCCAGTACATGGGCTGATGCAGGCTCCGCTGGGCCACCGCCATGTGGATGACCAGTGCATTGGCAGAGAGGATCACCAGGTAGAGGCTGACTGAGGAAGGGCGACACCAGGAGGGCGCGGGACTCCTGCAGCCCTGAGAAGCCCACCAGGAAGAAGCTGGTATAGGACACATTGGAACTGCCATTGCTCCATGCTGACATCATTCCTGGGTGCAGGATGGCTCTGGGAAGATAAGAGATACAGAAGGCCTGGTTTCTGTACCTGGACCCCACCAGGGCAGGGCCTGCCTTACCCTCACCAGGCTTTGGTCTTCATGAGTCAATATTTCTGGAGAAGAAAGGAGAATTTAAGGGCCATAATTTAATAAGACACACATCTTTAAATAATTCTTTGCATTTCAAATATATTCTTCAGGGTAGATTTGGATGTAGGATTATAGTCAAATGATCTGAACACTTCTGAGCATGTCATGTAGATTTCTGAGAAAGTTGTATCAGTCTTGTTGCAGTCACTGGTGCTCATATTAACGTACTATGATTTAAAAATATTTTTAGTAATTTTGTGATTGAAAAATACAATCTCATTTTAATTTGTAGGTTCTCATTTGTGAAATTTCTGTTCATTATACTTTGCCCAGGTATACAAGGGACTAAGTGTTTCCTGTATCAGTTTAATTATTAACAGTGTTGTCCCTTTTTTATCCATTGAAACACAATTTCCGAATCCTGTTAGTATTTTTATCTTGATTCTGATGTTAAGACTAAGAATTTTAAATTTATAAAATGAAATTTATTGGCATTTCTCTTTGTGAGTTCTTTTCTTGGTTTTAAGCTTAGCAAGCCTTCTCTCATTCAAAAATCAAAGTGTTCCTCTTTAAAATACGGTCTAATTTTTTCATATTAAATTTCATCTGCCCTTGGCTTAGGTCATGATCCCAAAATCCTGGGATCAAGGCCTGCATCAGTCTCCCTACTCGGCAGGAAGCCTGCTTCTCCCTCTCCCACTCCCCCTGTTTGTGTTCCCTCTTTCACTGTGTCTCTCTCTGACAAATAAATAAATAAAATCTTAAAAAAAAATAAATTTTGATCCACACAAAATTCATTTGACACAAAGTGACAATCTAACTTGATATATTTCTCCCCAAGTAGCTAAATAATTGTTCTTGTTTAATCTTCTCCATTGCTTTTTGTTATTATCGTTATCCTAGATTAAGTTCTTATATGTGATGGGGTTGTTTTATAGGTAGTGATGTTCTGATTGCTCTTGTGCCAATACCATGCTATTTCTTTAAAAAATAAAAGCTTTATTGAGGTTTAATCATATACCATATGTGGAGGCCAAGAAAATTAAGGCCATCCCACCTCAGGTTTAGCATTAGCACAAGTACAGCCATCTTAGCTTTGGCAGCCATCTCAGGCCTAAGGGCTGAACTTTCCCCTACTTTACTTTAGTTCCAGGGACCCCCACCCTGCTTTAGTTCCAAGAAAGTATCCCACCCTGCAACACCCCAGCAACAGCTAATCAGCTTACTGCAGAAAAGTCTGAAACTTCTCCTCCTCCCCCGCACCCCCCAGCCTCTTGTAATGACCCATAAAAACCCCTGCCTTAACTAGCGTCGGGGTCCAAGTCCCTACTCTGCTGTGTCAGGTATACTTGGGCCCAAGCTTAAGCTTATAAAATAAACCCTCATGTGATTACACCGGTGTTGGCTCCTTGGTGATATCTCGGACACGAAAACTTGGGCATAACACATACAGTTTATCCATTTAAGTGTACAATTCAATGTTTTTTTTAGTAAATTCATAGAGCTGTGCAACTATCACCACAGTTAACATTTTCATCACCCCAAATAGAAATCCTTTACCCATTTGTAGTCACTCCCCATGTCCCCCAGTTCCCTCAGCCCTAGGCAACCGCTTTCTGTGTCAGTGGATTTGACTATTCTGGACATTTCATATCTATATCTATATCTATACACATATATATATACACACACACACATATATACACACATATACATATATATGTATGTATATGTAAAGATATATAAATATATATATATATATATTAAGATTTTATTTATTTATTTATTTATTTATTTCACAGAGAGAGAGAGAGAGAGAGAGAGAGAGAATCACAAGTAGGCAGAGGGGCAGGCAGAGAGAGAGGGGGAAGCAGGCTCCCCACTGAGCAGAGAGCCTGAGCGGGGCTCGATCCCAGGACCCTGAGATCATGACCTGAGCTGAAGGCAGAGGCTTAACCCACTGAGCCACCCACGCCTCCCATTTTAAAGATTTTTTAATTTATTCATTTGTCAGAGAGAGAGAGAGCGAGAGAGAGCACACAAGCCGGGGAGAGGAGAAAGCAGAGGGAGAGGGAGAAGCAGGCTTCCTGCTGAGTGGGGAGACCCATGTGGGGCTTGATCCCAGGACTCTGGGATAATGATCGGAGCCGAAGGCAGACACTTTACCAGCTGAGCCACCCAGGCACCCCATGGACTTTTCATGTAAATGGAAGCATACAGCCTGTGATCTTTCTTAGCTGGCTTTTCTCACTTGGCATAATGTTTCCAAATTTCATCTATGTTGTAGCCTTGAGTATACGGTTTCTTTTCAGTGGCTGGAGAGTACGCCACTGTCTGGATATGCCATCTTTCATTGATCAGTTGATGGATATCTGGGTGGTTTCCACTTTTTGGCTATATTGAATAATGTTTACACAAGTTTTTGTGTAAACAGATGCTTTCATTTCTATAAGTGGAATTGCTGAGTATCTATATACTCTGTTTAATCTTTTGAGGAACTGCCAGATTGTTTTCCAAAGCAGCTGCACTGTTTTATATTCCAACTGGCAGTACATGAGGGGTCCAATTTCTCCACATCCTTGTCAACAGTTACTATTATCTGTCTTTTAAAGAATTCTAGTCATCCAAGATGTTTTGATTTGTGTTTTTCTGAGAGCTAATGATGTCGTGCATGTTTCATTTGATGTGCTTAGTGGCCATTTGTGTATTTATTTATTTATTCAAATCCTCTGCTTGTTTTTAATTGAGTTGTCTTTTATTACTGAGTTGTAAGGGAGTACTCTACTATGTTAGTCACTATAGCTTCATCATTTATTTTGATTTTTAGTATCAGTACTTTTGTTTTAAATTATTTTTTGTCATACTCAAGTTTTATTCTTCCAAACATTAGAATCATTTTGCCAATTTTCAAAAACAATCCTATTGTGATTTTTAAAAATTGGGATTTCATTAATCCTATAAATTATTCCATGAATGACTGATGTCTTGAAAACATTCAGTCTTTCCATTCAATATCAAAGTATGGTGTCTGGAAAAAGCCTTGATTTATATCTCTCAGCAGTTTCTTAGTGTTATTTGCATAGGTCCCCAGCAGCACACACTATCCACTTCACTCACATTTCTATTCCGGGCGCCAAATACAGAACCTGCCACATAATAGATACTCTATATTTGTTGAGTAATAAATAGGTCTCCCCACATTTCTTGTTAAGTTCATTGTAGGTGTTTCTGTTATTAGTTACCACGAAAAATACAATAATTTTCTATCATATTTTTGAATTGGCAATAATTTTATATAAAAATTATTGATTTTGTATATTTGTATATTTATATTTTTTTAAAGATTTTTTTGTTTATTTGACAGAGAGAGAGGTAGCAAGAGAGAGCACAAGCAGGGGGAGTGGCAGGCAGAGGGAGAGGGAGAAGCAGGCTCTCTGCTAAGCGGAGAAGCAGGCTCTCTGCTAAGCAGAGAGCCCAATGTGGCACTCTATCCCAGGACCCTGGGATCATGACCTGAGCCGAAGGCAGACATTTAACCAACTGAGCCACCCAGGCACCCCTACATTTATCTTATATATTATATATCTTACATATTGGACTTTAAAAATTTCCTTAGTAACTGAAAACTTTTTTTTCAATTGATTTTATTGGGTATTCAAAGGAGAATTCTCCTCTTTCCTTTTTTTTCCCCTCTTTTAAAAAAACTAGATTGTTACTTCTGTTTTATACCTTATTTCAAGGGTGCCCGAGTGGCTCAGTTGGTTGAGTGTCCAACTCTTGATTTCAGCTCAAGCCATGATCTCAAGGTTGTGAGACCAAGCCCTGGGCTAAACACTGGTCAGGCTCTGTGTTGAGTGTGGAGCCTGCTTAAGATTCTCTCTCTCTGTCTCCTTCTGCTCCTCCCCTCCTGCTCCCACCAGTACTCTCTGTCTAAAAAAAAAAAAATTTAAAAAATTACATTTTATTTCATAAAAAAAGAACTTCTATGACAATGTTAAAGAATAATGATAAGAATAGATAATGATAAGAAAAGATATATTTATTTTTCCTCAGTTTTATTAGAACTCCTGTTTCTAATATTAAGTATAATATTGGTTGTTCATTTGAGAAAGATATTCTTTTTATGTTAATGAAATACTGTTCTGTTTCTTGTTTTTAATAATAAAAAAGTAGGAATTTGTGTTTAATGTTTTCAGATGCCTTTATGGAACCAACCATAATGAGCCAATGCTTTTAAAATTTGACTTGTTGACAAGTAGATATTTATACTTTTAAATTCTGCTGAAATTGGTTTGTTAGCATTTTATTTAGGATAGATCTACAGGTTTCTTTTTTGGAACTATCTTTATGAGGTTTTGGTATCACAGTTATGCCAACTTCAAAATCAATTGACTCAATTTCCTTTTTAAATTCTATTTTCTAGAATAGGGTTTTTTTTTAAGATTTTATTTATTTATTTGACAGAGATCACAAGTAGGCAGAGAGGCAGGCAGAGAGAGAGGAGGAAGCAGGCTCCCTGCTGAGCAGAGAGCCCAATGCGGGGCTTGATCCCAGGACCCTGAGACCATGACCCAAGCCAAAGGCAGAGGCTTTAACCCCCTGAGCCACTCAGGCACCCCTAGAATAGGTTTTATAGCATAAGAATTATTCATCTCTTGAGAGTTTGGGGAAAACTCACCAATAAAACAATGTGGGCACAGACCTTTTCAGTAGATAACTGGTAACACTTAGAGATTTCTTTCATTGCAATTAATCTACATAGGATTTTAGTTTCTTCTTAAGTAAATTTGGAAATTTGATAATTTGCCCATTTCATTAAGAATTTTAAATTTATTAGCATAGATTCCTATAGGGTGATTTGCATTTTAATCATGCAATTAAATACCTTAACCCCAAGAATGAATTTGTAAGCTGCTGGTGTTTTAAGTCAGGCTCATCTCAAATCACTGTATGGAGTTAGGAAATGTAGTCCTTTAGGATGTGTGTGAAAACAACAAATAAACACTCTCACTAAAACACTCAGTGACACAGACTGGGATTCCCAGACATACCCTCTCCTACCATAGACTGAATCTTGTAACAAAAACATGGCTCCTATCCTCGCTGCTCAGACGTCACTTGCTGCCAGGCAATTGCCTCACTGACATCAAAAACTCAGAAACATAGGGCAGCAGAGGGGGAAGATTCCCTGCTCGCACCCACGAAGCCTAAGAGGAAGATGGAACTGCCAACCTCCCAGCAGTGATTCCTCTGTGGGCCTCTGGGACCACGCGAGGCATGGACAATCACGCACGCACGGCCACTGGAGAGGAACGCAGAGGCCATCTTGGGGCTCCCTTTCCCTGACATGCATGTCTGCCGTGTGTGAGGCTCTACAAGCCCCTCCAAACTACACGTCAGGCCAGGAGATCCAGGCGTGCGTGGCTTCACCTGAGCATCTTTCCTCATCTAAGCCACAAATCCCTCTTTATGTAGTGTCCTCCCTCCAGGCTCAGCTCTGTCCTTTGTTAACTTGGAGGGATAGCTGTCTTCCTGAGGTGGTTTTCATAAAAAGGAACAGAGGGAAAACTCACATTTTTTTTTGAGGGCCTCCTGTAGTCTGGGCTGTGTTAAGTACTTCCACATCAAGTCTCCTTCTCACTTAGTAGCTGTAGTGTCTCTATAGGCAGGTATTATCGCCGTGGATAAGTCATAGGAAGTCCCCCTTTATTCATTTATTTGTTCTTTCAGTATATTTTTCTGAACCTCTATTACGTACCAGGCACTCTGCGAGGCCCTGGGGCTTCTATGGGTGCATTACCTGGGGTTTCAATGTCCACAGTGCTAAGAGTCCCATAGGGAAGAGCCAGAGTGCTATGGGGGTTCCAGGGAGACCTCTAATTCAGCCTCTGGGCACAGGAAAGACTCCGCAGACCAGAGGACGTCTAACCTGAGAGGCGAAGCTCGAGCGAGCCAGAGGAAAGTGCGGTGGGGTGCAGAAGCTGAGAATTGGTGGGGTGGGCTCAGAACTCCAAAGCCAGGGTCCCGTTTACTGTTAGCACACCTCGAGGGAGACACTGGTTTTGGCCAAAGTCCCACGGAAGAAAAGTATAAGAAAAACAAGATGGGAGAGTGGGAGAGAGAGAGAAGATGAACGAAGCCCTTGCAGATTCTCCACCACTGACGGGGCTCGGTTCAAAGAGGAGGGATGTAGGTGAGGCTTAGGGAGGATTTCCTTCTGAGAGACCCGGAGTGGGGCGGGGGAGGAGACATGGGTGCGGATGGGGCTGTGGTGTAATTGTCCAAAGAAAGGGGATGACAGCCAGGGGTGTGAGTACAAGTTGTCCTTCCTCCTTTGCCCGTCCCCTTGTCCCCTGGACCCACCATCACCTCCCTGGCCCCCACTGCCCACCTGAGCTGACCCCCTGAGCTGATACTCACTCTAACACAGGCAGGCAGCAGTGGAAAGAAGTGGGGGGGCTCCCTCAGTGCACTTAAATGCATGCCAGCTCCTTCCCTAGGGTGCCTGGCCCTGTGGTGACTCCTCTGTCTCCTAGGACTTCCCCAGGACCAGTCTGGAGCCAGGTCTCCTGACATCCAGGCTGGACCCTTCCTTTCGGCCTAGGCTGCCCAAAGTCCTTGCTCTGGAGCCAAAGGGGTACATCTCAACACAAACAGGGGAATTCAGACCTCCTGCCCCAAACCCAGGCTGCAGCACCCCTCGGGGGAGCTCTGTCAAAGCAGGTGGGGCATGGAGCACAGGGTGTTGGTCCGTCCAGTAGGCCCGCTGTACATGTCAGTAATGAGGAGTGAAGAATTCCAAGGAAGTGAAACTTTTATTGAGCACCTACTATATGGGGACTTTTGAAGGATGGAGGGCATTTATGTGATGTTTATGGGAGAAAGGGAAGAACTGGAAGCAAGAGAATGAGGTTGTGGGAGGCCCTGTTGAAGTGATCACCCCACTTTAGAGGTGGGCCACCTAGGTTTGGAGACTTTGGGGGGCTTATCCAAGATCAGTAGATCTGTGGCAAACTGGCTCTCTCCACTTCACCCCTGTCTCGTTACTGCTCTGGGCCAGGTGGTGGAGTGGATGGGGGTCAGGGGAGGCTTCGTGGAGAAGGGGACATTTGCACCCACCTGGAAGGTGCAGAAACAGCCAGAGGCAGAGAGAAGGAGGGCCTGGGATGGCTCAGGTACGGCTTGACAGGAGGGGCAGGAATGGTGATGGTGGTGGGCGTGCTTGAACCCAAAGCCTCAGGCGTGGGGATGAAGGCAGGAACTAGTCAAGACTGTGTGGTCTGGAGCCCAGGAGTGTCCCCTCCTCCACCCAAGGGCATCCGGCTTGGGCTAGCTCCAGCCCTGCTGGACTGAGGTGGCTGGTGGGCTGTCAGGGCTGGAGGGTCTTAGAGGCATCAGGAGCCCGTCAACCCCTGCTGCTGCCCCAGGGCCACGTGTGAGTTTTGTGTAGAGGAGGGACTTCCGCACACGAGACTGGGCATAGCTCACGTCTGCTCCCCTTTTCGTTTGGGCCCTCCTGTCCCCACTCCCGGGGCCCTGGGCAGCCCTGGCCATAGGGTCCCCAGTGGGGCCTTTCTCACTAGGCTCCCTCCAGTTTGTCCATGCCCCTCTCTCACGGTGGGGCCAGGGCCTGGAGCCAGAAGCCCAGGACATTGGCGGCTCTGCCGGGCATAGCACTCGGTCGGCTCACACTGTGGCCAACTCAGACCTCTGAGAACGGCTTGCTGGCTGTGTTTAAGTCTGTATTCATTTCCTAGGGCTGCCTTACAAACTACCACTGACTGGGCGCCTTAAAACAACAGAAGTGTATTCTCCCATGGTTCTGGAGCAAGAAGTCTGAAACTGGGGTGTTGGCAGCGCCATGTTCCCTCTGAAGGCTCTGGGGGAGACCCCTTCCTCGCCTCTTCCAGCTTTTGGTGGCTCTAGGTGTTCCTGGGCTTGTGCTGCAAAACTCGTTAATCTGCCTCCTTCCCCTGGCCTCCTCTTCTGTCTCTTACAAGGACACTTGTCACTGGATTTAGGGCCAACCTGGGTGATCCAATCCAGCATGATCTCATATGAGCATTCTTTAATTCTCTTTAGTTACATCTGCAAAGACCCTTTTTCCAAATAGAGTCACATCCACAACTTCCAGGGCTTAGGGCTTAGATGTACCTTTTTGGGGGCCATCAATAAACCCACTACAGCCTTCATATCTGTGGTTCAAAGGAATGAGAGAGGGACAGTGAAGGTGGCTTTGGCCTGGGCCGGTTCTGGACACAGAGGGGAGGTGTGGGTGTGCGACACCCATGACAGGGGAGGCAAGGCCTGCTCTCAGGAAGCGTGTCTGGTCTGGGCTCCAGGGGTTCAGCTCAGAGGAGTGGGAACTCAACCCTGAATGTGAGACAGGGCTAAGCCAGGAAGACTTCCTAGGGGAGGTGTGCTTCTAGCCTTGTTTTAGGAAAGAGAGGTCAGCTGAGGGGAGCTCAGTAGTAGTATAGGCTGAGGAGACTCAAGTTTCCTTATCACACCAGTGGCTCCCAGAAATGCTGCCCCTCAGGTCTGGGGCTTTCTGGGGAAGGGATGGGCCCCCTGTCATACTGGGACACTTTGTTACTGGGTAACTTATAGTGACAGGGTGAAGTGTTGTGGCAGCTGAGTATGGATGGGAGTATGGTGCTGAGGGCCCTGGAATGGCTTTGAGGCCCTATGGCTCATCACCAGGACCCAACACCAGGGGCGACCAGGAAGGTGAGACATGAGGCCAGTCCACACACTTTCCATGCAATGTGCAGCCTGCCTGCCACTGACCTCCCCACCTCTCTACCCTACCACCATTATGGGTTTGTTTCTCAATGCCCTTTCTTGGAGGGTCCCCCTCGCATTCCCAGCCAGGTTCTGGGACATCACCCCATTCGTTCTCTCCCTCACCCTCCTTGTCTGGTTTGCCACCAACTCCAGCCTATCCCTCCTCTCCCCCACCCCGTCTCTTCTCTGGTCCGGTCCCGACTCACCTCTAGGCCTAGTGCGGGGGCTAGCCCCACCACCCCCTCTAGTCCTTCACCACCTTTGGTGCCAGAAAGATCCTTTGGGAAAGCAGACCTGACATTGACAGCCTTCGTAAAACCCTGCAGAGCCTCCCCAGTGCCAACCATGGAGACTGGCCTTCAAAGGTCTCATCTACTGTTCCTCCCCGAGGGGCTGCTGCCCTCCAGCAAGGCCAAATCATATACTTTGCCACCTACCCCTTTGCCAACCTGTTGGTGATCCCTTCTACATCACCCAGCTGCCTTTTTTTTTTTTAGGTTAAAAAAAAAAAGATGTATTTCAAAGTGGGAACAGTTGTACGTTACAAAAGTCACCGAATCTTCAACTAAATAAATAAGCAAATGTATGGCCCCCAAAGATGTGGAATTTAGTCTCCAGCTCAATGGCTGCATTTTGACTGTGTTTTGCTTGGGCTTTCGAAATCAGTAGCGCCCCAGTCAGCAGACGGACTACTTCTTGGCCATTTGGGTTCTTTTCCTTTCTTCTAATAAGGAGACCACGTTCTGTCTGTCAAAAACTCTGGCCATTTCTAGGACACCTTTGCTGAACTCATTTTTTACACTTGCATCTGCCCCTTTGTTGAGAAGTAACTGAACTAACTCCTCATGATTATTTAACACGGCCACCATGAGCGGGGTCTTTCCATCTTTATCTCTCATGTTCACGTCCGCTCCACCTTCAATCAGCACAGAAGCGACGCTCTGGTTTTCTGAGACTGCAGAAACTCTCATGAGGGGTGGTCCATCCTGAGCCCATGTCCACAGCATCTACCTCACAGCCATCTTTTATCATCCAGTCGATGACATTGCAGTGGCCTCCATCCGCAGCCCATTGCAGAGTTGTGCAGCCCCCGAAATCTCTGGTCTCCCAGGACGTGCCGTTGTCTTCGGAGATATTTCACAACCTCTAGGTGTCCTGCGTAGCACTCGAGCATCAGATTGTCCTTGCTACTTCCGTTCTTCAGATTCACATCTGTGTCTTTAGAAACAAGGATTTTCACAAGCCTAGGACCTCAGCTGCCATCTGCTGTAGGAAGATCTCCCTGATTGCTCTTGCCCCAGCTGCTCTGGGCTGCGACACTGTGAGGAGTCTTTGGGTTCAGGACTTGGGTCACATCCCACGGTGGAGGGCACTCTGGGCAGCCCAACTGCCCTGGAACCTCCCTGACAGCTTCCCACTCCTCCCTAGGATTCCGTCCACTGTCTCCCCTCCCTTTATCTCTTTGGCCGCTGCCCTGTGCTAAACTCTCCACTCTAGATTTCTCTCCTGGTCAAGGTGGTCAGGATTCCCTATTTCCAAACCTGCTTTCCGATGGGATCCACAGCCCACAATGATGAGTAAAAGGCTGATAATGGCCTCAGTTGGCTCCCTGAGGATTGATGGTGGATATCATGGCACATGGCATAGATGGGGAGACTTTCTGGGCACAGGAGTCTCAGTGAAGCCCCTGCTATCTGTCTCGGGCCATCATCCCTTCTGGGCAGGGGTCCTTGGAAGCCCTAACCTGTGCCTCTCCCGCAACCACTGGCATCAGGTGGGAGGCAGTGCGGAGAAGCAAGCTCAGAGGCTTGAGATTGGACCCAGGTTCTGGCAGGGTGCCCTTAGGCCTCTGTTTCCCCTTCCATAAAAGGAGTACTGGGGCTCTCCTTCCTAGATCAAACTTCTGATGTTCCTAGTAACTTTCATGTGATCATAGTTTAGGAAGGTCCTTTTTTTTTTTTTTTTTTTTTTAGAAGACCATTTACTGAAGCCTGAGGACTCACAAAAAGCCGCACATATGTACTCTATGCAGCCTGATGAGTGTGGAGATTACATGGACCCGTGCACCCACCACCACGGTCTAGGCCATAAACACATTGTCACCTCCAAGGTCTCCTCCTGCCTATGTATTTATTCTTAGCGATAAAATACTGATCATAAGATTTATCCTCTTCTGTGTTTCTCAGCTCAGATGATTTCCTATCACATTGGGAGGTGGGGACACCATCACACTTGACGGCTGAGGGAACTGAGCCTTGGGGCAAGTGGTCTCAGCCGCTTGGTAGCAGAACCAGGCCTAGAGTTGCCCCTGGCTCCTAGAGTCTTCTGGGCTCATTCTGGTTGCTGGGGTGCCAGAGGGCCCCTCAGTACTGGGAATGTGGGAGTGATTCTTCTCCCCATGTGCAGGCGGCAGGGGACACAGATGAGCAGACCTCCTCGCTTTGCACCCCCACCCCACCACTCTCTCCATGTGACTTCCCACCCAGCTTGCTGTATCCAGTCCTGAAAATGGGTCTCTGGCCCCTCAGGCAGACCCCCTGGCCTCTTCACCCTTAGCTCCTCCTCTGGGGAGGGGGCTGGGGAAAGATTCTGTAGGTAGCAGACCAGTGGGCCCTGGCTCTGTGAGGGAGCTTCCTTCTGCAGGAAGGAAGGAGGTCCCTCCCAGCAGGCTTCAGGGACCCTCCCTTTGGCTAGAGGGAGGATCCTGAGGAGAGCTCTTTCAGCAGGGGGTGAGGGCAGAACTGGGCTGGCCCTTGGTGTCCTGCCTCCAGTGAGGTCGTGTCCCTGCACCTGGTACCCCCTTCCCAGCAGACTCACCTATGGGTTTATCTTTGAGCCCAAAGGAAGAAATGTCAAGGCCTGAGGGACAGGCCACCAACTGCCTGATTTGAAGGGTTTTCCCTGATTTGCCCAAGCCTGGGGCCTGAGTTTGAAAAGCCACAGGCATCGGGCCCCTGTTATCAGTTGTGGCTGGAGGGATTTGACCCCCCCGTAGGTTCCCTCAGTTCCCCTGGCTGGCTGGGCCTTAGAGGAAGGGGTGGCACAGTTAGCCCCCTCCTGCTCTTGGCCAGGTGCCACAGCTTGGCTGTTACAGGCCGTATCTCATTTAAAACTCACAATTCCTTGCAAGGTGGTGATTGTGAAACCCATTTTACAGATGGGGAAACAGGCTCAGAGAGTTTGCCCTTGGCCAAGGCTCAGCATTAGTAAGTGGCAGAGCTGAGACTTGAAATCACGTCTCATTTTGATCCCCAGACCCATACAGTGCTAGGCCTGGGCCCAGACTGGTAGTAGCTCCCAGCCTCCTTCAAGAATGGGAAATGGGGGGGCGCCTGGGTGGCTCAGTGGGTTAAGCCTCTGCCTTCGGCTCAGGTCATGATCCCAAGGTTCTGGGATCGAGCCCCGCATCGAGCTCTCTGCTCAGCAGGGAGCCTGCTTCCCCATCTCTCTCTCTGCCTGGTGATCTGTCAAATAAATAAATCGTTAAAAAAAAAAAAAAAAAAGAATGGGAAATGGGAGTGGGTTCTCCATAGACTGTGCCGGAGGGTAGGTCTCAGGGTGCATGAACGCATCACTGAATCACTGTGCTTGCTCTTCTGTAGGAGAAAGGGTCCCTACTGAGAATCTACCGGCCCGACCGTCTGGGGGCCTGGGTGCTGGGCCCACCCAGCTAGGGCCCATCCGTCTATGGGCCTCATGTACATAAGGAAGGAAGGAGAACTTCCTACTATGGGGTTCCTTCGAGCTGAACACCCTAGTCCTAAAAATCCAGATGACAGACTCAAAGACCTCAGGTTGTGGGTGGTGGGAAATCTGGCAAGTGCATTGATATGGCTCTTGTGTGTGTGTTGAGTGAGAGGGGTCATCTCGGAGTGGCCTTTTAGAAAGCCAGGAGGCCAAAGTCCCCTGATGGACCCATGGACATCCCTTCCCCCCACCTCTGCCTACACTGCCCATAAACAAATTTTTTGGCTCTTAGGACCCTTTGGTCTCTGAGCAAAGCTTTTGGAGCAGACTGTACCTCCCTATCCATGTCTGGGCTGGGAGCCTGGCCCTGGATCTGTGGACCGCCCCTCTCTGGCTGCAGGGCTGACTTTTTTCACTGTCTAGGCCAAGCCAGAGGAAACCTGCACCTCCCAGAGAAACCACAAGGTGGCACTCAAGCACCATGTTGGGGAAAGGCTGCCCAGGCGTGTGCTTGGGGGCAGGTGCAGTCCTGGACCTGCCCAGATAGTTTGAGATGCTTTGCTCTTGGACTTTCCTGTTGTGCCCTACCACTTTTCCAGACTCCCACCTGCCCCCCAGACTGTGAGCTTGAGTCAATCAGAACATGCTGGTGTCAAGGCCTGGGACAAGGTATCTTGGCTCTGTGTGGTCCTGGAAAATTGTTTTCCCTCTTTGAACCTCAGTGTGCTTTTCTGAGAAATGGGCATAACAGTAACACCAATCCTATCTCCATCCATCCATCCATTCATTCAACACATATTTATTGAGCACCTAGTAGGCTATGTGTAATATAGCAGTGAACAAGCAAAACTTCAGAGAGATGTCCTGAGCATCAACCAAATGAGATAACAACTGTACCTTACTTAGCACTGTAGCTCACACACAGCATGGAGTCTATACAGTGAACTAAGGCTATCTCTCTAACCCTCATGATAGCTCTGCATGGTTGTCCCTAGTATTAACCCCATGTTATGGAAGGGAAAACAGGTAAAGGGCACACATTTGCCAAGGCCCGTGCAGCCAGTAAGTGGCAGAGCTGAGACTTGAACTTGGGCTGTGAGACAGCCCTACAGCTGCTGGTTCCCACATTTAATGTGTGTTTGTGTGTGTGTGTGTGTGTTTGTGTGTGTGCGTGTGTGTGTGCGTGTGTGTACATACGTGTGTCCTCTGTGCTCCCTCCAGATCTTCCCTGGGGGACTTTGGATTAAACTGGGTCACTTCCTTAGACCTCCTCTATCCTGATCCTCAGCCTCCTTCCTTCCCTCCAATCTCTACCGCCTCCTGCAGGTTTGTTCCTTTCTGGCAGAGGAAGTCACTGGCCACCAATGATTCAGGAGCTCCTAGAAGGTCCCAGGCCCAGCTCCTTTCTGCTGCCACCTGGGGTCAACGCCTGCTGGTGAATGGAGGTCAGAGCTCTCTGCCCTGGTGCTGGCTCCCTCGTGACAACCACCACACTGAGCTCAGACCTTTGCTAAGGGGCAGAGAGGAGAGACCACCTAAGAATGTTCTCTCAGGGACATTGTGTGGCCACCATCTGAATGGAAGGGGACAGCAGGACACGTCTACCCCAAACTCCCCATTTCTGCACAGGCCATGGGATTCTTTGGAGGCAAAGGCAGAAGAAGAGAGAGGGTCCTGGGGCTCAAGGTTACACCTGAGCAGGGAGAGGCAGGAAGGCATCTGTCAGGCCCCCTTCCCTGGGATGCCTCCTCTTCTCATGTAATGTGAATATGTCTTGCTTGGCTTACTGACCCTGGTTGTGAGTTCCCTGCGAAGAGGCAGGTCTGCCCTACACATCGCCCATCTTAGTGTGTGTCACTGGCCCTGCAGGGTGTGACGGGGGCGGAGGCTGAGGAAGGCTGCCTGTCCTGCCAGGGTGCTGAGCCTTCTCTGGGCAGAAAAGCCCTGGGTTTCTGTCTAGACTCAGCCACCACCAGCTGGGTGACCTTGGGCAGTGACTCAAGGTCCCAAACCTCAGCTTCCTCATCTGTGAGGCAGTGGAGCTATTTCTACACCATTCTAGAATTTGCAGACCACAATCACCTACATTATGATGCTCAGGCTTCAGGACAACCGGCGTTATTGTGGGATGGACACTGCCCACCGCTTACCAAATGATAAAGCTCAGCTTGGAGAGGTAGGTGACCTCTTAGACTGACCCCTGACCTGTCCTCCCACTGCAAGTATGTTCTGTCTCTTCCTGCTTGGGGAGGGCAGGGCGAGCATCTAACTGATCCTGAAAACTCCAGGGCTGGTTCGGAACCTGGCTTGGATTCATGGAGCGATCATGGTTTTTGAACCGCTGGCCCCAAAGCCTGTGATTTTCCATTCCACCGGGCTATGGAAAAGTATTCACCACAGTCATTGAATGAATGAATGTGTTCGCTGCCAGGACTATGATGGGCATTTTACACACACTGTCATTAGCCTCCCAGTGTCACAGAATACATATGATAACATCCCCACTTTGTAGATGAAGAAGCAAAGACTCAGAAGTTAAGTTGGGGCAGTTTTCACAGCTGGTTCAGTGGCAGTGATTTGAGCCCAAATTAATCTCACTTCTTTGTAGGGAAAGGCTGCACGAGGCAGGCGAACTCAAAATCTCTGTGCCTCAGTTTCCTTATTTGTGAAATACGGATAGGACTTGCACCTCGCCGGGCTTCCCTGGAGACTCAACAGGCTGATGCTCTGAGATAGCAACCTTTGGTTTATCATCTTTACCTCCCTCTCCCCTCCCCTCCCTCCTCAGCTGGTGTGAGAGGAGATGGGCTAGCGAGGGGAGCAGCCTCTGTGAACTGGCCCAGGGGTGGGGATGTGGGGCCCATGCTTGTGTAGAGAACCGGATATCATCTCTCTTTCAGGGAGGGAACGTCCTGGCCCTGCTCCGGGGTGTGGAGGGGGCTGCTGCCCCACCAGGTGTCCCGGGATGGGGTAAGGAGTGAGGATAGAGCTAGGGCACCCATCACCAGGTTGAGGGCACCCTCAAGGCTGAGGTTCAGGGGGTGGGGACTGGAGGCACCTCAGGCCCAGACTGCCAGGCTACCGCTGAGGACTGAGCCAGTCCCAGCGGTGACAGCAGCATATCCAGGGTGCAGCTGGGTCTGGGCAACCTGGACAAACATGGGCACCAGCAGGGACCTGGGAGTGCCCTCCCCCCCAGGACTGGGAAAGTATGGGCCACTGTGGAGAAAGTTATGACCACGTGGGAGACAGTTGTGGATGCTCCAACTTTTCTCGCCCTGAGCTCATCTCTCTCTGTCCCTGAGGCTGGCTGATGATTTGCCACCAATTAGGCCATAATGAGCTGGGCCTTGGTGGCCCGAGAGGCTCTTCTGGGGAACAGGGGCTCGGCAGGACACCTGGGGCCCCGTTACAGCAGCCTGGGCCCGATGCTGGGGCCAGCTCTGGCCAGAGCCCCAAGGAGATCCGCCGGCCCCAGGTGCCCACGTCACTTGCTCGCCCAGCTAAACTTTTAATGAGTGGAAATGGCCACTCTCTCACCTGACTGTAGCCAGGCCTGCCACCTGGGTCCTGCTCACTCCTCCTTAAAGAGCCAGAGCCATTTCTAGAGTATGGCTTGCTGCAGTTTAAACTGATGGTCAGTCAACAGACCCCAGGCATGTGGGGTCTAGATGTTGGCCCACTGTGTGACCCTGGACAAGCCCCAGGCCTCTCTAGGCCTTAGTTCTTAGGGGTAGTAGCCACAGTGCTGGAGGGCCAGGTGCAATCACACAAACTGTAAAGACCTAGCTACTTGTGAATGGTCATTATCGCCTTTAGTTACTGTATCACACAACTCTGGCTGGGACCTTGACCCTTGGCCCTTGACTCCTAGTGAATCAGAGCCCACTCTGACCGGGGTCCTCGCTCACAAAGGCTCTGTTTTTCTGGCTGCTGGCCTGCCCTCTGCCCCAAGCTGGGCCCATCTAACTCCTTGCTGTTCTTGGGGGAAGGGAGGTTGGGCCAAGGAAACCTTTCTCCTCCCCTCCACCATGAGTGTAAGAGCCCTGATATTATCAAGTCCAACCATTACTTCACAGACAAGGAAACTGAGGCCTGGGAGGAACAGGCCCGAACCCAGGGTTCCTTCTTTTTCTGGGGCTTAGTAACAAAACCTTTGTGCACGGGTAGGGCTTTTAGTATCTTTTGGCCTTCTCAGCAACGCGGCAAGTGTGGGCACGCATCCATCTGTTCGCTTGGTTACTGTGGCCAAACTTGCAGGCTCGAAAGCCACACTGCCTGGGTTCAAATCCCATCTCCGGTATTTACCAGGAACATCTCTGTACCTCAGTTTCCTCAAATGGGAAAACAATAGTACTTACCTGATAGGGTCATTGTATTGAGTGAGTTAGAATCCATGTAAAATATTTGGAACTGAGCCTAGGGCACAGCGGTTTCTCAATAATTAATAATAGCTTTTATCCTTATCATAATTCAGTTGTTCATTCAGCAAACATTAATTAGGTTTCTAGTGTGTGCTGAGCTTAGTGTGGTAGGCCATGTAGCAGTGAACCAGACCAACCTTTGGGGTTCAATTTTGAGGGGAAGACAGACACATAAAGCCATAGTTTCAAGACCATGGCGTGCGGCAGGCAGATGAGGGGTAAGCCAGGGACCCAGCAGCAGGGGTGGGAGTGGGGGCTGGTGCTGAGCCGTCATGTACCGAATGCTTCAGATGGCTCAGGCCCTGTATTAAGTACTTTATATCCATCATCTCAGTCCGTCCTCACTCACCAGTGTGGTAGACGATCCCGTCCTTTTACTGACATGGAAACTGATGACTAAGTTGCTTTTCTGAGACCACTCAGCCAGTAAATGGTGGGAGTAGGGTCCAACCCAGGATGGGGGTCCCTGCAGTGGTGGTTGTGATGGGCAGGGGGCATGGGCAGGATAGGGGGTGGTGGCCCTTCACAGAGAAGTAGTGCTCTCACGGGAACTCAAGGCTTTGCTGACAGGCCCAGACCTGGGATCTGGCTTCCAGCTCTGGCAGAGGCAGAATGTGCTCTGGTCATCCGCAGAGACCCTGCCCCCAGGCTGCCTGGGTTCCAATTCACTGACCAGCAGTGTGACCTAGAGCAAATTACCTAATCTTCCTGTGCCTCAGTCTTCTCTGTAAAATGGGAATAATGATACTAGCCAATGCTTGTAGTCATTCTAAGTGCTTTCTTCTAACAATTTTGCATCTATTACTCATTCAATTAGCATGATCTTGGTTTTTTTTTTTTTAGGTGGGCTAACACCTGCATAATTATAAGGTATAAGTTAATACATACAAAGCAGCTAGAACAGTGCTTGGCACATAGGAAGTGTTCAGCAAGACCACAGCGAGGACTGCTAAAAGATAATGAACGTGAGGATGATCACAATAGCCCTAATAATGGAGCACGCCCTCCTGGTTCCATAGTACTTTTCAGGTGTGGGGCCTTACACATCTGTTCTCACATTTGCGACTGCAGAGGCCAGTGTGTCCTGAAGCGTATTTCACAGAACGTAGTTCCCCAGAAGGCTCCTGTTTGTTTGTTTACTGGAGAGAGTGTGCACATGAGGGATGGGAGGGGAGGGGCAGATGGAGAGAGAATCTCAAGCAGGCTCCATGTCCAGCCCAGGCCTGCGGCAGGGCTGACCCCAGGATCTGGAGATCATGACCTGAGCTGAAATCAAGAGTTGGACTCTTAATGGACTGAGCCAGCCAGGTGCCCCTTCTAAGCGTTTTTTTTTTTTTTTTTTTTTTTAAAAAGAGATTCCCCATTCAAATAAGTTTGGAAAACACCAGAACCAAGGCAAGCAGTTTTCTTCTCTAAGAGACTCCAACTCCCCAAAATGTATTGTCAGCCTCCACGAACGCAGTTTGTCCTTAATTATTGGGCCACGGACTCCCTTGTTCTGAGGAGCATCTGTGGGGGTTGTGAGGCCTAGAAGGTTCTTATGAAAACACTGGAGCAAGGAGCCCTGGCTTTGAGCCCCTCGCTGACTGAGTGCCTTCAGGTGAAGCTATGCCACCTCAGTTTTCCTATCTGTGAAATGGGATAGCACACGCACATGACAGGTCCCACCAGTGTTGTTCTGAGGACTAAAGGAGGTAAAAGATGTAACGGCGCACCCAGGCTGATTCCTGGTAAACGGTAAAGGGGGAACCAATGTTAATTAATATCCATACGACCACCCACCGGATGCAGATAAACGGAGCTCAGAGAGGCTGGCAGGCAGCTCCGAGGCCCCCCGAGCTTGTGAGTGTCGGTAGAGGCCCTTCCAGCCCGGGCCAAGCGTGGGGGCAGCGTGGGGTCCGGGGTGGAAGCGCCGGGGCCACGCGAGGCGGGAAGCGGCGAGGGCGGCCCCCGCGCTGGGAGCGCACGGCGGCCAGGCGGCACGGCGGAGCCAGCGTGGTTGCCAAGGGCCGGCCTCTCCGCCGCCGCGCTCCCGCGGGGCTCGTTAGCGCCGCCCGGCCGCCAGTCGTCGCCACGGCCCCGGGAGCCCGCTGATGAGCAAACGGCGGATCAGCCGCGCGCTGATGAGGCCCGGGGGAGGCTGGGGCTGAGCGGGCCCCGCGGGGCTCTGGGGGGAACAGCCGCCGGGAGCCAGGACGCCGGAGGCAGCAGCTCTGCGGGTGCGGCCGCGCGGGGGCGCCCGAGTCCACGGAACGAACTGAGCTCCAGGCTGAGCAAGGCGCTGGTTAGCCCCAGGGCCAGTACTGGGGGACCTCGGGCCGCAGGGTGGCTCTTGCTTTCTCAGCTATTTTAAATGTAACGCGGAAGGCCTGAAGCCATGGTCCAAGGCTGGTCGTTGTAGTAGAGGGTCATTGCCTTGGGATTTTTGGATGCCCCCCCCCCTTTTTAAACATCACAACGTATTTTCTTTATTGGGTGGAATACAGCTTTAGAAATTCCCTTTTAATTTTTATTTTTAAAATTATGTTCAGTTAGCCAGCATATAATACATCATTAGTTTTTGATGTAGTGTTCAAGGATTCATTGTTTTAATTTTTTTCCCCTTTATTACCTGGCTACTGTCTTTCTCAATGACTGTTCTCTGTTCTAGCCTTAAACTCAGTTAATCTTCCTCCTCCCCTTATTAGAGGAAGAAGAACAAAATCCACCTGGGTTGTCTCTGGGGCGTCTTACAGCTTGTACTTTTACTTGTCAACCCTGTTGGTGGAAGTAGCTGGGGTCTCAGTTTGCGTCAGTTCTCCAGGCAGCCTGTGTTGGGAAGCAGAGCCCCTTGGCCTGGGCCCAAGCTGCGGCTGCGGGAGCCTGGGCTCAGGACTGAAGAGACCAGGCCTAGGCCTGCAATGCTCTGGTTGGCCTCAGTGTCCCGACTGTGGACCTGTGGCTGCCCGGCTTCTCTCTTTGTTGTGTCATTATCCCTTTGCTCCAGAAAGCTATAATGCTTCTTCCCTTCTGCAAATAACTAGTGTGTCCTTCTAACCCCGGGCCACCTCCTCACATGCCTGCACTGTTAGTCTGTGCCCTGCAGGGAGGATGTCTGAGGATGCCTAACAGTAGTAGTACCTCCGCCCGACCACTCCACTGTGACCCCCCTCCTCCTAGCTCAGGGTCATGTCTGACCGTGCTGCAATCTGGAAGGTTTGGCTGCTACGGAAAAGGCCAAGATGTCTTGGCTAAAGATGGATTTTGGCTAGGAAGTGACCTCACCTGGCTCTTCAAGGTCCCGTATTTTATAGTGTCATGTGTTTCCCTTTCACATATGCAGGCTGACTTTATCTTGCTACTGGATGACAAAGAAACTTAATTCCTTTCTCACATATCGTCCTCTCAGCGCAAAGCTGGCTGGGGACGACCTCACCTGGGTTTGTGAGGCAAGTGGTAACTGGAGTCTTTGTCGGGAGGCCTGGCACTGGGACCAGGCCAGCCATGGTGCAGGGACGGGGTGAACGCCTGTTAGATGGCTGGCTGCACTTTTGTGGCTCCCAGGCAGAGATGTGTATGGAGGGATGGGAAGACAGTTCCATATGTCCTCTGTTTCCCTCTGCACTGGGTCTGCCCCCTATGGTCACAACCGTCATTATAACTGCTGCCTCAGTTTCGATGAAGCGGACGAGACCATATTGGGTGGCAATCATGGCTACCCTGTTCCTGAAGATGCAGAGATGACACTGAAACCAGGTTGCGGTCTGGAGCCCAGGGGACACTCACCTTTGGTACCGTCCTGGTTAAAACTTCCCATTCCCTCACACGAAATAAAACCAAGCAAACAAACAGATACTCCTCAGTAGACTGTTGTGCCTTCGGGTCTGCCCAAGGTGATCCTCTCTTTGGCCTGTATTGTTTCCCAAGGGCTTACTGGCCCTAATGCTTGGTGAGGACCTACATGTTGGCAGGAGCTGACAGGACAAGCTTCCTTCCTGCTCAGAAGAAAGAGGGTCCCTCCTGGGTCTGGAGGGCTACGGGAAAGAAATCACCAGGCAGGTTTTGGATACTGGCTCTATCTCTCCTCAGTCTCTAACTCACTGGGGCTTTGGGCGAGTCAGTTCTTTGTCCTGCTCGGGCAGAATCATCCTTATGGGATCTTTCAACTCTTGAGTCTCCTCCTTCCACACCCAGGCAGTGATACAGGAGGGAAAGCCTTGGTGTAGACTGCATAGGACCCTTCATAGCAGGGCCTGCGGGAGGGAGGCCTTGGGTAAGAAAGGCTGAGTAGGACCTGAGGGTGGGACAGGGAGATCATGATTTTGGGGCTGGAAGATTACCTTCAGGTTCTCTTACGGCTTTACGGAGGCAGAGCTGGGCCGCAGGTGGGTTGGCTACCGTATGCCTTCTGGTGCCAGCGGTTATAATGTTTTCCCATCTTCTCACACTTGTCTGGCACCAAGCTTGGCTCTTGTTATGAGGCTCATGTGAGGCTGTGGTCATGAGTATGAAGCGGGAGGAAGTAAAGGAGGAGGGCCACTCGGTCATGGGCAAGGCTAGGATGTCAACATGTAGGGGCTGAGGAAGTAGGTTGATGGTTCATGCCCTCTGCCCTGGGAGCTCCCCGTGTGGGAGATGGGCAGTTCGGTGTCAGGAAGAGCTTGAGACGGGGAAGGGCAGGCCAGATAGTCAACCCGTGTGCCACGTATGGTAGTACCAGTCACTAAAGTATCGAAACACTAGGTAACCTTTAGGAAGAGCTTAGGTCCCAAGCCCCTTGATTGCCCCCAGTCTACTTGGCCTCCAGACACCCTGCATGAGCATCAGCAGGGGTGGGAGAGCTGGAGGCCCTACACCTGCTCCAGGCCCTGTGTTCTGACCTCTGTCTCCTTATGTCCTCCTGACCACAGCCAGGACCCCAGAGACAGCGCTGGAATTCCCAGACCCACTCATGAGGCCCTCAGGCTGTGGCTTCTGATGGGGAGAGTCACTCTCACACGACAACTTGTGGGGACTCCTGCCTCCCTTGTGAACTGTATCGGTTGTTAACTCACCACCCCTCCTGGATAGGGGAAGGAGACAGCAGGGGAGGAATTCTGTTCTGGGCCTCTGGTCTCTCTGTGGGGGGGATAGGGTGGCAAAACCTGGCAAGTTTGTGGTCTTCCTCAACTGTGATGGAGAGGGCTGTGAGTGCCAAAGCCAGTCTGCAGGGGCTCCCTGAGACTCTGGCTCCTCTTTCTCTGGGCAGACTCACCCATCTGGCATAGCAGACCTGTCACCTGCCCTCCCATCTCCGCACCTGGCATGAGCCACATGTTCCTGGGAGCCAACTGCAGCTGGGAGCCAGTGCCTGCCAAATGCTGGGAGCAGTTCTGCCTCTGTCCTCTGTGGGTCCTTGGCAGGCTGGGCCCCTGCTCCCCTTGGCCAGTTCCTGCCACAGCTAATCTCCTCCCTGGGGCCTGGGCCTGGCATTGAGCCCTCCCTGGCAGAGCGGGCTGCATGTGGGTGTCTGCCAGGCAAGCCTGCCTCTGTTGCTGGCACTGGCCCTATTTCCCCGGAACCCTTCCCGGGGACCACCATCACTCGCAGAGTTCTCCTGGGAGCCTGCTGGGGGCTTCTCTTGCGAGCACAGCACCCAGTCCTTGCCCTGGATTTCCCTCCCTTTGCTCTTTGGATGTTCGCAGGGTGTTTTACTGTTTCCAAAGCACTTTCACATTTTATCCCATCAGATGCTCAGAAGCCCCTCAAAGAGCAAGAGGTGGCCCTGAGATGGAGGGCCTAAGAGTGGGCAGAGTTCCCGGAGGACTGGCTCTGTCTCTGCCTTTGGGCCCTGGGACAGGGCTTGGTGTGGGTCTAAATGGGGCAGGTGTCAGGCAGTGCAGCAGCGGGTGGCCTCGAGACTTCTTCCAGGGCAGGTATCAGAGGGGTCAGGAAAATCTGGAGCCTGCTGTGACTCCCTGCTTGCTGATCAGAAACCAACAGGGAACTTTTCTCACAGGTGTCACGGCTTTGGGGTAAATCTGGAAGGGCAGTGAGAAAGGGTTGGTGGGTTGGGGCTTCTTCATTACCAGGCCACATGGAGACAGACCTGGCTGAGAGCGAGCACAGGAAGCTACCTGGTGAGGGGGGGAGCCCTCTAGGGAAAGATGTGGGTGCTTGTTCATAAGTTGCCTCTGCACGATACCTTGAATGTCAAAGTTTGGGCAAATTGAAGTTGGTAAGAGCTGGTTTGCTTGGTTCCTTCTTGATGGTTTACAGCAGTCTGTCACCCAGGTCATTCACCTGGACTCTAGGATAACTGGGGGATTGCTGGCTCCCTCATGGTGGTCTGCCTGTTCCTTCACTGGGTCTGCTTGTCCTCAGGGCTGAGGACAGCTTTGTGCGTGGGAGTCCTGCCCCTGCAGCTGGCTGTGCCCTTGTGGCTCTCCTTACACCATATGTCCCCCTGATGGCGTTGGATTCCAATGGAGCAATTTGTGAATTCTGGGTGTACTTCTGGGAGGTGGCCTGCCTCCCTCCCATCCCTCCGCCTACCTGAGGGCCTGGGAAGAATTTCTCCTTGACCAGCTAATGTTCTTCTCTACCAGGGAGAGGGGGACAGCATCCTTGTGGCCTCAGCTGAGCTCCCCAGAGGCTGAGGGCTGGGGCCCATGCAGGTGCTGGTGTCTGCTGGACTCTGAAGTCCAGAGGACTCTTCTGAAGGGGATTGGGAGCAGTGTAGTTGGGGTGACAGCTCAGGGAAGAAGATGGGAGAGTCAAGATGCAGTTCTTTGCTCAAGAGACTTAGTTTCCCCGGGTTGGTGGACCCAAGCGAGACCATTGGTGCTCATTTGAAATATCATTAGGTTTGCTTGCTCCCGTGTATATTCTATGTTAAGATTTTTCCATTTTATCTTTGATTTTATTCACTAAAACTTTTTTAATCATTAAAAATTGAGTGAAATATTAACATGGCTCTAAGGCACAGACTTGGACAAGTTCATAACTCTCCTCTGTCACTCCCTTCCGCCTTCTACCCTGTGACCATCGTCTTATTCTTTTCACCCAGTTTCCCCCACTCCCTGGATATAATCAAGCTTACTAGCTTCCAGGTTACCTTTCCCAAGTTTCTTTTTGTACAGTTTTGCAGATAACATATATATTTTCTTATTTCCCTTTCTTTCATAAGAGGTGGCATACTATATAGACTTTCTCACATTTTACTTTTTCACTTAATAATACATTTTGGATGCCTTTCCATATCAGTTTGTAGATAGGGTTCTCTTTCTATAGCTGCATAGTATTCCACTGGCTGGATATACCATATTCATTCAACCATTCTCCTGTGTAAGTTCCTTGAGTCATTTCTGATATTCTGCAATTACAATTAATCCTACAATGTATTCCCTTGGGCATACATATTCATGTACAGTTGGAGATGTTTGACCAGGGTAAATTACAATAAGTGGGGAGAGCATGTGTCCTTTTGTTAGACAATGCCAAATTCTCCCTGATTGGGGTTTACCAATTTGCATTCTGGCTAGTGATGTATAAGAGTGTCTGGCTTCCCCCAGGCTTGCCAACAGAATGTATAATTAACAGATTATACAGATAATGTATAATTAACAGATTTTTAATTTTCCCAATCTGATTCAGTAAGAGATAGTATCCTGGTGTTATATTAACTTGCATTTCTCTTATTAAAAGTGAAATTGAGTATTCTTTTCATATGTTTAAGGGACATTACAATTTTTTTTTGGTAGATTGTCTGTTTCATGTCTTTGACCTTTTTTCTATCAGGTTTTCCAAACTCTCATCCCCCTGCCCCAATTTTTATAAGTTCCTTGTATATTAGAGATGTTAGACATTTATCTGGAAACATTGTTGTATATATTTTCTCCTAGTTTGTCATTTATTTTTTGCCATTTCTTTGTTTCTTTAAGAAGATTGGGGGCGCCTGGGTGGCTCAGTGGGTTAAGCCTCTACCCTCAGCTCGGGTCATGATCCCAGGGTCCTGGGATTGAGCCCCACATTGGGCTCTCTGCTCAACGGGGAGCCTGCTTCCTCCTCTCTTTCTGACTGCCTCTCTGCCTACTTGTGATCTCTGTCTGTCAAATAAATAAATAAAATCTTTTTTAAAAAAAGAAAATTTTATTTTCATATAGAGCAATATGTTAATCTTTTAATTCTTCTGGGCTAGTTTCCTTTCATTAAACCTAGGAATATTAAGTTACAACAAACTCCTTGTGTAAATAAAATATTTGAACTTAATGTAAGTTTTAATAACCTACTTTTCAAATTTTCAAGATTTTTTCACTTGTTTTAATGTTCTGGAAAAAATTAACCACTTAACCAATACATAAAGCATACACCTAAGGGTCTGGGCCCCAGTATGGCTCAGCATAGTGCTGATGGGAGGCCCTTCACTCACTTTGGTCTTCCATTAGATCAAGTAGCAAGGCACAGTCCTTGTTCAAGAACTGTGGTGGCAGCAGCAAAGCTCACGGAAGCCTCAGCTGACTGGATTCTGAGGTCTCCAGTAAACTCCATGGTTTCCCATGCTGAACAGACTTGGACAGAAAACCCTCACGACTCTCCCCTAGTTGCCTCATAAAACACGGCTTTGCATCTCAGCTCTTGTCTTGTCATGCCTTCCTCTTCACATAGCACTGGGATAGGGCGGCAGGACCCTAAACCCTGCCTCGCCCTGCTTCGCCCCGCCCGCCCCACCTTCCCCACCTTCCCCACAGAAGGGCAGCCCAGCAACGCCTTACCTCTGTGAAGGCACTCTCCATGCTCCTTGCAGATCCTTTAGACGCTCCTTCGGATATTCCCTGTTTAACTCTGTAAACGATTCATACCTAAGAAGAAAAAGTAAAAATTTCGAAGCTGACTTGAATTTACATTTAAGCTTTTCACAGAAACTAAATCGGTTCAGATTTGCCTTTGTCCACATCTGCTAACTAATGAATGATAAGAGCCAATGCTTGTATTGATGGTAGGTATGATTTAGGGTTGATTTTGAACTGCTTTTGAAATGCTTTAAAAACAAAGAGATTTCCTGACCATTATAGGAACTCCTATAAAATGGACAGCAAATAAAATAATCTTGAGACCGGCCAAAACAATCTTGAAAAAGAAAAACAAAACTGGAGGTATCACAATTTCGGATTTCAAGTTCTACTACAAAGCTGTAGTAATCAAAACAGTATGGTACTGGCACAAAAATAGTCACATAGATAACGCAACAGGACAGAAAGCCGAGAAATGAGCACACAATTATATGGTTAATTAATTTTCAATGAAAGAGGCAACAATATACGATGGAAAAAAGACAGTCTCTTCAACAAATGGTATTAAGGAAAACTGGGCAGTTACATGCAAAAGAATGAAACTGGACTACTTTCACCATACACAAAAATAAACTCAAAATGGATTAGAGATGTAAATGTGAGAACTGATACCATAAAAAGCCTAGAAGACAGCAGAGGGAGCAATGTTTCTGACATCAGCCATAGCAATATTTTTTCTAGAGATGTTTCTTGAGGCAAGGGAAATAAAAGCAATAATAAATTATTGGGACTACATCAAAATAAAAAGCTTTTGCACAGGAAAGGAAATGGTCATCAGAACTAAAAGACAACCTACTGAATGGGAGAACATATTTTCAAATGACATATCTGATAAAGGGTTAATATCCAAAATATATAAAGACCTGAAACAATTCAACACCAAAGAACCCCAGATAATTCAATTTAAAAATGGGCAGAAGACATGCACAGACATTTCTCCAAAGAAGACATACAGATGGCCTACAGACACATGAGAAGATACTCAACATCACTCATCATCAGGGAAATGCAAATCAAAACCACAATGAGATATCATCTCATACCTGAGAGAATGGCTAAAATTAACACAAGAAACAAGTGTGGCAAGGATGTGGAGAAAAAAGAACCCTTGTGCACTGTTGGTGGGAATGCACACTGGTGCAGCCA
Source organism: Lontra canadensis (assembly GCF_010015895.1). Taxonomy (NCBI): domain Eukaryota; kingdom Metazoa; phylum Chordata; class Mammalia; order Carnivora; family Mustelidae; genus Lontra; species Lontra canadensis. Next base: position 26,885,476 of record NW_022631001.1, read on the forward strand.
CTGTGGAAGACAGCTTGGGGTTTCCTCAAAAAGTTAAAAATGGAACTAGCCTACAATCCAACAATTGCACTGTTAGGTATTTGCCCAAAGAATACGAAAACAGTAATTTGAAAGGATATATACACCCCTGTTTTATTGAAGCATGATTTAAAATAGCCAAATTATGGAAGCAGCCCAAGTGTCCACTGATAGATGAATGGACAAGGAAGATGTGATATATATACACAATGGAATATTACTCAACTGTAAAAAGAATGAAATCTTGCCATTTGCAACAACATGGTTGGAGCTAGATAGTATAATGCTAACTGAAATAAGGCCATCAGAGTGAGACAAATACCATATGATTTCACTCTGATGTGGAATTTAAGAACCAAAACAAAGGAAAAAAGAGAAAGGCAAACCAAGAAATGGACTCTTAACTACAGAGAACAAACTGATGGTTATCAGAGGGCAGGTGGGTGGGGGATGAGTGAAACAGGTGACAGGGATTAAGGGAACACTTATCATGATGAGCACTGAATAATGTATAGATTTGTTAAATCACTATATTTTACACCTGGAACTAATATAACACTGTACATTAACTATACTGGAATTAAAATAAAAAAACTTAATAAAATTTAAAAGAATAAAAGAATCTTGAGAGATTTTTCCATTAACCTAGACAGATGGCTATTATATAAATGAAAATTGGTGAAAGTGTTTCCTGATATTACCCACAATAGAAGAGATAACTGGCCATGATAGTGAGCCAGCCTTGGTGGGGTAATTCTAGGAGGTGTTGCCAAGGATGTTTCCAACACAGGTCTTAACCTGCCAATGACAGTCCTGGCAAAACTGTAAAGGTAGGAGATGTATAGAAACCCAAGTCTCGTAGTCCCACTGAACACCTCCAAACAGCCCCAGGTACTTCTGGTTATTGTTTATTCTCAAGGGGGGATGAGGTTTTGCCTTACTGGAGAGCTGTGGCTGTAATGTAGGTGCAAATTCACTTGATCTGGACTCGGGGAATCCCAACCTATCTCTGCAGTTAGAGGGACACACACTTCACTGGTACTCTCATTACAGAATGCTTTACTTTTTTATTTTTTAAAGATTTTATTTGTCAGAGAGAGAGAGCACAAGCAGGGGGAATAGCAGGCAGAGGGAGAATCAGGCTCCCTGCTGAGCAGGGAGCTGGATGGGGGCCATGGTCCCAGGATCACAGGATCAGGACCCAAGCCAAAGGCAGACGCCTAACTGACTGAGCCACCCATGTGTCCCCAGAATGCTTTGCTTTTTACTCAGAATTTCCACTGAGCTTTATCATTTACAAGCTTCAAGGAAGAGAGAGGACTATACAAATTCTAAAAGTATAATTAACCTCCCACTCCCAGGGCCTGAAGCGGGGTGGGGGGGGTGTCCTGTGGAGATGGGTCTTACTGCCCTCAGCAATGAGCAATAAGTGCTGATGGCAATAAGACCAGTCCCTCTAGGACCCACAGGTGAGTGGCTATGGAGTTCATACAGGCTGCCTTCCTGTTTGCCATCCTAGATTCTGCACTGTTGGTACAGGCTGATATGATTAATTATGGATATTACTAATGACTCAAATGATACCTCCAGCTTTATCACCAATGGGTAAAAGCAGGATTTACCAAACACCCACCTATGCAGCCTCTGTATTTGGTGAAACCTGGAGGTTTGGTTTTCTGAAAACAGCATCAGGGAAAAAAAGTGCTCTTGGGCCTCAAATGAAGGGCCATTATCAGGTCTGTTACCTGACATAGCAGTCAAGTTCCAAGGGGCTGATCCTGGTTTCTCAGCTTCAAAGACAGTCACTCCTTCCGGACGTCTGGGCATCTACCCCATGAAGATCCCTCAAACTCAGAGTTGTTAGGAATCCTCCAGAAATTTCTAACTGCAGCAGTGGGCAGCTTCTGCCCAAGATGACAAAACAAGATTCATTTTCACATTCTTCAGTGCCACCATTCATCTTGCCCATTATTACACCTTGATAACCTCTGGTGCCCTAACAGGAGCCCCTTTATTTTCATCCTATTAATTTTGACCTCTGTGGTCTTCTTCTGCCACATAAGAAAAAAACAAAACCACAGCAAATATCATCCTCAATGGGAAAAAGCTTGCAGCCTTCGCATTAAGATCAGGAACACGACAAGGATGCCCACTCTCACCACTCTTGTTCAACATAGTATTAGAAGTCCTAGCAACAGCAATCAGACAACAAAGAGAAATAAAAGGTATCCAAATTGGGAATGAAGAAGTCAAACTCTCTCTCTTCGCAGATGACATGATTCTTTATATGGAAAACCCAAAAGACTCCACCCCCAAACTACTAGAACTCCTACAACAATTCAGCAATGTGGCAGGATACAAAGTCAATGTACAGAAATCAGTGGCTTTCTTATACACTAACAATGAAAATACAGAAAGGGAAATTAGAGAATCGATTCCATTGACTATAGCACCAAGAACCATAAGATACCTGGGAATAAACCTAACCAAAGAGGTAAAGGGTCTGTACTCGAGGAACTACAGAACAGTCATGAAAGAAATTGAAGAAGACACAAAAACATGGAAGACCATTCCATGCTCTTGGATAGGAAGAATAAACATTGTTAAAATGTCTATACTGCCTAGAGCAATCTATACTTCTAATGCCATTCCGATCAAAATTCCACCGGTATTTTTCAAAGAGCTGGAGCAAATAATCCAAAAATTTGTATGGAATCAGAAGAGACCCCGAATCGCTAAGGAAATGTTGAAAAACAATAATAAAACTGGCGGCATCACGTTACCTGATTTCAAGCTTTACTACAAAGCTGTGATCACCAAGACAGCGTGGTACTGGCATAAAAACAGACACACAGATCAGTGGAACAGAGTAGAGAGCCCAGATATGGACCCTCAACTCTATGGTCAAATAACCTTTGACAAAACAGGAAAAAATATACTGTGGAAAAAAGACAGTCTCTCCAATAAATAAATGGTGCTGGGAAAACTGGGCAGCTATATGTAGAAGAATGAAACTTGACCATTCTCTTACACCGTACACAAAGATAAACTCAAAATGGATAAAAGACCTCAACGTGAGACAGGAATCCTTCAGAATCCTAGACGAGAATATAGGCAGTAACCTCTTCAATATCAGCCACAGCAACTTCTTTCAAGATATGTCTCCAAAGGCATAGCTACTGTTCTGAACTGAACTCATAACTGACAGAATTTAGTAACTGTCCCTTCAGACACATCAGAAGGAAGATTACCCAGCATGGGCCCCTCCTGGTATCTAGGTTTTCTTACATTGTGACTTGCAACATTTGACCTTGTAACAACTGGAGCTTGATTTCACACTGACAAAATGAAGTGCTCTGGCAGGGCTTGTGTGAGAAGGCAGCCTGAAAGGGCCTTACCATCATCAGCATCTCCTGCTGCCCCAGACCTTGCTTATTACCATTATAATGACCAATCCATATACACCACGAAATATAAGAGAACTAGGAGGGCTGCTACCTCGAAGCTGTCCAAGAAATTCAGTTTTATGGATGTGGAAGTGAATGCCTGTGATCACTGAATCAGGTCTTTTGTGTACAACTTTGGATCTGCTAGACCTCCTCCCTCTGTCCCATTGCTGCCGCAGACAGCAATGGCCCAGCTTCCTGCAGCCCTGCAGCTCATCTCCTTCAGCCTCCAGCCTGGTCTCTGAGCCTCCTGCCTCTCCTCTTGGCACCTCCCCATTGAGGCTGTTGTCTGACTGCCCTTGGCACTCACACCTCATCCGTGTACAGGGGGATTCATGCCCCATGGGGGTAGGCCTCTAATCAGTGGGAGATGGAGCTAGTGGGTACACTTTCCTGCCTCACCCCATGGATGGTCTTGATGTGACTTAGGAGGATAATTTAATATTTACCCTTGCTCACTTTCACTGCAGTGACATCTCCCTGCTGGTTGTTGAGTAGTCAAGCAGCGATCCCTCATCAAGGCAGCTGCTGTACTCGTCTTTCTTCCTGATCTCCATTCCGACTCTTCTGGGAGTGGCAGTAGACTTGGCTTGCCCCTCTCTACTTCCCAGTCTTGGCTCACCCCTCATATATGCAGGCTACCTATTCTGACCTGCAACCTGTCACTCCAACTCTCTTAACCTCTACAGTTTCTATTTCCACAGCTCTTATTCTAACATATGATACAATCTGCTTATTCATTGCATTTATGGTTTATTATCTCTCTCCTTTTACCACACTGCAAGCATCTCAAAGGCAGAATCTTTGTTCAAAATGTCCCATTTTCGCTGATGCACCTCAAATGACTAGGACAGTGTTTGGATCATGGCATGGACTGAATTAATTTTTGCTGAATGAATACATATTTATAAAGCAATTAGGACAGTTACTGGTAGAAATAAAATTGTCTCTTAAACAAATACAGTGTGTAATGTAAGAAAATTATCCATATGGCCTCAGAGCTAGGCTTTTGATAATTCTGCATGTATGCCAAGCTCCTTAAGATCAGATACACTGTGGGAGTAATAAGGCATCTTTCCCCAACCAACTTTACATGTAACTGTGGGAGTAACAAGGCAGCCCTCCCACCAACTTTACATGTAGACTCACATGGCAAATCTCTCCTAGAATGAATTATGTGGCGAAGTTCTTTCTCCTGAGAAACAAAGCTAGTAGATTTATATTTCTGCCATTGTCACAGATGCTTGGTAGCTCAGAGATCCCTATTAGGCATAATCATAGCAGACAACTTTTCTAAGTTATGGAACAATCCTGCTTTCCGGTGTGTGGCACCAGATCTGTATGTTACTTTCTTGTTCAGTAATTTATTTTTTGGAAGAAAAGGGATTTTCCTTCAAATAATTTTCAGAATTAGAGGTGGTATCAGTTATAATAAAAAATTTACAGTGTGCCTGGGTGGTTCAGTGAGTTAAAGTCTTTGCTTTCAGCTCAGGTCATGATCCTAGGGTCCTGGTATCGAGCCCTGCATTGGGCTCTCCGCTCAGCGGGGAGCCTGCTTCCTCCTCTCTCTCTCTCTGCCTGGCTCTCTGCCTACTTGTCTGTCAAATAAATAAATAAATCTAAAAAAAAAAATTTGCATTTCTCTCCCCAAGAGAATCTACCCCTGAGTACATTAGCCCTCTCCTGCTGGAGGGAATCGAGTGCTCTGGAGGTAGTCCCATGACCCAGAGATAGCAGCATGAGATCTCAGCACAGATGCTTTAGGGATGGAGACCTGGCTGTGTCACATATTAGCCATGTGATTTGGAGCAGTTTAGGCTGCCTGGCTAAGCCTCAGTCTCCTGTTCTATAAAACAACGGTAACAGAACAAATACATCATTGCAACATTGACAGAACTAAATAGGAGCTCTGTAAGCCATTGTTTTTACTATATTTAAGAGCTCAAGTGTTGGGCCCATTTCATGAGATGAGGGGGCTTTGCAAGCTGTAAGAGACCAAGATGGAGAGTAGGACACTAGCATTGGCCATCTCTAGCTCATGAGAGCAGAAAAAAAGTGGTTCATTGTCACGGCCGGCACGACAAATCGACCACGGTCGAGAGGGTAAGAGGATGCTGAAAAGAAATTAAGAGACAAAGAGATGGGGGCAGGAGGAGCACCAAGGAGGATGTCCAATAGTGCCAATTTTATTCAAGGCAGCAAGGCATTATATAGCTAACAGAAACAATCATAAGAAAGTATCTATTTTTAGCTGATTACTAAAGAATTTGCAACATGCACAGAAAATCCTTCAAGCTTTCCCATTATCTATTTCCCAAGCACCAATAGCAGACCCTCTAGCGCCAGATGTACTGACTTCAAGGCCACTCAAGACATAGTTTATGTAAGCACAGCACAATCTTACAGTGGTGTAGTCTATAGCCCGTGCAAGGACAGCAAGGACCAGCCAAGAATTTCTGACCCCGGCCAAATCGTCTCTATCTGACTAGCAAATGTGTGGGAAGTCACGTAGGCGAGCACGCAACACATAGCACAGACCCTTTCTCAGTGCTACTCGACTTTATCGACCTAAGCCTTTTGTTCAGCTATTCAGCCTTTAAAGGAGGCACAAGTCAGGGCCTGGTTTGGTTCTCATCTCAAGCCTTAACGTGGCCTCCCACAGTTCATTTTCACCTTCCCTTTTCGTGCCTCTCCTTGGCAGCTTCTGCAGCCCTGAGAGTCCCCATGGAATGACTTATCTCTAAATAGACATCTAGCCCAGAGGGTGGTGGTGGTGGGGTGGGATCTTCAAAGAGACATTTATGAGAACACCCCAAAGGAAGGAAGGATTGGATAGAATAGGCAGTCCATGGAGAACTCCACTGGTGGGCTCTCTGGTCCCAGGGCCACGGCAACAGTGGCTTACCAAAGGACAAGTCCTCCTGCACTGGAGCCCTTCCCAAGGTCTGAAAGGCTCACACATTCACTGTGGGGGCCACAGAGGGAGACCAACACACATCATTTCCCACTTTCTTTCCTTTCAAGTTTCCCCTTTTCAAGGTACCAACCAGATACCAAAACTTATACACCTCAAACACTTTAATACAGCCTTAGTTAAAAATTTAATTGAAAACAAAGGATACAAAGTAGAATGCTATTTCACCAAAAACTTAAAAAGGAGAAGTGATGGACACAAGTAGTTTTGAAATGCGATCCTAATGGTAACATTATTCTTTGTTTTGACAGTAAGAAAATCACAGATTGTTTTAAAAATTATAAAAATGACTACAACTTTACTGAGGTGAGGCAAATTTCCAATTTATGTTAGATATATGAATATTCTCTACTTTGATATAAAATTGATTCCCAGATTAATTTTTCTACAAGAAGTTTTCCTATAACATTTTATTAAATTAAAAGAACTTGCTATCTCTTGTGAAATACAACATTTCATCTCAGGATTCAAAGCTTGTATGCATGCCCATAGTAGTAAAAGACATTAATTAAAAATGCATGATAGAGGAAATAAATTGTCCTAAAAAATGGAAATTGCTCACCATTCACACATTTTGTTTGTTCTGATTATAATAACCTTTTTCATCTTGTTAAAGTCAATTTGGCTAGCCTATATGTTGTGTATATTATTTTTTTAATTTCTTTTCAGCATAATAGAATTAATTGTTTCTGCACCACACCCAGTGCTCCATGCAATATGTGCCCTCCTTAATACCCACCACCTAGCTCCCCCAACCTCCCAGCCCCGCCCCTTCAAAACCCTCAGATTGTTTTTCAGAGTCCATAGTCTCTCAAGGTTCACCTCCCCTTCCAGTTTCCCTCAACTCCCTTCTCCTCTCCATCTCCCTATGTCCTCCATGTTATTTGTTATGCTCCACAAATACGTGAAACCATATGATACTTGACTCTCTCTGTTTGACTTATTTCACTCAGCATAATCTCTTCCAGTCCCATCCATGTTGCTACAAAAGTTGGGTATTCATCCTTTCTGATGGAGGCATAATACTCCATAGTGTATATGGACCACATCTTCCTTATCCATTCGTCCGTTGAAGGGCATCTTGGTTCTTTCCACAGCTTGGCAACCGTGGCCATTGCTGCTATAAACATTGGGGTACAGATGTCCCTTCTTTTCACTCCATCTGTATCTTTGGGGTAAATACCCAGTAGTGAAATTGCAGGGTCAAAGGGAAGCTCTCTTTAATTTCTTTTTTTTTTTAAAGATTTTATTTATTTATTTGACAGACAGAGATCACAAGTAGGCAGAGAGGCAGGCAGAGAGAGAGGAAGAAGCAGGCTTTCTGCCGAGCAGAGAGCCCGGTGCGGGGCTTGATCCCAGGACTCTGGGATCATGACCTGAGCCGAAGGCAGAGGCTTAACCCACTGAGCCACCCAGGCGACCTCTCTTTAATTTCTTGAGGAATCTCCACACTGTTTTCCAAAGTGGCTGCACCAACTTGCATTCCCACCAACAGTGTAAGAGGGTTCTCCTTTCTCCACATCCTCTCCAACACACGTTGTTTCCTGTCTTGCTAATTTTGGCCATTCTAACTGGTGTAGGGTGTTATCTCAATGTGGTTTTAATTTGAATCTTCCTGATGGCTAGTGATGATGAACATTTTTTCATGTGTCTGATAGCCATTTGTATGTCTTCATTGGAGAAGTGTCTGTTCATATCTTCTGCCCATTTTTTTGATATGATTATCTGTTTTGTGTGTGTTGAGTTTGAGAAGTTCTTTACAGATCCTGGATATCAGCCTTTTGTCTGTACTGTCATTTGCAAATATCTTCTCCCATTCCGTGGGTTGCCTCTTTGTTTTCTTGACTGTTTCCTTTGCTGTGCAGAAGGTTTTGATCTTGATGAAGTCCCAAAAGTTCATTTTAGCTTTTGTTTCCTTTGCCTTTGGAGACATATCTTGAAAGAAGTTGCTGTGGCTGATATCAAAGAGGTTACTGCCTATGTTCTCCTCTAGGATTTTGATGGATTCCTGTCTCACGTTGAGGTCTTTTATCCATTTCAAGTTTATCTTTGTGTACAGTGTAAGAGAATGGTCGAGTTTCATTCTTCTACATATAGCTGTCCAATTTTCCGAGCACCATTTATTGAAGAGACTTTTTTCCACAGTATATTTTTTCCTGCTTTGTCGAAGTTTATTTGACCATAGAGTTGAGGGTCCATATTTGGGCTCTCTACTCTGTCCCACTGGTCTATGTGTCTGTTTTTATGCCAGTACCATGCTGTCTTGGTGATGACAGCTTTGTAGTAAAGCTTGAAATCAGGTAACGTGATGCCGCCAGTTTTATTTTTGTTTTTCAACACTTCCTTAGCGATTCAGGGTCTCTTCTGATTCCATACAAATTTTTGGATTATTTGCTACAGCTCTTTGAAAAATACTGGTAGAATTTTGATCGGAATGGCATTAAAAGTACAGATTTCTCTAGGCAGTACAGACATTTTAACAATGTTTATTCTTCCAATCTCAGAGCATGGAATGGTCTTCCATGTTTTTGTGTCTTCTTCAATTTCTTTCATGAGTGTTCTGTAGATCCTCGAGTACAGATCCCTTAACCTCTTTGGTTAGGTTTATTCCCAGGTATCTTATGGTTCTTGGTGCTATAGTCAATGGAATTGATTCTCTAATTTCCCTTTCTGTATAAGAAAGCCAGTGATTTCTGTACATTGACTTTGTATCCTGCCACATTGCTGAATTGTTGTATGAGTTCTAGTAGTTTGGGGGTGGAGTCTTTTGGGTTTTCCATATAAAGAATCATGTCATCTGCAAAGAGAGAGAGTTTGATTTCTTCATTGCCAATTTGGATACCTTTTATTTCTCTTTGTTGTCTGATTGCTGTTGCTAGGACTTTTAATACTATGTTGAACAAGAGTGGTGAGAGTGGCATCCTTATCGTGTTCTTGATCTCAACAGGAAGGCTGCAAGCTTTTTCCCATTGAGGATGATATTTGCTGTGGGTTTTTCCATAGATAGATTTTATGAAGTTCAGGAATGTTCCCTGTATCCCTATACTTTGAAGCATTTTAATCAGGAACGGATGCTGGATTTTGTCAAATGCTTTTTCTGCATCAATTGAGAGGACCATGTGGTTCTTCTCTCTTTTCTTATTAATTTGTTCTATCACATTGATTGATTTGCGAATGTTGAACCATCCTTGTAGCCCAAGAATGAATCCCACCTGGCCCTGGTGGATAATCTTTTTAATGTGCTGTTGGATCCTGTTTGCTAGGATCTTGTTGAGAATCTTAGCATCCATATTCATCAGTGATATTGGTCTGAAATTCTCCTTTTTGGTAGGGTCTTTGCCTGGTTGGGGGATCAGGGTAATGCTGGCTTCATAGAAAGAGTCTGGAAGTTTTCCTTCTGCTTCAATTTTCTGAAACAGCTTCAGGAGAATAGGTGTTATTTCTTCTTTGAAAGTTTGGTAGAATTCCCCAGGGAATCCATCAGGTCCTGAGCTCTTGTTTTTTGGAAGGTTTGATCACTGCTTCAATCTCATTACTAGATATCGGTCCATTCAGGTTGTCAATTTCTTCCTGGTTCAATTTTGGGAGTTTATAGTTTTTCAGGAATGCATCCATTTCATCTAGGTTGCTTAACTTATTGGCATATAGCTGTTGATAATAACTTCTGATGATTGTTTCTACTTCCTTGGTGTTAGTTGTGATCTCTCCCTTTTCTTTCATAATTTTATTAATTTGAACTTTCTCTCTTTTCTTTTGGATTAGTGTGGCCAATGGTTTATTGATCTTATTGATTCTTTCAAAAAACCAGCTTCTAGTTTCATTGATACCTTCTACTGTATCTCTAGTTTCTACGTCATTGATCTCTGCTCTAATCTTATTTCCCTTCTTATGTTTGGAGTTGGTTTAATTTGTTGTTGATTCTTCAGTTCTTTAAGGTGTAGAGACAGCTGGTGTATTCTGGATTTTTCAATTTTTTTGAGGGAGGCTTGGATGGCTATGTATTTCCCCCTTAGGACCGCCTTTACTCTATCCCATAGGTTTTGGACCAAAGTGTCTTCATTCTCATTGGTTCCCATGAATTGTTTAAGTTCTTCTTTTATCTTCTGGTTGATCCAAGCATTCTTGAGCAAGGTTGTCTTTAGCTTCCAGGTGTTTGAGTTCCTTCTGAACTTTTCCTTGTGATTGAGCTCCAGTTTCAAAGCATTGTGATCTGAGAATATGCAGGGAATAATGTCAGTGTTTTGGTATCAGTTGAGTCCTGATTTGTGACCCAGTATGTGGCCTATTCTTGAGAAGGTTCCATATGCACTTGAGAAGAGTGAGTATTCTGTTGTTTTAGGGTGGAATGTTCTGTATATATCTATGAGGCCCATCTGTTCCAATGTGTCATTCAATTCTCTTGTTTCTTTATTGATTTTCTGCTTGGATGATCTGTCTATTACTGAGAGAGGTGTGTTAAGATCTCCTACTATAAATGTATTCATATAAATATGACTCTTTATCTTGATTTAATAGTTTTCTTATGTAATTGGCTGCTCCCATATTGGGGGCATAGATATTTACAATTGTTAGGTCATCTTCGTGGATAGTCCCTTTAAGAATTATGTAGTGTCCTTCTGTATCTCTGACTATAGTCTTTAGTTTAAAATCTAATTTATCTGATATGAGAATAGCTACCCCGACCTTCTTTTGAGGCTCATTGGCATGAAAGATGCTTCTCCATCCCTTCACTTTCAGTCTGGGTGTATCTTTAGGTTCAAAATGGGTCTCTTGTAGACAACATATGGATGGGTCCTGTCATTTTATCCAATCTGCAACCCTGTGTCATTTTATGGGCACATTTAGGCCATTCACATTGAGAGTGATTATTGATAGATACGTTTTTATTGACATCGTGTTACCTTTGAAGTCTTTCTTTCTGTAGATTGTCTCTATATTTCTGTTCAATGCTATTCTTAGGATGTTTCCTCTTTTATAGAACTCCCCTTAAGATTTCCTGTAGTGTTGGCTTGGTGGTCGCATAGTCTTTTAAGTCTTGCCAGTCTTGGAAACTCTATCTCTCCATCCATTTTGAATGTCCGTGTTGCTGGATAAAGTATTCTTGGCTGCATGTTCTTCTCATTTAGTGCCCAGAATATATCTTGCCAGCCCTTTCTGGCTTGCCAGGTTTCTGTGGACAGGTCAGACGTTATTCTGATGGGCTTTCCTCTGTATGTAAGGAGCTTCTTTGTCCTAGCTGCCTTCAAGAGGGCCTGCCTACAATTATAATTATTCGTTCTTATTAGGTGTCTCGAGGACTTTTGAGAATCTATAATCTTGGGGGAGACCATTCTGCCTCTAGTACATGAATGCTGGTTCCATTCATGAGATTGGGAAAATTTTCATGGAGAACTTGTTCCACTATATCTTCTAGATGTCTTTCTTTCTCCTCCCCTTCAGGGATTCCAATAATTCTGACGTTGGAATGTTTCATGGCATCATTTATTTCCCTGATTCTGTTTTTGTGGCTTCTAAGCTGTTTGTTCCAGGCTTCCTCCTGATCCTTTCTCTCTGTTTGTCCTCCAGATCACTAATTCTGTCTTCTGTCTCAGTTACCCTAGCTTTTAGAAAATTTAGATTAGATTGGAACTCATTGAGAGCATTGTGAACCTCATCCCTGGTGGCTTTCAGTTCTGCCCTAACATTGTGAACATCATCCCTGTTGGCTTTCAGTTTTGCCCTAACATTGTGAACATCTTCCCTCCTGGCTTTCAGTTCTGCCCTAATCAATTCTGTTTGGTCATTTATGGCTTTATCCAACCTATCTATTGCCTGGATAATTGTTAGCCTGAATTCCCGTTCCGACATATTGTCTATGTCGATAGCTGTTAGCGCTGTTGCAGAAGGCCCATCCTCTGATTTTTTCTTCTTTTGGGCATTCCTCCTCCTAGTAATTTTGGTGAAAGATGGCTGAACGGATGTAGCTGGATGTTTCCACTGTGGGGCAGTCAAGGTGCTCCCTGGAATGCTTCTGAGCAATCAGGAGTCCCCACCCAAATGAAAGAAAAAAGAAAGAGAGAAAAAAAGAAAAAGAAAAGAGAGAGACAGGAAAAAAAAGAAAGATAAAAGAGAAGGCTTAGCCCAAATGGGCCCCAAGGTAAGATTTATGACGTATACAAACAAAAACAGACAAACAAAAAGACTGAGAAAAGTATATGACAAAAAAAAAAAAAGTACATAAAAAAAAGAAAAAAAAAAAAAAAAAAGAACCTCATCAAAAAGAACCCCAAGTATAAGATTTATATACTATCAGGACAAACACAAATACACAGAAACACTGGCGGAAGAAAAAGATTGGAGAGTGGTTATAAATTCTCATTGTGGGCAAAGAAGGTTATTTTGATTCTTCCTGGATGTATCTTGACATCTTTGTTAAAGGATTCAACTTTCCTAAGATAAAGGGGGATTAAAAATTGGTTTACCTATAGGGGTAGCATTTATTGGGAAAAGGGGATTACCTTGCAGTTTAACTCTATATGAATATTAAAAAATAAAAATAAAAAAGAATAAGCCAAACTAAACTAAAATTCAAAAAAAATTAAAAAATAGAAAAGCAAAAGAAAAACACGGGTATATGTATTCAGGTTAAAAGGTTATTATGGAATTTGATGTACTGGATATCTCACTGTGATGGTAAATAGGTTAAAAAATTATCTCTATAAGAAAAATGAACCAGAATACTGGGGACGAATTAAAAATAAAGGTTGTATCTATGAAGTAGTGGTGGTTGTTCTCTTGTCGTCTTTTTTTTTTTCTTCTTTTTTTTTTTCCTGGTTGGCTCTCTGGGGGAGGGGCCTGCCACGTGGGTTTTCAGGCAATGTTCCCTGAGTTAAGTCCTCCCGCCCCCCTCAGGGGGGTGGGCTCTGAGGAAACCGGTTTTTCAGGCTTTTGTTTTCTGGAGGTTTTTATGTTTGTTTGTTCATTTTTTTTTTCTCTTGCCTTGACAGCTTTTGATGGTTTTTGGAGGTTTAGAGGAAAGCAAACTGCACCCTGGGCTCCCTCTCAGAGAGAAGCCTCCGTCTGTTCCCTTTGGGTGCTTCAGAGCACATAAGTTCCCCCTCAGCCACTGGCAGAGCGTGTTCTGAGTCGCTGTCCCTGGGGACACAGTAATTCCTGCTTGTACCCAAAACCATGACAGCAGCAGCTGTCTGGGCAGCTCTGGACTGCCAGAGAGGTTCCAAGCAGCAATCACACACAGATTTTCCCGCTGGCCCGGGCTGGGAGTGCCTGGTCTTTCCAGGTCCGAGAGCGCCAGGCTGGTGCCTGCGCACACCTCTCTCAGGGGAAGGCGCGGGGTGCGACTCAGACTCTGATAGCACAGCATGGCACTCATGCGGGGACTGCAAAAAGGGTGTGCTTCTGCCAGCTGGCGAGGGCCCTCATGGGAACTGGAACCCACGCACTCTCAGGCACGCTGGTGGCTCAGGGACCAAGACCTGGTTTCTCTACTGCACTCTCTCTGGCTCAGCACCAGGGGTGGCTGTCCTGGGTCCGGGGACTTAAGCCCCTCTCCCTAACCGCCCTGATTCCCACAATTTCCCCCAGCTCTCCTTTGGTCTTTTTGAGTGCTTTCAACCAGACTCCAAGTTAATGCTGGTCCCCAGATGCAGGGCACTCTCATATTGGGGTATTACTTTCCAATGGGTCACCTCTGGTGGCTCCCTCCCCCTTTTGTTTATCTTCCATTATTAGTCCTATGTTCCCACTCCACTTTACCTTCCCACTGGCGTCTTCTGCCCCCATAGAGATCCAGACATGTATAATTCTGATCTCAGGCTGATTTCATGGGTGATCGGAGTTCTTTGGTAGGTAATCAGCTCACTTTAGGGTACAGGTTGAAACGGTGCCTCCTCCTACTTCCCTGCCATCTTGTCTTCCCTGTACATTATGTTTTTGGTGAGGAAAGTTTGTCTTTTTTAAATTCATATTTTCCTACTTGAAAGGATTTTGCAAATAAAACACCAACTTGATCACAGAGAAGATATTAATCCTGCATCCCAGCCAGTGATTGAGTGGAGAGATAATTAAATATATCAAAGTCACTGTGTTTATATTTTTGGGTTAGTAGGGCAACAATCCTGTATATTTGTTATTTTATGATCTCATAATCTATAAGAAAATCTGGCATATTAGAAATCCTAGCAGATATAGTACTTAACAGATTCCAACTTTTAAATGTGCACACCAGTAACTGCTATACATTTTAAAGTGTTAATAAAATTCCAGTAAGATTACTTTTAAGAGAACCACACAATTAACAAATCTCTAAATTTATTTTATTAAATTGCAATTTTTTATTAGAAGCTCAGAAAAGTCACTTTTAGGATAAAAAGTGTTTTTGTATCTGAGGAAACTTGAACTCTGAAGTTTATAAACACAGTGTAAAATTTTTATGGAAATTTAATTGACTAGGTCATAATGACCCCTTAAAAATGATTATGAACATTTTCTAGATTTGTAAATAGGATGAGAAGTTTTATAATCTTGATTTAAAAATATAAGAAACAACCAAATTTCATAGTGTGTAAAGACTTATAAACTGAGAAGGATAAAATATCAATGAAGAGAGGAAAGCAAACACAAATAAATGGAAAGACCACCTGTGTTCATGAATCAGAAGAATCAATGTTCTTAAAATGTTCATACCACAAAGAGATCTATAGAGTCAGTGGAATTCTTATCAAAATCCCAAAGCCATTTTTTCTTAATAGAAATAGAAAAGACAATAAAACAATACTAAGGTTTATATGGAACCATAAAAGACTCCAAACAACCCAAGCAATTTGAGCAGGAACAAAGCTGGAGGCATAGCGCTTTCTGATTTCAAGCTATCCTACAAAGGTACAGGGTGATATTGGCATGTTCTGTCAGCTCATCTTTGACTAGTAAGCCAGAACATGTCACTGGGAAAAGAGAGTCTCTCGTCAATACCTGATGCTGGTAAAACTGGGTATCAACATCCAAAGAATGCAACTGGGCCCTTAGCTTGAGTAAACTCTTGCTTTTAAAGAGGGCAAACAATTGCACTGCAAAATTTTCTAACTGAATTTAAATTAAAAAAAAAAAAAGTCTTGGGGGTCGTGGGTGTCTCAGCCAGTTAAGAATCTGATTCTTGGTTTTGGTTTGGGTCATCATCTCTTGGTTGTGGGGTTGAGCCCCACGCCAGTGCAGAGCCTGCTTCAGAATCTCTGTCTCTTCCTCTCTCTCTCTCACACACACACTCTCTCTTAAATAAATAAAATCTTAAAAAAAAAAAAGAATCTCAAAGAATTCACATGAACAAATGTAGCTTAAAAAAGTTCAGTTCAGGGGCGCCTGGGTGGCTCAGTTTTTAAGTGTCTGCCTTTGGTTCAGGTCATGATCCCAGGGTCCTGGGATCAAGTCCCACAATGGGCTCCCTGCTCAGCGGGAAGCCTGCTTCTTCCTTCCCCCACTCCCCCTGCTTGTGTTCCCTCTTTCACTGTGACTCTCTCTGTCAAGTAAATAAATAAAATCTTTAAAAAAAAGTTCAGTTTGCTGCTATTCTGAGGTACACTAGGTATAAATTGTTGCCTGGGTTTTTGAAATAATTTAAATGAAATAAACTCATGTGTTTGGACATAGAAATTTAAGTCCACTGATACCAGATGAAAAAGTGTCTGGAGAATATGAACCATATCATAAAGGTAATTATAGAAAGACATAAGATAATCTTAAGGGCAACCAATTTTTTTCCTAAGATAGACATTAAAAAAAAAGTAATAGTATTAAAAAGATATTCATAACATTAAAAAACAATGGACTCAATGTGGTTTTGATTTGAATCTCCCTGATGGCTAATGATGATGAATATTTTTTTCATGTGTCTGTTAGCCATTTGTATGTCTTCTTTGGAGAAGTGTCTGTTCATGTCTTCTGCCCATTTTTTGACTGGATCATTTATTTTATGGGTGTTGAGTTTGAGAAGTTCCTTATGGATCTTGGATAACAGCCCTTTGTCTGTAGTGTCATTTGTGAGTATCTTCTCCCATTCTGTGGGTTGCCTCTTTGTTTTGTTGAAGTTTCCTTTGATGTGCAGAAGCTTTTTATCTTGATGAAGTCCCAAAAGTTCATTTTCGCTTATGTTTCCTTTGCCTTTGGAGACATGTCTTGAAAGAAGTTGCTGTGGCCAATGTCGAGAGATTATTGCCTATGTTCTCCTCTAGGATTTTGAAGGATGCTTGTCTCACTCTGAGGTCTTTCATCTATTTTGAGTTTATCTTTGTATATGGTGTAAAAGAACAGTCGAGTTTCATTCTTCTGTATATAGCAGTCTTATTTTCCCAGCACCATTTATTGAAGAGACTGTCTCTTTTTCACTGGATATTTTTTCCTGCTTTGTTGAAGATTAGTTGACCATAAAGTTGAGGGTCCATATTTGGGCTATCTATTCTGTTCCGCTGATCTTTGTGTCTGTTTTTGTGTCAATACCATGCTGTCTTGGTGATCACAGCTTTGTAATATAACTTGAAATCAGGCAATACAATGCCCTCAGTATTGTTTTTCTTTTTCAACATTTCCTTGACAATTTGGGATCTTTTCTGGTTCCATTCAGACAGAGAGTTTGACTTCTCTACCAATTTGAATACTTTCATTTCTTTTTGTTGTCTGCTTGCTGTTGCTAGGATTTATAGTATTATGTTAAACGGTAGTGGCAGGAGTGGGCATCCTTGTCATGTTCCTGATCTTGAGGGAAAGGCTCTCATTTTTCCCCATGGAGAATGATATTTTCTGTGGGTTTTTTCATAGATGTGTTTTGTGAAATTGAGGAATGTTCCCTCTATCCCTATACTCTGAAGAGTTTTAGTCAGGAAAGGATGCTGTGTTTTGTCAAATGCTTTTTCTGCATCAACTGAGAGGACCATGTGGTTCTTTTCTTTCTCTCTCATCTCATTTATGTCTTCTATCACATTGATTTGCAAATGTTGAATCACCCTTGCATCCCAGGGATAAATCCCAGTCATGGTGGATAATCCTTTTAATGTACTGTTGGATCCTGTTAGCTAGGATCTTGTTGAAAATTTTGGCATCCATATTCATCAGGGATATTGGTCTGTAATTCTCCTTTTTGATGGGGTCTTTGCCTGGCTTTGGGAACAAGGTAATGCTGACCTCATAGAAAGAGTCTGGAAGTTTTCCTTCTGTTTCTATTTTTTGAAACAGCTTCAGGAGAATAGGTATTTTTTCTTCTTTGAATGTTTGGTAAAATTGTCCAGGGAATCTGTCAGTTCCTGGACTCTTGTTTTTTGGGAGGTTTTTGATCACTGCTTCAATCTCATTACTGGTTATCACTCTATTCAGGTTGTCAATTTCTTCCTATTTCAGTCTTGATAGTTTATAGGTTTCCAGGAATGCATCTATTTCTTCCAGGTTGCTTAACTTATTGACATATAGCTGTTGATAATAAGGCTTTCCCACATCATTTACTCTCAAAGAGCTTTTTTCCATATGGAATCTTTGCTATGTTTTAAGAATTGAGCTAACATGAAAGCATCCCCAGAATGGTCACCCATATAGGGTTTTGTTCCAATGTGGATCTACTGATGTATAAGACTGGGCTTTTAGTGAAGGCCTTCCCACATA
Organism: Lontra canadensis; assembly: GCF_010015895.1. Taxonomy (NCBI): domain Eukaryota; kingdom Metazoa; phylum Chordata; class Mammalia; order Carnivora; family Mustelidae; genus Lontra; species Lontra canadensis. Next base: position 26,903,554 of record NW_022631001.1, read on the forward strand.
TTTATATTTATGGGTTTTCTGGTAATAAGCACTGGCTTCCACATGAAGACCTTCTCCCTACTTGCCCCTGTCAAAATGAATCTGCTTATTTTTTTTTAAATTTTATTTATTAGAGAGAGAAAGAGAGAGAACACAAGCAGAGGGAGCTGCAGGCAGAAGGAGAAGCAGGCTCCCCATTGAGCAAGAAGCCCAATGTGGGGCTTGATTCCAGGAACGCGGGACAACAACCTAAGCCTAAGGCAGACCCTTAACTGACTGAGCCACCCATGCATCCTGAATCTGCTTATGTTTAATGAGACTTGGGCTCATACAGAAGGCTTCCCACAATGAAGATATCCCCAAAGCTTCTCTGATGTCTGATAAGATCATTCCAGTACCTGAAGGCTTTCCCACATTCTTTTTTTTAAATAAATTATTCTTAAAGATTTTTAAAAAATCTTATTTATTTATTTGACAGACAGAGATCACAAGTAGGCAGAGAGGCAGAGAGAGAGAGGAGGAAGCAGGCTCCCTGCCAAGCAGAAAGTCTGATGTGGGGCTCGATCCCAGGATCCTGGGATCATGACCTGAGCTGAAGGCCAAGGCTTTAACTCACTGAGCCACCCAGGCACCCCTAAATAAAAATTTACAGTAGCACCAAAAACCATAAGATACCTTGGAACTCAGGGAGGGAACTGCCTGAAACCACAAGAAAAACTGTCTGTTAGGAGGCCGAACTTGGGCACAGTACTCCCCATCCACCTGGAGGGAACCTGGGGGTGCAGGGGGGGCAGCACACACCATGACCACCCAAGAGAAATTCTTACAATAGTTCATAAGTTGGGGGGAGGGGAGCATCTGGGTGGCTTAGTCAGTTAAGCATCTGCCTTCAGCTCTGGCCATGGTCCCAGGGTCCTGGGATGGAGAGCTCTGCCTCAGGCTCCCTGCTCAGCGGGAAGCCTGTTTCTCCCTCTCCCATTCCTCCTGCTTGTGTTTCCTCTTTCGAGCACTCTCTCTCAGTAAAAGAAATAAGTAAATAAAATCTTTAAAAAAAATGAGTTCATAAGGGGACACATATGAGGATATGTGTCTCAGAATTTTTAGTCACATCTGGGAACTGGATATGTCCAGCATTGGGATAATAGGTAATTAGGGGAATGCAGGAGGTAAAAACAATAAACTAGATGTAAGTGTTAGCAAGAGAGCAATCTTAAAAATGGTAGTGAGTGAAAACCAATAAGAAAGAGAATGACATTTTGGAACAACACATTATATAGTTAAAACAATTCAAACAACAATTATCCATATTTTACAAGAATAAAATGCAAGCTTAAGTTAATATAGTAAATACGTTAGAGTGAGCGCCTATGTGGTGGGAGATGGGTACTGAGAATAAAAATATAGATGAACCTCATACATACTGGTGACATTTACGTGCTCTAAAATGAGGATTATGACTAATCCTGTTTGAAGTACACTAGGTATAAAAGAAGAAAAAAGCAAATAAAAATTATTTTTAAAAATATTTATTACAGAGAGAGAGAGAGGATGAGTGGGGAGGAGGGACAGAGAGAGAGGGAGAAGCAGACCCCCCAGTGGGCAGGGACCCCCCCCCCAATGTAGGGCTTGATCCCAGGACCCAGGATCATGACCTGAGCCAAAGGCAGATGCTTAACAGATTGAGCCACTCAGGTGTCCCAGCAGATAAAAATTTTTAGTAATTGATACAGATGTTTTTGAGTTGAGAGGATAGAAGAAAAATTCTGAGGTAAATGAAAGCATAGTGGCTTCCCCTAAAATATTATTGCTGTGAAATACAAAGGGTTAGAATAACTCCACAAAATTCAAGCTTTATGAAGTATTCAGCGTAATGCCCAGTGTTTACAGAATAACCTCTCCTATTGTTTATTGCTTCCAATTACCTTTCTCCTCTCTGCACCACTGTGGCCCTTTTATTGGGACATGGTTCTTCTCTTTATGGTACATCAAAAACATAGGCTTTGAGGTGCACATTGGAGACTGGGAGAATAAAAATTTGCAGTAGTATGGAGTGCCAAAATTCTGCAAGAGTTAGGAATATACAGAAGACGATGGCTGAATAGGTGGACTTGGCCACTAAAGGATGTCAAAAGAAATGGGGCCTCAGAGGAGCAGACATAGAACCCCACCCCACTGCCCTTGTGTTGTGATAGGGTGCTCAATTTAGGGTGCTGGGCAGTGTGAAGGAGAATTTGGGTCCTTGGGGGAGGTATGGAGGCTGAGAAAGATTGTGAAGGGGGTCACAGAATGATGGCAATGATGGATGGCACAGGCTCCCAGGGACAAAAATCCCCTCTCTTTCTGCACCCTCTGCACCCCCACCCCACCCAGTGCTCCTGAGTTCTTCCTCAGGTAGAAAAGGAATCCTGAAGGGACAGTGTGAACCTGACTCCTCCCTTGCTAGAGACCTTTACCTCAGAGCTCTGTCGGGCACACTGCCTCTGGCTGGGGAGGGCAGACTCGTTCATGGCCCTCCCAAAGCTCTACCACAGGGTCTCTAAGAATAGCATGCACATCTTCTTGGTCCCTTACAGCTTCACTCTGGTGATACCAGTGAGCTACTGACCCAGAACATGGCCCCTAAACTTTGGTTTTGGGGTAGTGGAGTGTTTAGGGGTCACTGGCTTTAATTTCCTTTCCAGGTGAGGTCACTGAAGCTGTGAAAATACGTCAGATTTCTGTTAGATTTCTGTTATCTCCCAGAGTAGGGGTAGGGTAGTCTACTTGTCATATAAGAAAATGGAAAGGATGGGGTCAGGGGTCATGGTGGAGACTCAAGCTGATGGGAAACTGAAGGAGCAGGGATGGTGGGCAAACTGTGGAGGGACAGCTCAGGTGTGGGTGGTGAGGACAGAAGGAAAGAAAGCATGAAGGGTGGGAACAGTGTTAAAAGAAGGCAGAAAGGAAAGGAGGGATGGAAGAGGGAGGTTTTCTCATCCTCAAATAACTTCTCACAATTGCCAAGCCCTGTATTCAAACCTTGAACATTGTATCTTTCTTTGAATCTTTGTTGTATCATCAGAATAGGAAGGTATCAGTGTGTGTTCTCCCTAACCTCCAACCATCCCACTTTACAACGCAGAGTCATCAACACCTATAATCTCCATGGGGGCAGTGGGACCTACTGGCCAAAGGCACAGGGACTTTTAGTCAGAGAGGGTCCAAATGGAAATGAATTTAGGAAATGTCTTCATATCTCAGTCTCTCAGTAGATAATTCTATGCCCTCAGCATTTTTGTTTTGTTTTGTTTTCAAGTTCCAAAAAGGTCTTATTACATACAGAAGGATGGGGGTTTGGTCCTTCTCGGAGGTCCGCTTTCTTCATGGCTGTCAGGACACTGCTCAGCTCCTCTCTGTTCCTCTTGGCCTGGATGTGCGTTCCCACAGTTTTCTTGGTGACCTTGAGGGTGCACTTGTCCTTGGAGATCTTGAGCAGCTCCATGGGTGGCTGCCTCTTTTGGGGTGAAGGTACACACCGTTCCATCATTCCCGCATGAACTTGGTGTCCTTGGTGAGGTGCCCATGGTGGCTGTGCCTCAGCTCGCTCAGGTTCTTAGTCACCTTGTTGCCCTTGTTGAGGCCCACGGCCACAGAGGATTGCAGAGCCATGGTTGCTGCTCCTCAGTGGCTCCTGCAGTAAAGGGGGATAAAATACCTCAGGTCTTACTATGCTAACCAGCGAAGAGTGTCAGCATGGTAACCATTGTAATTGCTTTTTCTTTCCTCTGGGCTCAGGGACAGAGCGTCCATACTATTCAAGATCATTGCAGCCCACACTTCCTTTCATCTAGTCTAGGACCTGCTCTATCAATTATCTTTGATCTCCTGTACCATTTTCTAAATCTCCTCAGGATGATTCAGTTTAATATCTCCTATTTTCCTTCCCCCTTCCCTCCTTTTCCCTCCTTCTTCCTTCCCCTCTCCCTCCCTCCCTCCATCCTTCCTTCCTTCTCCATGCCCAGCCTGGAGCCCAATGTGAGGCTTGAACCCATGACTCTGAGATCAAGATCTGAGCTGAGATCAAGAGTCAGATGCTCAACTGACTCACCCAGGTGCCCTAATACCTCCTATTTTCAAAACAAACATGACAGCTTTCCACACATGTGCTGGGCCCTCTTCAGGGCCAAATCTCTGCTAATGCCCTTCGCAAGCCGGCTCTCTCTCTCTCTCTCTCTCTTTTTTTTTTTTTAAATTTTTTTATTTTTTTAATGAACATATAATATATTATTAGCCCCAGAGGTACAGGTCTGTGAATCACCAGGTTTACACAATTTACAGCTCTCACCATAGCACATACCCTCCCCAATGTCCATAACCTCACCACCCTCTCCCTACCCCCCTCCCCTGGCCACCCTCAGTTGGTTTTGTGACATTAAGAGTCTCTTATGGTTTATTTCCCTCCGGATCCCATCTTGTTTCATTTATTCTTTTCCTACCCCCCAAACCCCCTATGTTGCATCTCCATTTCCTCATATCAGGGAGATCATATGATAGTTGTCTTTCTCTGATTGACGTATTTCGCTAAGCATAATACCCTCTAATTGCATCTGCGTGGACGCGAATGGCAAGATTTCATTTCTTTTGATGGCTGCATAGTATTCCATTGTGTATATACACACCACATCTTCTTTATCCATTCATCTGTTGATGGACATCTAGGTTCTTTCTATAGTTTGGCTATTGTGGACATTGCTGCTATAAACACTCGGGTGCACGTGCCCCTTTGGATCACTATGTTTGCATCGTTAGGGTAAATACCCAGTAGTGCAATTGCTGGATTGTAGGGTAGCTCTATTTTCAACTTTTTGAGGAACCTCCATGCTGTTTTCCAGAGTGGTTGTACCAGCTTGCATTCCCGTCAACAGTGTAGGAGGGTTCCCCTCTCTCCGCATCCTCGCCAGCATCTGTCATTTCTTGACTTGTTAATTTTAGCCATTCTGACTGGTGTGAGGTAGTATCTCATTGTGGTTTTGATTTCTATTTCCCTGATGCCGAGTGATGTGGAGCACTTTTTCATGTACCTGTTACAAGCTGGCTCTCTTAAAGCATGCTGTCCCTACCTCCTCCATAGCCCCCTCCACCTGGTTTACACCTTAGCACTCCTGCAGAGTTTCCTGAGGGCTTTCATTGACAAGTTAAAGCCTAATTCCTCTCCTGCTGGAACTTTCCACTGAAGCCAACATTTTTCTCAGTCTCAACTTATTAAGACTTTCTTTACTTTATATCTTTTATATTTTACTTTTATATCTTTACTTCAGTGAAACAAAATCTGAATTCCTCTGTTTTCTGAGAGAGTTCCTGTTTACCCTAAATTTAAAGTCCGTTAGGCAACTATCCTTAGTTGGTTTGGTTTTTATTTTTGGGCAACATGCTCTCCTGCTGACTCAAATCTGTGTTTTTTTTTTTTTTTTTTCAAGATTTTATTTATTTGTTTGAGAGAGAGAGAGAGTGAGAGAGCATGAGCAGGGTGAGGAAGGGGTACAGGGAGAAGCAGAATCCCCACTGAGCAGGGAGCCTGACTCAGGACTCAATCCTAGGACCCTGGGCTCATGACCTGAGCCAAAAGCAGATGCTTACCCAATCATGCCACCAAGATGCCCCTGTTTTTTTTTTTCCCAAAATTATAGATATATTTATTTATTTTAGAGAATGATGAGGGGTACATTGGGAGGGGCAAAGGGAGAGGGAGAGAATTCCATGCAGACTCTGCACTGAGCACAGATCCTGACGGGGGTTTGATCCTTGACCCTGAGACCAGGGTCTAAACCTAAACTGAGTCCAATGTTTAACTGACTGTGCCACTTAGGTGCTGTGCCCCTCAAATCTGGTTTTGAAATGAGATGAGATATAAACAAGTAATAGTAGAAACAACATTTTATTTAATTTATTTTCTCTTCTGGCTCATCTACTCTCGTGGTTTCACCTTGCACCTGCACAGGCTGATGTCACTGAAATCTAAAGTTTCATCTAAGGTTCTTCTGTAGCCTTCAGAGTTCAGGATCTGAACAGCATCAGCCTACCTTCGCCTTTTAATGCCTTAAGTTGAACATGGCAAAAGTAACAGTTCCTACTTCTCCTTAATTATAAATGTTAATGGCTGAACTTCACATGTAGTCACTCTGTTTAGAGACCTGAGAGTCATCCTGGACCTTCCCAGATCCAATCAGTTGTGAAGTCTTAACAAGATTACTCCTAAATGTTTCTGAAACCCGTTTTCTCCTTCCATCACTAATATATGGTGCACTCTAACCTCTGATTCAAATTCAAAGACCCTTCCCCGCCCCTCATCACTCTGTTTGTGGAGAGGAAATACAAATGTGGGCTGTCCAAGGGTGCTGAGCAATTGGCTTCTAGTTCTAGGGGTAGGTTTTTGTTTTGAAAGAGGCTAAGAAAATATAAACTGAGGATAATTTTTTTTCTTAGTCCACTTTTCTATGGAGGTAATTCTTTCTTTTCTCTTTAGAATATTAAGGTACAGAGGACAAATATTTGTGTTTTTAAAAATTTTTTATTTAAATTCAATTTATTGTTCTTTTATATTTTTATTTCTAAAAAAGATTTTATTTATTTGACAGAAAGATAGAGAGAGCCAGAGAGCACAAAGGGGGGCAGGGAATGGCAGAGGGAGAGGGAGAAGCAGGCTCCCCACTGAGCTGAAAGCTCAATGTGGAGCTCCATCCCAGTACCCTGAGATCATGACCTGAGCTGAAGGCAGACACTTAATGGACTGAGCCACCCAGGTGTCCCTAAATTCAATTTAGTTAACACATAGTATATTATTAGCTTCAGGGGTAGAATTTAGTGATTCATCAGATGCATATAACACCCAGTGCTTATAACAATTACCCTCCTTACTGCTTATCCCCCAGTTACCCCATCCCCCCACCCACCTCCCTTTCCATAATCCTCAGTTTGTTTCCCAGAGTAAGAGTCTCTTAGGACTTGTCTCCCTCTCTGTTTTCCTCTTATTTTATTTTTCCTTCCCTTCCCCTATGTTTGTCTGTTTTGTTTCTTTAATTCCACATATGAGTGAGGTCATGCGGCATTTGTCTTTCTCTGTCTGACTTATTTTGCTTAGCATAATACCTAAAGGACAAATATTTCAATGAAGGCTTTAGTGAATAGGACCACAGACGTCTGTCCCATGTCTTCATATCACAGGTCTGTGATATGAAGGCTCACGTCTGGTAGCTCAATTCAGAGCAATACTTAAGGTTTAGACCAACACTCAGTGGGATGTTTCTTTTATCTTCCTGTGGTGGCAACAGATAGGGTCCTTGAGGTTCTGGAGATCCTGGGTGTGGTTCTCTTTTTGTGTTTTTTTCACCTTCAAGACCCAATCAGTATTTTTTTTTTTTAAAGATTTTATTTATTTATTTGATAGACAGAGATCACAAGTAGGCAGAGAGGCAGACAGAGAGAGAGGGGGAAGCAGGCTTCCGGCTGAGCAGAGAGCCCGATGCAGGCCTCAATCCCAGGACCCCGAGATCATGACCTGAGCTGAAGGCAGAGGCTTAACCCACTGAGCCAACCCAGGCGGCCCCCAATCAATATTTTTTTTTGTTGTTTTGTTTTGTTATTTGGATTTATTGGCCTATGTCTCATCATGATGGAGGAGTGAAATGTTTCTCACAAGATATTCAGAGAGCTTTGATCACCATTACGTGGGCTCAGAAACTAAAAGGATCAGCACAGTAACTCAGAAATTGAAATTGTGGTAAATGTAAAGATATGGGTTCTATCACTAATGTCACAAAAGGAAATTTTTAAAAATCCATACCCAGGAAAATTCCCATGTAGTGTAACTGTGCATTTACCCAGAGGGGATTCCATAGCTTAGTGCTGGCAGACAAGTAGCTTTCTTCTCTCAAACTTAAGGTGCAGAACTGAAGCTCTGCAGACCACTGCATCTCTCTTTGTTGGTAAACAGATTCCCAGGAAACTCCAGATCCCATTCCTTGCTTTTTCATACATTCACCTGCTAGTAATGATGACCAAAGGTGAACTTTGAGGGGAGTTCAGGACACAAATTGAGAAGCTGAATCTCTAACACACACACATATAGCTTCTGTCTGTTTTTCCCCACATTGCATGTTCCTCAAGTCATCAAGAATCATGAGGAATTAACTGATTCTGTCAGTATCCACAGTCATATCCACTTGGACCTTGAGCATTCTTGGATTCATCTGTGGAATAGTTCAGTTGGAGTTCTAATTTCTTGATCTTGGATGCCAGTTCTCCCATTCGGCAAGTGGATCTCATAGTGTTCTTCTGAGAGAACAAAGAGCAGAGGGGCACAATAAGTAAACCCTCTTCATTGAGTTTCTTCTGTAGGTTGATGATATGTACCATGTTGATTGACTTGTAAATTCTGAACCACACTTGCCTCCCAGTAATAAATCTCACTCAATCAAGGTAGATGATTTTTTTTTTTAACGTGTTGTTGGATTCAATTTGTAATATTCAGGTAAGGATTTTTGCATCTATATTCATCAGAATTATTGACCTGTAGTTCTCTTTTTTCTTTCTTTCTTTTTTTAAAAGATATTATTTATTTATTTATTTGAGAGAGAATGAGAGAGAGCATGAGAGAGGAGAAGATCAGAGGGAGAAGCAGACTTCCCAAGGAGCTGGGAGCCTGATGCAGGACTGGATCCTGGAAGTCCGGGATCATGACCTGAACCGAAGGCAGTAGCACCACCAACTGAGTCACCCAGGCGTCCATATTGTGGTCATTCTTTTTTTTTTTTTTTTTTTCCTCAGTATAACAGTATTCATTGTTTTTGCACCACACCCAGTGCTCCATGCAATCCGTGCCCTCTCTAATACCCACCACATGGTTATAGTTCTCTTTTTTCATGGTATCTTTATCTGGTTTCACCAATCAGTATTTTTTAACAGGACCTGGATAATCATTTTATTTAAAAGTTCCATCTGTTCTGTGTAATAGTTAGAACTTCTGTGGTTTGGTTTCTGTCATTTTTGGCCCCTTATCGTTCTTAGTTCTTTGGTGCTGTTTCTTTGGCCCCTTATCGTTCTTAGTTCTTTGGTGCTGTTTCTTGGCATGCTTGGTAATATTTGGTTGGGTTTGCTTGGATAATAGATATTGTATATGAAAACTGTAGAAACTTTGACTAATGTTCTCTTTCTCCAAAAAGGAAGCTAGAATTCTTACAGGTTCTGATGCACTTTGTTTGTGCTGGTCTTCTGTTGGTTGCCTTTACTTCTAAGGCACAGCCCTGCTGCTGTCTCAGAGAAAAGCCTGGAGTGTTTATGAGTGCCTCCCCATCTGCTCAGGCCCTGATCTTTAACCCCTGGCTCCACAGCAATGCAGAGCTGCTAAAATTTTTACATAGCTGTTTAGCTTCAGAGCTCTTGCTTTCAACTTAGGTGCTGGGGATCTCACTGTGGGGATGCACAGCTTAGGAATCAATAAATACCCCAAGGGGAAACTGCCTGCTCAATTTTGGGCTCATTTCTCTAAGGTTCCATCTTCCCCCTCAAGTCTTAGACTCCATGATATCTTTAATTCCAACTGCCTTCTTCCCAGCCCACTGGAAATACCGTAAGTCCAACAACAACAACCTCCTCCTCCTCCTCCTCCTCTTTTTCTTCTTCTTCTTCTTCTTCTTCTTCTTCTTCTTCTTCTTCTTCTT